>NC_138226.1:16128894-16728894 GCF_964197995.2 Scardinius erythrophthalmus | reverse complement strand
TTGATCTGTAATACACATCTGATCTTTTGAAATGTGACTTCAGTATCTACAGCAAGTATATACTATATTGCCAAAAGTTTTGGGACATCTGCCTTAACAAACATGCACATGAACTTTAATGACATCCCATTCTTAACCCCTAGGGTTTAATATGGAGTTGGCCCACCCTTTACTGATATAACAGCTTCAACTCTTCTGGGAAGGCTTTCCAAAAGGTTTAGGAGTGTGTTTATGGAAATTTTTGACCATTATTCTAGAAACACAGTGAGGTCAGACACTGATGTTGGATGAGAAGGCCTGGCCTGCAGTCTCTGCTCTTATTCATCCCAAAGGTGATCTATCAGGTTGAGGTCAGGACACTGTGCAGGCCAGTCAAGTTCCTCCACACCAAACTCGCTCATCCATTTCTTTATGGACCTTGCTTTGTGCACTGGTGCACAATCATGTTGGAACAGGAAGGGGGCATCCCCAAACTGTTCCCACAAAGTTGGGAGCATGAAATTGTCCAAAATGTCTTGGTATGCTGAAGCATTAAGAGTTTAATTTCACTGGAACTAAGGGGCCAAGCCCAACCCCTGAAAAACAACCCCACACCATAATCCCCCCTCCACCAAACTTTACACATGGCACAATGCAGTCAGGCACGTACCATTCTCCTGGCAACCGCCAAACCCAGACTCGTCCATCGGATTGCCAGACAGAGAAGCGTGATTCGTCACTCCAGAGAACACGTCTCCACTGCTTCAGTGTCGGCATGCTTTACACCACTGCATCCGACTCTTTGCATTGCACTTGGTGATGTAAGGCTGGGATGCAGCTGCTTGGCCATTGAAACCCATTCCATGAAGCTCTCTACGCACTGTTCTTAAGATAAACTGAAGGCCACACAAAGTTAGGAGGTCTGTAGCTACTGACTCTGCAGAAAGTTGCCGACTTCTGCACTCTGTGATTTTACATGGCCTACCACTTCGTGGCTGAGTTGCTGTTGTTCCCAATTGCTTCCACTTTGTTATAATACCACTAACAGTTGACATGGAATGTTTAGTAGTGAGGAAATTTCACAAATGGACTTATTGCACAGGTGGCAACCTATCACGATACCACACTTGAATTCACTGAGCTCCTGAGAGCGACCCATTCTTTCACAAATGTTTGTAGTAGTCTGCATGCCTAGGAGCTTGATTTTTATACAACTGTGGCCATGAAAGTGATTGGAACACCTGAATTCAATGATTTGGAGGGGTGTCCCAATTTTTCACCGGCCACTTTATTAGGTACACCTGTTCAACTGCGCATTAACACAAATATCTAATCAGCCAATCACATGGAAGCAACTCAATGCATTTAGGTTTGTAGACATGGTAAAGACGATCTGATGAAGTTTAAACTGAGCATCAGAATGGAAAAGAAAGGTAATTTAAGTGACTTGGTTGTTTGTGCCAGACAGGCTACTCTGGGTATTTCAGAAACTGCTGATCTACTGGGATTTTCACACACAACCATCTCTAGGGATTACAGAGAATGATCTGAAAAAGAGAAAATATCCAGTGAGCGGCAGTTCTGTGGGCAAAAATGCCTTGTTGATACTAGAGGTCAGAGGAGAATGGCCAGACTGGATTGAGCTGATAGAAAGGCAACAGTAACTCCAAATAACCAATCGTTACTACTAAATGCACAACACATCGAACCTTGAAGCAGAAGCAGCAGCAGAAGACCACAATGAGTGCCACTTCTGTCAGCTAAGAACAGGAAACTGAGGCTACAATTCACACAGGCTCACCAAAATTGGACAATAGATAATTAGAAAGATGTTGCCTGGTCTGATGAGTCTTGATTTCTGCTGCAACATTCAGGTGGTTGGGTCAGAATTTTGGAGTAAACAACATAAAAGCATGGATCCATCCTGCCTTTTATTAATGGTTCAGGCTGGTCGTGGTGGTGTAATGGTGTGGGGGGTGTTTTATTGGCACACTTTGGGCCCCTTTGTACCAACTGAGCTTTAACTTTAAACACCACAGCCTTCCTGAGTATCGTTGCTGACCATGTCCATCCCTTTATGATCTTTATTTAAGAAAACAGTTAATTACTGGTCAATCTGTAAAGGTTTTGTTTGTAACCCGGCTAGTTATCCCTGCTAAATATACATATTTCGCTGATTGTGTGACATCGATTGTGTGATGATGCTGTTATTTGTACTGAGGATTTGAGGATAATGAGGATTTATTACATTTTGGATTATTTGGTGATAACTCTCAAACTCACTGTGCTGACTGCTTGTTGCATTTCTTGTCAAAGGTAACTTATGCATGACTAGTAGAGGACATGGTAAATTGGCTGATTTTAGGCTGATTTTACTTTTTCCTGGCGAGGGAAGAGGGTGAGAGGGCCAAGGTTCAAGAGTCACGGTTCACTTCAATATAATTGAATCATAATAATATTAATGACCAAATTCTATTGTTTGCAGGGGTGTTTAAATTGTTTGTAGAATAAAATTTTCTCTAGATTCCCTAATACCACCTGTCATCGTCTAGCTACAGCGAGTAGTAAATCATGGTTTTGGTAGGCTGTGATATTCTACTTAAAAGCAGTTGGCTATTTGAAAAAGTATAAGCCTTTTGATTTGTTCTGCCTCAGCTACCCGTTTCAATAGGAAATACTGTATGTCAAAACAACAAAGAAAATTGTGTTTCTTAAACTATTTCATGGAGTCATTAATGGCAGTATAAGTAAAGGGCTCCTTTGAAACTTGAAAACATTTTAGGGAGGTTGAATCACGGCCCTGGCCTTGAGCCAGATATTCGATTTTTAGTCCACTTGAGTTTTTGTTCTTCTGAAGGGTCATTAGAAAAAAATAGCCATTTGTGATGAGGAATTTAAACATTAAAATGCTTTGTATATTAAAATGAAATGGAATACAAAGAGATTAGTGTTCCCTCACTGTGTGCTTACTCTAAGAGGTTTTTATTTGTTTGTGTGTGTCCCCCAAGTAAGGTACTAATGATCACTTGACAGTTTAAGACGCCAACTGTCTTGAGCAATCCCATGACTGTGTGCATACAAATGTGAGTCAATCACCCAAACCTCAATGAGTTTAAAGCTTGTAGCTGCTGCAAAAAGGTTGTTTGGCTTCTTTCTGTGTGAGATGTGTTCAGCAGAAAGACTGAGAGGCTGTGTGCTTAGTGATCCGACCACCGGGGAGTGTCACTGGCCAAGATTACTGCTAATCCACCATGATCCAATGCCTCGACACACACACCAACAATAACCTCTCTATGCATACACACCAACAACAATCAACTCGCTCTGCAGAAGACCCTTGAACACTTACACATTAGCCCCTTTCACACATGTAGTCTTTACTGGTAAATTACTGGTAAATAAACGTTAAAATATCATGTGTGAACAGGACTTTTTAAAAAATCAGTTCTGGCAATTTACCAGCATGAGAGGTTGTAACATAACCAGTAAATTACCGGCATGATGCTGTGTGTGAACAAAGAATGAAAATTACCAGTATGAGCACGTACAAGGTCCAAACGTAAGAAGTTTGCTTTGGGCCAATCATAAAGTTATTATGGAGATGACGCGATTACTCAGACAGCGCTGTTTGCAGTAAGCAACGTAAGCACTTTTTAATAGTTTTTCTATGTAAATATGCGCTAGATGGACATCTTTGACCATTGCGCTGCGGCTCTGCAGTCGGATACTATCTCTGTGTGTCTCGTGTTTTTAAGAGCAAAAACGCGTGTGATTACCTTCTTATGCCTGTCACTCAAAAAATTTGGGTAAATATTTTAGGTGTACTATTTGAGTATGAATTATCAAATGCATTGAAAGAAAATAATAAGCAAACACTGTAAAAGTTTTTTCCTGTATGATTTCACATGAGTCTCTTCAGACCTTACTGTACATTTATGAGCTTTCAGAACTTCTGATTGAGGCTGTGTGTGATCTCCTTACTGAACTCCCTTACACAAATTGAACAGAGAAATAAAAACAGTATAAATATGAAAATAAATAACAGTTTTCTCTTAGTCTTACTAAGTGCAAACAATAAGTGCAAGTGCAACCATAATCAAAGTACTTTAGCGCACAGGCTCTTTATAAATTGTTGTGAAATTGCTGTTTTATTTTGCACCGGCAGTTATAGGGTTAATGCGGTGAGTTTGGATTTCGGAAAAGGACGGGTAGAGAGAAACGAGGCTGGTGCGTTTGTCTTTAGAGTTGTTCTTGCGTTCCAATTTTAAGTTCAGAAACTTCGCCTCCCTTGTCTGTTGTCAAGATGTTACAGTACTCTCTCAATATTTGAAGTGCAAACAGAGACCATAGCCACAACTAAACAGTCCAGAGATGGGTATTGGGAGACAGATTATTGTATGTAACGTTATGCAGCCCAATTTGCGTGCATCAGGGAGCTTGTGTTTTACTTTCACTTTCAAATTCATGATCGCACGTACTCCGTGTATAAGATGCAGTGGTGCTGAACGCGCATTCTACAAGATAAGAAATTTATCAGACGTTTAGGCTCTGCTGTGCAACAAAACCTCCACCATCGTCACGCGATCAGTGAACTGTGAATCTTACTGCACTAACGGTTACTTGTGCTGAATGAGCAGAGCAGACTTTTACATTAGTTTATAATGGTTTTTATTTTTTTATAAAAACAGTAAAATGACAGTTGAGATGAATGTGAGTGTAGCGGTGGAATATGTTATGCTTATTTCACTCTCACGCTCCGTCATGGCGATATCGCGAGACAGCTTTTCACTCGACGCGAAATCTTATGAAGGTAAAAGAGTAGCAAAGCTCGAGAGCACGTAGATGTGAATTTGAGAACTTGAACAATAAATATTTGTACTTGAACGTGAACATTTACACTGAAAACTTGTAAAATAAAAATCTGGGCCCGTATTCATAAAGATTCTAAGAATCCTCTCAGAAAACTCTTAATTTAGCTTAAAAACTTTTACGTAGGAGTCTTAGCTTAAGAGCAATTCGGGACTGATCTGAGAGCAACTCTGAGTAAGGAAAAGACAAAAACTTTTATCTTAGTAAGAAGGCGGGGTTGACCCCTTTGCTATGTATGACACAATCTTTTGAAGACTGTGATTGGTTGGTTGTCCAAGAAGGGGAAAAAAGTGATTTTAAGTATAGGGTCTATTCTAAGCCTTCACTTTGAAATTACATGCGTAAATTTTTCCTATTTGACCGTTCTCACACACACACATTATATATATAAATCCTTATTTTATTAACCATGCTGTTGATTTCCTATAAGGTATTTGCTTGGCTTAGAATGATAAAAATTGTTCCACTCTTTCTAATTACACTGATTGTTGGCATGTCTATTTAAATGGTGGTTTGAATGTTGGTTTTAATGTATCAAACATGGAATTTTCCCAGTTGCCAAATATCGTAATGTAGTGATTACTTTCATTTCAGGCGCTATGGCATTGGAGATATTAGCGTGTCTCTAAAAAGATCTGTCACAAACATGATCCATGCATGATCTAATTTAAAGCATCTTATTAACTCACTGTCATCCATTGTCTGCAACACATTTCTTCTCCTTCTTCGTCTTTCTGCCATTTTCTCCTCTGCTAAAGAAACTCTTAAGCCTCTTAAAAGTCCTCGTCCGTGCTCGTAACAATTTTGACCTTAAGACCTCTTTTAAGGGTTAAGATGCTTTCTGAATTACTTTTTTCTTTACTAGGATTTTTTCTTTAAATTTAAGAGTAAACGCCCACATTTCTAAGAATTTTCTTAGAATTTTGTCACTAGGAGCTACTCTTTGCATTAAGATTCTTTATGAATACGGGCCCTGAAGTTGAATGTTGAAATTTGCACTCGCAGACAATAGTCACAAACCTGTATTCTGAATTTGAAGCTGCAGACAATTAGTCACAAATGTGGAAAATGCCATTCACAGAAATACAATGACGGACACAAACTTGTAATATATATTTGCATTTAATCTTACATTCACATTCGCAGTACAACCTCAATTAGGCACTTCTCAAATCTGTCACTGCAATTTCAAATTTCGCGCCTTGACTTTTGCTACTCTTTTCGCAATATTAGGTGTTGCAAAACTAACTTGTGCACTTGAAACTCAGTGCCGGCGAGAGAAAGGGGGGCGGGCGATTGTGCTGCATTCACTCAAAAAAATAAACTTTTTATATATTTATGGTAGGAAATTTACAAAATATCTTCATGGAACATGATCTTTACTTAATATCCTAATGATTTTTGACCCATACAATGTATTGTTGGCTATTGCCACAAATATAGACTATAAATATTTTGTGATCCAGGGTCAAATTTTAGTCTCGAGATCTCGTTACACCCCTAATGACTGACATAATAGAATTAGGTACTATAATACATAGGTATTTTGGTGTAGATACCGGTAGAATGGCCAGAACGCCATTGCTTGTGTGAACAGCATATTTCTGCTTTTATTATTTGTATTTACCGGTAAAGTCATTATGGTAATCGGCTATTACGGTAAAGGATTACTGAGTGAAAGGGGGTATTGTGAAATATAAAGTTATGAAATGTGCAAACAATGCACTTACAACTGAAGTCTACGATGTAAGGCACTTCACCAGAACAAAATGCTAAAATATAGGCTACAGTGTTTTAAAATATAGCCAGCCACAATAATTAAATATGAAATATGTTAACACATCCAACAATAAAAGAAAGAGACTGTTTGCATAGAAAACAATCCAACCACATCAGCAGACCATAACCAGAAGTTCATCTCCTAAAACAGGGTGAAAAGGCTGATTTAAACTCGTTTAAAGCTCAAATAACAAACATGTAAAATAAATAAATAATATAAAGCACTTTAACATTCAAATTTTGACTATTAAACAATAATTTCCAGGTGTTTGTACAATAAAATCCTTTCTAGATTGATGTTTCTCTGTCAATGACTAGCTATAGCGAGTAGTAAATCATTGTGAAAAGGCTGATTTAAACTATTTTAAAACAAAATTATTGTAAAGAAAATGCATAGAAGCACTACATATTTTGACTGTTAGACTTTCTAAAATATCCTTCTCCATAGAATTGCATTGTAATGCATTACTACATTTTTGAATCTAAATAAATGTCTGTGGTATCCAACAGCATTTCAGAGATTCTGTCAAAAGCGCTTAACTTCTGTTGAATCCGTAAGATTCCCCTTTCCTTAAAAAAAAAACTGCTGACAATTCCATTAATTAATTCATGATGACGTACAGCATGTACTGTGCAAACATCTAGTCAGTTCAAATTGCAGTTCTAGGGCTGACCCGTGCATGTACATTCATGTGTGTGCGCACGTGTATGTCCGAGGGCGAGTGAGAGATTTTAAAGAAAGGGGAGGATTTGAAAATGTGTGGCTTGCAGACTTGTGTGTAATTTAACGCAGTATTGATCATGCTACAGGACTGTCAGGTCAAGGAATTCCGCCTCCACACACACCACAAATGCACAAGACACAAAACAAAGCACATGGGCCTCTAGTGAGATGTGTGTGGTTTAATGTTTTAAATGCTGCCCAGATGCTTTGCGCATAAAGGAAGGATATTAAATAAATAAAAGGGAAAGAGGATGAATAATCCTGTTAAAGATCAAACAACTCCCTCTCCTTCTCTCCCCTCTACAGTCCCCATGGGAAATATAATGCGCTCACACACACACACACACACACACACACACACACACACACACACACACACACACACACACACACACACACACACGCGCGCGCGCGCACACACACACACACACACAAATGAAAGCGCATATAGAACCCAATGACAGTGGTATTCCCTGGTCACAACAATGCATGACTGCATTTACATGTGAGGAAAGATTAAAGGGGGAAGATGACAACAAATGTGAAGGGGAAAATAAAACATGTTGATGTTGCTGTTACTGATAATGCTAGTTGTAATGGCTTAAGCTTGAATCGCTATTAATATTGCTCATACTTAGCATTAGCACTATTAAACTTCATAACTATTCAACTTTGGCACGCAACTCATCCTGCACCATCTTTGCTGCATGAATTGTGCAGATTATTGAGATGTGCTATTACCTAATATTTTTTCTAAGCAACAAGACTGTATGAATATGAATACATGTATTAATAAAAATAAAAAAAAACATAGATTTACAATAAAGGAAGACACTAAGTTATATTTAGAGACCATAATGTTATAGAAACTTTTGACTAAACACCTAGCAAATTATCCAGAACCAACTGAATAGTGATGTCCTGGCATATGTTTCCAGCATGGATGGAAAAATCTAGTTCTTTATATTATTACATCTGTTGTTGAGAAGATGCATGAGAGCAAATGAATTAAATGCACTGAAAATATAATATTGGATTAGATAAAAAGAGATAATCTTACTTGATAATCATACTTGCAATTTTCTCTGTGCACTTGTTTCTTAAATTTGAGGGAATCACTCATCTTCAAGGGAGCTGTGTGTGTGTGTGTGTGTGGTTGGGTGGATGGAGGTGGAGAATTAGTTTAAGTGGGTCTCTGTTGCTTAGATAAGAACCTTGTTAAAATGCTTCACAACAGAGTTTCCATAACTACAGACACATTTCCAAGCAGAGAGGTCATGATTAGCACATCATATTGGTGTTTCACACTAGAATAAAATGGCTACGTGTAAGAAAAAGAAAATCGAATGCAACAAAATGTATGCTTAAAGGAATATTTCACGTAAAAAGAATAATTCTGTCATAATTTACTCACCATCATGTCGTTCCAAACCTATATGATTATTACCTATATGACACAAAAAAGTGGTTTAGGATAATATTTGGGCTGCTATAATTATATTCAAAATATTGATATTGAGAATAAAAAGTAAACTTTTTGAGCCTTTGAGCTCCATCTATTTGAAATGTCAAAATCACGGGAGAAAAAAATGTAGAGAGATGTATTTGTATAAATAAGACATACATGTATGACAAAAGTTCTTTTTTCTATTATCATAAGAGTTAAGAATAAGAACAATCATCAAACTGGACTGAACAAATCTCCTCCATCATGGTGATTTGGAATTAATATTTGTTATGGAATTTGTTTTCCTCTGCAGCCATCATCCTTGAATTCACATAATTGCATATCAACATCTAACAGAAAAGAAAGAGAAAGCACAGGTCTAGTCTTAAGCCTCATTTCCTCATTAATTCGCCCCCAAATTGGCCCTAACTAGGTCTGAATCAATATTCGTCCTCCGAAAATATTCTGTAATCAATTATGAAATATGCTAATCGATTGCTGTTGGCCTTGAGTTATCATGTTACTGTCACTAATTGTAGGTCACCTCATCCCTGGAGGTCTCCTAACATTCACTCACAGTCTTTGTCACTCTTACTCTCTCCTCCCGTCTCTCTCACTCTCTTTCAACCAGAAGGCAGTCCTCCTCTGTGATATTAGCATGGAATGCCCGACCACTCGAGTCAATTACAGTAATATTAAATTAACCATTGTATCTCATTTAATTCAAATGTTCTCCTTTAACAAAGAGCCATTTAAGAATACGGAGTATATCTTGCGCTTACATAAACTGGAACATCTTAATAAGACTTGGCAAAGGCCTGATCAAACGCAATAAAGCAGAAGTACGCTACCCGCTGTCATCCTGCCACAGGTGGGCTAGCGCTGAATTGACAGACTCGTGCAGGACTCCAAAGGCTCTCATTAACAAATCAAAAGAAACCTCGAAATGAGTCTAAAGCCAGTTTGGAGTGCCGCAGTAAAACAGAAAGAGCTTCTGAACATGACAGACTTCTGTAAAAATGGCTTTTCAGCCTTAATTATGATCAATTCACTGCATTCAGAAATAAATACAAGACTTCGGATGGAAAAACCAAGAGGTCTGAACAAAAGTCCTGTTTTCCATTAAAAGAGAGAATGAGAATTTCAAAGATGAAACAGTTATTTGCAATTGAGAGATAGGGTATATAATCATGCTTGGAGGGATCTAAAATTCATTTTGACAATCTCGATTGGCTCTTTCCACGCAAAGGCCCATTAACAGCCATTCTTTTAAGAGGAAACTCGAATATTGGTGTCTAATTTCCCATTCCCTGCTTGAATTTGAGCCGGTAATTTCTCTCTCTGATATTGAGGGCAAATGCAAGTCGGTATTTAGTGCAACAGTAAATGGCTGTTTGCTTTAGACACTGAGAGCAACTGCACCCCAGTAAAACTGTCATGTTGACTTTGAGTTACCACTGCTCTCTCAGACACTTTGTGTCTTAGTGTGTGTGTGTTTGCGTGTGTGTGTTTGTGCTGGCTTGACGCCATGCAAATCCAATCACCCAGACCCATAAAGTGTGCATTTCCATTTCCTACTGCTCTCTGTAGAGACAGAAAGAGAGAGAGAGCGAGAGGAAGAGGTGGAACGGGGCTCCTTTGCTTCACGTGCTTTATGGTTATAGCTGTTTTGAGTAGGTATATTCATATAAACTCATTATGTACCCCATATTTCTAAGCTGATGTGTTTTGGGCCAAACAAGTGATTTTAATCTCCCACAATGCACTGCAGCTCTTATTTACTGTTCCCATGGAGTCTTACCACTCTCTCGGATCAACGATCGCAAAAAAACGCTTTGTCCGCCTCTAATTTGTCTTAGTCAGAATGCAACAGGCAAATTAAGGACATTTCCATGACGACGCACCGTGCCGACCGGGCGTCTTCCTCCCCGCCCCTTGTTTTGACCTTTCCTCGACCGTGTACTGACCTTTCAGAGTTTCCGCTAACCTCGAGCAGGTCTCTGTTGGACAATAGCACGACTGTTCGTCCCTGATCTTTTCCCATACCTCTCATCTCACCTCCGCCTCTGGCTTGGCATGGCGACGGAGGTCGAGCAGGTTCGCTGGGCGAGCAGGTGGTCTGTTAACCAATGGGAGAGAGCGATTTTCTCACAGCTCGGAGGGGGAATAATGGAAAAATTCAGTCGACTAAGATGGAGAAAAGAGGGATTGAAGTCTTTTCTGTCGTTAGAACCCTTTCATTTGGGCCTCTCATTATGAGAGAGGGTCCATGGGTCACATTAACATGACAGCAGGAGAAAAGAGACCTGAGAGAGAGAACTGAAACAAACATGGGAATAAAGAGAGAAAATCTTGAGGCCAGAGCACGGGCTAATCCATCATTAGCATTTAAAAAACAGACATAGATTGAGAGAGAGCGAAGGGAACTAGTGTGCTTAATGAGACAGGACGAACTGACACTTTGAGTGTGCTTGCATGTGTTTGTGCATACTATGCACATGCTATATCACCCCTTAACCCTTAAAGTTCCCCTCATTAAAAATGTTTTACATGTGCAAGATGTACATATCAAAATAACTTTTTCTTTACATCAAGCAGGGTTGCCAATTATTGAGTTTAGCTAGGAGTGAGAATTCCGTAAGGTGGGAGGAGGGGTTGTAAAAAAAAAAGGCAGCTGTTATGGCCCTGACGAGAACGTTGGTCTCCTCGGCTGTGAACCGCTCCTGGCGTGCGCCTGGCAAATCCGCCGTTATAATAGCAATCCGCCATGGAACAAACACGCCTGCTCTTAAAGGGAATGTGAGATGATGCTCTGATTGGTTTATTTCACGTTACGCCCAAACCACACCTATGAGTAATGTAGCTACTTCAGACCAACCCATTTTAGATTTGCGTCTGGCGCAAGAGTCATTTATCCCGCCGGTATAATAGCAACAGCACCCACAAAGTTCCGCCCACAGATCCACCCACAAAGTTACTTGCGTTTCGCGTTTGATACTTGCGTTTCAGATAGTTAAAATAGGGCCCATAATGTTTACACATATATAACTGGTAGTCTACTGTTTTTGTTAGTGCTTGACACAAATTTTGCGATTTCAATTCATAAGCTTGCAATACAATTCATTTGATTTTGTGCGCACAAATACTATGCTTCACAATGCTGCCTGAACATCTTTGGTGATTGTTGCGCAGGTGGGGGTTAGCAGCTTATATAAAGTGACCTTGTGATTGGTACAGACTGGTCCAATCAAGATTGCAGGTCTTCATTGGTTAAATTAAAACCCATACCTTGTCAATACTTGTCTTCAGCTTCATGCGGCACTGCGCAGACCGAATGGCGCATGACATCAAAATACCGTGAGAGCGGCTCAAAAGCACAGCTTTCAAATTGATGTCATACGCCAAAGGAGAGACATTGGCGCAGCACGTTAGCTTCTCGTGAGATTTACTTGAGCAGCGTGAGAGCGAGAGACAGAGCCTGAAAAGTGTGTGTCTCACACCAAATGCGTGAGAGTTGGCAACCCTGATCAAGTCTTATCATTAGCTTAATAAAAACTGTTTTATTCTACATGGCGCAGGTCACCTCATGGGGGATGCCATGTTGAGATACTACAAGCCTCATCTCGGTAGTCTCCATAATAGGCTGATTTTGAATGTATTTATACACTAGTATCAGTAACTGACAACATTTGCATTTTGTGTGATGCTGCATCCACACCACTAGATGTCAGTATAAGGTGAGGATGACTGGCGCAACAAACCAAAGAGGCATCAAAGTTATGAAAATTACCTTTTGGTTGCATTCAAGTCATGTTGGAAAGATTGTAATTGCGAGTGGGAAACCAGTATTTTCTTTGATTGTCGAGTTCTCAAGTTGGGGGTGTGTCATTGAGAAAACAAGGCGGACACAATGGATGCAGCATCTGTAGTTGACTAGTAAATCTAGCTAAGTTGCATGTAAAAAAAAAAAAATGATGTTGTACAATTACAATAGATAAATGATTCAGTTTACAGCACCTTCATATATTGAATAAAAACAAAGCACCTGATGCACATTGTTTATTCTTAATTTAGTAGAAGTAGAGTTAATAACCTTGCTGTATTTTTTGTAGAAAAGGTACTCTGACCAAAGTGACTTGAACGCACCTGACATTTCTATTCTAATTTATTGGTAAAATATAAACATTTAATCAAGAATTAAGTGTAATAACGAAGACATCACTAACAGGTTAAGTAAAAATATAATGAATATGTAAATGTAATACAGTGCATATTTATCAAAATACTACTCTCAAGTTATTTGTTTCTAGTTAACTAACAAGTTTATGGTTATTAAATGGCTTTGAGGTAAATGTAACTAGGGATGTCCCGATCAGGTTTTTTTGCCCTCGAGTCCGAGTCCGAGTCATTTGATTTTGAGTATCTACCGATACCGAGTCCCGATCCGATACTTCTATAATACATAAAAAAAGAATAAAGAAGAGCGAAAAACAGATCCAGGATGTTCCTTATTTTTTATTTAATTCACCTTATTTTAACATTCAACAACTCTGTTGGCAAACAGAGCACTTCTGTGAGGTAGCTTGAACAATCAAGTAATAAATAACATAAATTCTTCACTTTTGGACTTAGTGCAACAGTAAATATAAAAAAGTCTAATATATAAACAATAAGCACCTCAACTTAAAATACCCAGCAGGCATGTAAACAAATAAAAAAATAAAAGTGCCACAGTGTTTGTAAAGCCAGTAATGTGCTTTAGGAACTGCACTCGCCGGTTTCACACTGCTACTGCAGCACGCGTTAGCAGAGCGTGCAGCGCATATTTTTTTCGGCGCCCATGTTAACAGATTAGAGCATTCACACCGCACGCAGAGGCAGCGCGGCAAGAGCAGAGCAGAAGCAGCAGTGCCGCGATCGTTTCGGCGCCGAGTCTATTTTTGCTGCGCCGCTTACGCTGAATTAAAGTGACAATGCATTGATCATGGCCAAAATACACTGCAGTTTTATCCAAAAAGTGCATTGATGATATCTATTGTGTTTTAAACAGTCGATCAAATGACCAACAGCAATTTAAAAAGAAAACAAATGTCCAAAAACAAACTTGTTGCCAGAACAATAAAAACAAAGATGAACCAAAAGTTATATAAATGAAATTATTAATAAAATAAGCTTCTTGACAAGTCTTTTCTCTTAAATGTATTTGAAAACGAAATAAAGCAATGCCAACTTATCCATTATAGAGTAGGCCTACTCTGTCTGTACACAACCCGCGGTTCAGCAGCGCGTGATAAACGCTGCCAGTGTGAAAGCAAAACGCGCGTGTCCTGCTCCTGCTTACCATATGCACTGCTCCTGCGCTGCTTACGCTCTGCTAACGTGTGCAGTGTGAAACCGGCGTAACTCTGTACCACCGCATAACTATAGATGTGTTAAAAAATAATAAAAAATATATATACATATATATCCGAGTCCTGATCAGGAGGTAACGTCCAATTCCGATCGAGTCTGAAACCACGTGATCGGGCCCGATTTCCGATCACGTGATCGGATCGGGACATCCCTAAATGTAACATTAGTGACATTGTTTACAAGCTTTTTTATTGACGTCTTTCCCTGGTTGATACTGTCACAGTGTCTGGGTTTGTTCCCTGGGTCACCACTAGATGTCCTCCTTCCCCACGGTGTCTGTCACAATTGAACTACATTCCCCACGATCCTTGTCTCTTCATTGCACTCAGCTGTCCCTTGAGGACATCCCGACACCATTTTCCACTCTGGCCCCTCTTCGACCCTGGGCTGGTGATGTCCAGCCCAGAGCTCCATCTGCCGCTGATTTCGCCCAGCCCAGAGCCTGCACATCGCCATCGGAGGAGGAGAAGGAAGACCTCCTCCGTGACTGTTCCGGTGGTCCCTAATCCAATGGTCCAAGTTCCGGTGGTCCCAGTTCCAGTGGTTCCGAGTCCGGTGGTCCCAGTTCCGGTGGTCCCGAGTTCGGTGGTCCGGAGGCGGAGGAGAAGGAAGACCTCCAACCTCCCCAAAGAACCGGAGGCCGTACCCGTGCAGCCCATAGTGGTCCCCGAGCAGACCGCTGTCATCCCAGAGGTCATGCCCGTGCAGCCAGCTGTCATCCCAGAGACCGTCCTCGTGCAGCACGCTGTTGTCCCTGAGGCCGTGCCCGAGCATCCCGCTATTGCCATAGCGGCGGAAAGCTTGTTGGATTATTTTGATACGCTATTTAAGATCCTAGAAAGTACCAAGACTGTCCACGGCACGTCTGCCGAGCCTGTGTTTTCGGACAGGATGGCTGCCACCGAGCCTGTTCACGTCTGCCGAGCCTGTGTCTTCGCACAAGAGGGCTGCCACCGAGCCTGTTCACGTCACGTCTGCCGAGCCTGTGTCTTCGGACAAGATGGCCGCCGCCGAGTCGGTGTTTCCAGACAAGATGGTCGCCGCCGAGCCTGTGTCTCAGGACAAGATGGTAGCCGCCGAGCCTGTGTCTCCGGACAAGATGGCCACCGCCGAGCCTGTGTCTCAGGACAAGATGGCCGTCGTCGAGCCTGTGTCTTTGGACAAGATGGCCGCTGCCGAGCCTGTGTCCCCGGACAAGATGGCCGCCGCCGAGCCTGTGTCCCTGGACAAGATGACCGCCGCCGAGCCTGTGTCTCCGGACAAGATGGCCGCCGCCGAGCCGGTGTCTATTCCTGAGCCTGAGCCGGTGGTGTCTGTTCCTAAGCCTGAGCCGGTGGTGTCTGTTCCTGTTCCTGAGCCGGTGGGGTCTGTTCCAGTTCCTGAGCCGGTGCCTGTGTCTGTTCCTGAGCCGGTGGTGTCTGTTCCTGAACCTGAGCCGGTGGGGTTTGTTCCTGAACCTGAGCCAGTGGGGTCTGTTCCTGAGCCGGTGGTGTCTGTTCCTGAACCTGAGCCGGTGCCGGTGGTGTCGGTTCCTGAGCCGGTGGTGTCGGTTCCTGAGCCGGTGCCGGTGGTGTCGGTTCCTGAACCTGAGCCGGTGGTGTCTGTTCCCATCCCTGAGCCGGTGATGTCTGTTCCAGTCCCTGAGCCGGTGGTGTCTGTTCCAGTCCCTGAGCCGGTGGTGTCTGTTCCAGTCCCTGAGCCGGTGGTGTCTGTTCCAGTTCCTGAGCCGGTATCTGTTCCTGTGCCTTGGCCGCCCGAGGGGTCGTCTCCGCCCTGGCCACCCGATGAACTGGCCGCTCCGCCCTGGCCGCCCGAGGGAGAGTCTCCGCCCTGGCCGCCCGAGGGAGAGTCTCCGCCCTGGCCGCCCGATGAACTGTCGTCTCCGACCTGGCTGCCAGATGGACTGTCACTCCCTGTCCCCGTTTCCCTCCATGGACCTGGCCCCCCATCCCTCCCCCTGATCCTCCACCAGTCCACCTCCCACCTGAACTTTTGTTTTGTCTGTCACGTCTTGGAGCGTCTGGTAGCCGCTCCGTAGAGGGGGGGGTTATGTCACAGTGTCTGGGTTTGTTCCCTGGGTCACCACTAGATGTCCTCCTTCCCCACGGTGTCTGTTACAATTGAACTATATTCCCCACGATCCTTGTCTCTTCATTGCACTCAGCTGTCCCTTGTCACTCATTATTACACTCAGCCAATTCCCCATTAGCATTGTCATTCACCTGTGTATTTATACCCTGTCTGTTTAGTATGTGTTACGGAGTCCTTGTTGTATGTCACTGAACTTTTGAAGTCTGTTTTCCTTGCCTGTTCTTGTATTATTTCTCGTGTTTGGATTGGAATATATGGATTTTGACCCCCTGCTTGGATGACCACGAGATTGGATTACATTTAATAAACTACTGCTATTGGATCCTCCTGTTCCCCGTGTGTGTTCGTGACAGATACACTGACTGAGCGATTACATGAGACATGATACATTTTGGTAAGTTGTAGTTTCTTTCAACATGCCTGTGACATTCATTGATGTTTATTTCTTACTATGATTAATAGTAACGAGAAAAAGATGATCGGTTACTGTGCGCTTTATCTGTTCTGTCGCTTGAACTGAGGCACTATAGATGTCACGCCAAATTAAAAAGAACCAAAAAGATTTTTTTTCATTTTTGATCAAATAAGACAGAATTTGAAAGCAGAGAATTTAAATGTTTAGTGAAAATCAAATAATTTATATTGTCAATCTCTAGCTCTAGTGTCCATACAGTTCACAGCAGTTTTAGTTTATCCACGTTGTGTGCATGAAATTGACGCTGACACAGTGCCATCGGAGCTGTGCTAATAAAACAGCATTGCTATTTCAGTCACAAATTTTGAGTAGCTTAATTTATGATTTCCCAACTTTTCAGGAGGACTTGAACGCACCATTTAATCTTCTACATTTCACGGATAACTACAACAAAGCATTTGTGAGGAGGGAACTAGTAAGGACAGATGCAATATTTATTTTTATTCTAATCAAAAAAAAGGCTGTGAGGAATTCATTTACAGTCTGTGAAATGGGTTGTATTGCTGTTAGTCAATGAAATATGGCTTTTTAAAAATTCTAGTGAACAAAAAAAAAAAACTCCAAAATTGTTATGTTATGGGTTGGTTTGTGAAAATTTTATATCACTTAAGACAGTACAACCCATTAAACAGACTGCACTTTTGGCACTTTTGGCCATGATGTCTTCCCTGAAGTTCATTTGCAAGGTATGTTTGTTTGATGAGGTCTTGCCCTTCCTTGAAATTACCAAATGTTCTTTTCACAAGCCTAATATGAATAATATACGCAAATATCTCATAAAAAATGCACCATTGAATTGGCTTCAAATCAACTTAAATAATTTCTTTAGAGAAGAAGCATCCCTCCTCTTATCTAAGGATGACATTTTCCCCCTCATTTCTCAAATCTCTTTTCATGAATCTGCACTCAAATCTTCATAATCCATAATGCAAGACAATTAGAGTTTGAAATTTCATAACCAATCAGAACATGGCCCTGTTCAATTACAGCTGTGAAGTCCTTTAAAACACATCAAGAGGAATGCACGCTGAGCTGATGAGATGTGTGTTTGTGTCGCTCAAAGTCACGAACACACACACACACACACACACACACACACACACACACACACACACACACACACACACACACACACAAATACTGATGTTTGGGCCATGCCTTGGGCCTCTGCTGAGATGATCAGATGGAAAAGAAAAGAGTTATTATTTCATCTTCAGCGTGGAGAGTGATGTTGATGTGTCTGACATTTAATAGTGTCTTTGAAGCGTTGATTCTGCCACAATACAGTCAGAAGCATCACTGAGCACACAAAAATTCCAATAAAACTCTCTTGTTGGTTTCAACAAACTTCCTGATTTCATTAAAGGAATATTCCAGGCTACTTTCGGCCTTGGTCCTTGGACAAAAATATAAAGCTTGTGCTTTTATTAAAACTGTTATTTGAATTCTGTGTGTTACCTAAGTTGTAAAGTTGTCTGAATCATCCTGTTGAGGTGGGACTACTTTTCCGGGTGGACGAACTTCTGGTCATGCATAAGTGATGAAACTCCTGTGAGTGCAGTTTCTAACAGTTGCTCAGAATGGATTTACTGCATACTGCATAGAGTATTATGTACTGTATACTGCATACTAATCTTTTTAAGTATGTGAAACAGCATGCTGTATGCAACTGTCACATGACCTCACTTCGGTGTATGTGTACTTCAGGGAGTGGATTCACTTTTGCGATCAAATAATAAGCCAATATTTTTCACAATGGAAGGACAATGGAAGGCAAATGAAAGTTGAGCACATTGTATTGTGGGATACCAAGCGAAAGTAACCATGTTTAATTTAAATTAATAATCAAAAGTTTGTATAGAACATACTCAATTATGTAAATATAGTGTGATTTCAAATGTTTGTTCGCTGGGCTGCTGTTTACCTGGTTTCTACTGTCAGTGTATTATTTATTATACATTCTTTCTTTCTTTTTTTCACGGAGGAGCGCAGCAAAATTATTTGTGGTAATCAACAACAAGCCACAGATGTTGTCCTCAGATATTCCTAAAAGAGGAAAGCCAGCACGTACACATTTGAGTACATCTTTGTACTAGACATTACATCCAGCATGCTTTCATCGCACAGCGGTCGGTGGCAGTCCAGCACCACTGTAATTCTAGATTGCCTTCAAAAAAACCTTTAAGTACTGTACCTTCAACACCCCCATGGTCAAAAGTCTCTGTAAGGCTGTGCTTTAAGTGATCTCAAATGTGTGCATTTCATGTGTCTTTTCAAGGCTGCATTGAAGTGCGTTCTCTTAAGATGACTGTGCTCTGAAACATGCTTTTTAAATTCACCATGAAATCAAATAGACACTCTTAAAGTTGCATTCGGTAATATTGTGCTCATTAAAAAAAGTTTTACACTGGCAGAAATTAATAGTACTTGCGAAACATGTTTTAAATGTACACTCACATGAGATGTCATTAGCCTAACAAAACAGTTTTATTCTACATATGGTGGCCAAATACTGCTCATTATCTCGGTAGCCCTTTTATTATCAGATAACCTTAATGGAACAAATGAATCATGGCTGGCTGCGAATAACACGTTTTAAAAATGCAATCGGTAACCGAAACTTGTTTTAGGGTCCAGTGATGTGCCAATTTAAGGCCAAGACAACCACTGCAACATAATAAAAACTTGACTGAAGTAAAGGATGTAACGGAAAATTATTTTATATTGAGACTTATATCAGAGTGAAATGGATTACTGAAAAAAAAAAGAAATATGGAGCAGGTACGTTTAAGCGGACGAAATAATTAGATAGGTCCAGCATATACGTCACCAGAGAAGAAGATCGAGCTATGACATTTTAAATAAAAATTGAGGTCAAAAAAAAAAAGAAAAGAAACATGCATGGACAAATTGTTCTTAATAATATCATTAACATGCATTTAGGAATTATAGGATGTTACAGGTATTTCCATTTTATGCCGACTGTGCAGGCTTTTGTACAATGTTGGATTGAATTGGATAACCCAACCAATAACCAAATAGCTATTTACGTACTGTTTTAGCATACAAGCATTCTTAAGAGCTGGCCCTATTCTGGTATGTAACGTCCACTTTTCACAATCCAATCAAGTCCTTACAAATAACATCAACTCCCATTCTACATTTTTTTCCGCTTGAATATCCTGTTTCAATCGGAAATACAGATACTTACTAAAGTATAATGGGTTGCGAATGTCATTTCATGCTGACTTTATGCCAAGGTACTGAAGTTGTCCTCAAAAGACTTCAGCCAGTTTCCATCAGACTGTATATAATAACTGTTCCTTTAGCCAACACTGAAATAGGGTTCATATTTTTTGATTATTTTCAGTGAACGCATTGAGTTTCAGTAATTGAGTAACTCTTTTTTTGAGTTGTCATTATGCTCCAGGAGAAAAATTAGGTATCTGGAAATACAAATTTTGGTCCTGGGGAACATCAAACTGCAGCTGAACTCATAACACCTCCCTGCACCTAATTATCTGGAGAACATGGTGGTCTTGGCTCACATTTTGTGCTCTTTTTCCCAGTCAGTCATACACACACACACACACACACACACACACACACACACACACACACACAGACATTTTCTCGCTCCCTTAAACACCCACACCCACACACCCTCCCTCACACACACACACACATTAGAGTATCACCTCTGACAGATGGGCTGGCACTGCTCTCTTCCCAACCTGTTCCCTGTTGCAAATTGTGTGTGTGTTTACACGTGTTCCCATTTGTGTGTGTGTGTGCAGTTTGGTGATTATGTACATGCCTACTTGCGCGTAAAGGAAAGCGCACACACACACATTGTCTCAGCACACAAAAATGACCTTCACCATTCAATGCTGCATTAAATTATGCTTTAATATGTACACAGGGTACCCCCAGGATCCTCCAACTTAAATTCAAGGCTTTTTAAGACCTTTTTAATACCATTTAAAATGAAATTCAATGCCAACTTCGTACCAATTCCGACAGAAGTATGAGGGGAAAATGTCAAATCTGTATACATTTTAAGCCCTAAAAAATTATTATGTACAAGTAGATTACTTGAATTAAATAAAACATTTTATTTAAATTATCAGTCATATTTAATACATACGCAACAGCGTTGTAGCGTGCACGTGTGTAGGCCAATGTTAATTTTAGCAGCCATTTTTGATTACTTTTCTTACTCTTCATCTTCAGACGAAAATGCTTATTGGTCTTAGTCACATTTGAGTTATTCTGCCTTTCATAGTTTTAGTTGACGAAATGTGTTTGCATTTTTTGTCAACTTTTAGTCATTACTTTTAGTCAAACTGCAGTTACTTTAATTTTGGTAGCTATAGTCTTTAGACAGAAAATGTCATAATTATTCTCTCTAGGCCAATTCGATTAAGCTTATGAGAAATTAAAATTAAGCTAACAGGCTGTATTGACATTGCACTCTTTAGCAGTAGCACTTGTGCAATTCTACATCCCTTTTCCTTAGTTCTCCAATTTTTTAGAGTGCCGTACCCCCTCTCTTCCACTTAGACTGCAGTCACATCTTTCCATTAAGGGACAATATTTGCCCCATTTAATCGATTCTTCCATTTCATTTTTCACCTTTATAATACCTTTAAAATATAAATAATGCTTTAAATAAAACAATGTTCAATAAATATTCAATGTTAAAAAACGTTTAATATTAATAAAAATATGATATTAAAATCGCCAGTAGGTGGCGGTAACTCATTGTCTTTGTCAAAGCCACAGATTTTGTTGCAAAATAGAGCAATAAGCCTGACAATACTGTTTAAAATGTAGTACATCACTTAATGTTACTTTTTTTTTTTTTTTTTTTTTTTTTTTTTTTTTTTTTTTTACTGTTTATTGCATAAAATCAATGTCACATTTGAAATCGTGGGGATATCGGGAAACATTGCATTCTTGCTCGCATAATGATCAACATTAAAAACACTGCTGTATATCAGCCTGCATTTTGATCGCAGATTTAGTCGCACAAACAGCGCAAGCGGCTCGTGACAGATCTTCTCAAATGAAGATCGCTGAACTCCAGCTTGTCTGTGTTTTCAGATCATCCGCGCTTCTTCAACAATGAAGAGAGAGCGCGCGTGGATGGCTGTGGCCAGACACTACTGAAAAGACCGGGTAGAAAACATGTTCTTTTAACAGAAAAGCTCTGATTAGTAACCATCGTAACGGGTGCGCACGCTTTCGCGCGTTCTTCTATGACGTGAAGCGCGAGGTGCACTCAACGTTAAGCGACTAATTTTTAATTAGTCTACATTAGTAACAGTTAATTTTGTTACGGTATTAACTTAATCATAGAAAAGGCAAAACAAAATTTAAGACCTTTGTAACGAAATCCAAGACTTTGTATACCAAATTCAAGGCTTTTAAGGCCTTAATTTGAGATGATCAAATTTAAGACTTTTTCAATGCTTTTAAGACCCCGCGGGTACCCTGCGTACAGTCACATGGCCCGTGAGAGCGGTTTAGCATAGCAGCTTTCATTATGCCATGAAATAATATTTGATGTTACACGTTAATGCGAAGAGCAAGCCCTCTGTGAGTAATGAGAGAGATAGAGAGACAGAAATTGGACATACCTGAGCCTCTCTTTGACACCACCTTCAGAGTCAGAGACACAGAGACACCGCAGAGAAGGAACAGCACTGGGTTGAGGGCTGTCATCTTCCTCTCCAGCCTGACGGAGACACAGAGAGAAACCTCACATGTCATACTGGCAACATACAACCATCAGCTACCCAAGTACAGACCTGCATTTGCTTTTCCGCCAAGCACAGGATTTAAAGGTGAAGTGTGTAATTTTGTCAATGTTAAAACCCAGTAGGCTGACTTCCTGAAGTGGGTAAACACAGTGATGCTGTCAAACATTGCTACGTTAGTTTGAGGGGCACGACATTAACTTCTGAATTTGGGGCAGGACTACAAACTATAGACCTTATTCAAAGCAGCGCAATCTTTGATTTTTAATGGGAATGAAAGCGAGGCGAGGGATAGACATACAGTACATCTCTTCAGTGGCTTGTACTGTTATTTAATGTGTTTTTGGATTGTTCTGCTGACGAAACACTGCAAAAATAGCTTTCCAAGAAATTTCAGTAGACGAAAAAACCCAGATAGTATGAGCTGTGGAAAATTATAAGTGATCAAGGAGTTTTATACCGCTTTTGAAAACACAGTAAGTCTATCCCTCACAGCCTCGCTTTCATATATGTCATGGCGCTGCTCTGAATAAGGTCTATAAAGGGTGAGTTTGAAAAACCTGTTTAAAAATTTTAAACGACTGAACAATTTTGGGGTGACAAATCTGATGGAAAAAAATACAGACTTTTTAATACTACAGACATTTTAGTTTGTCCTGGACTAGTCCACCTAGCAACCGCACAACAACACACTAAAAACAAGAAGAATACCTTAGTAAGTGATTAACAACATTTATTATGCTAATGATTTTTAACATACTTTATAAAATGGATAGTTTCAGTCCTTGTTTATGATTGGCTGAGTATTGTAAAATACTCTATAAACACACCTGAGATCTCATTACATAAGTATTACTGTGCCACTGCATTTTTGTGTTGCTTGTCAATTGTTCTGCTGAATATTGCTAAAGAACTACATAGCCTGAATTATTATTATATATCAATAAATATTTACTTTTTTTATAACCTCGCCAGGTATAACTGTTTCCGCTCTTCATTGTGCCTAACAATGTCTCTTATTCCAAAAGCACTGTAAACCAAACCAAATTCTTGGGGCTTAATGCTTTAAAACACCACTCAGAATACCTTGGCAACCACATAGCAACATATCAAAAGAACACTCAGAATAGCAACCACCCACAACCCATTTTATTCAGAATCAGAAATGTACAAATCTAGTTGTTCATACTGACCACATAGTATCACTCAGAATACCTCAGTTACATAAGAACTTTTTAATAATATGATTGATTTTAACACACTCAGAACACCTTAACAACTGTCCACCACCCGCCCATACTGTATTCAGTAAATGTACAAATTTTTATTCTGACAGATGACAATTTTTGCTAGTTGTGAAATTTGTGAAACTAGTTGTTCATACTGACTAGCAGTGTTTGGAATAACGCCGTTTAAAAGAACGGCGTTAGGTAATGACGTTATTTTTTCAGTA
The DNA here is from genome assembly GCF_964197995.2 of Scardinius erythrophthalmus. Classification (NCBI taxonomy): domain Eukaryota; kingdom Metazoa; phylum Chordata; class Actinopteri; order Cypriniformes; family Leuciscidae; genus Scardinius; species Scardinius erythrophthalmus. Next base: position 16,704,903 of record NC_138226.1, on the reverse strand, counting down.
ACGGGGTAATCTATCTAATTACTTTTCCCGTCGTTACAACGCCGTTAACATTACTGGACGTTAAATGCGGTGCGTTACTATGCATTGATTGAATAAACTCTATTAGACATTCTCTGATAAACTGTGTAATCCGAACGCACCCCTGGCTCGCACAGCTAGTGAGGAGGTGGGTTAATAACGAGGTAAGCGATTATGATTGGCTAAGGCAGAGTCATGTCTTTCATGGTAGCCAATCAGAGCCAGTATTTTTACACACATGCCAGCACACGCGCCACACACACGCACACACACACACAAGCTAAACAGAGATTTGATGAAGCAGCAGAGATGGCGAGTCAGGAGCAATCCGATGAAAAGTTGGCATTTTCAAGGTGGAGATATACGACTTCAAATTCATTGAGGTCAAACAAAGGCAAGAACTAGGGGTGGAACGGTACATGTATTCGTATTGAACCGAAACGGTACGGGCGTCACGGTTCGGTGCATACATTTACACGGAGAATACACGGTATAAAAATAAATAAAACTTGCGTGCAAATTATATATATATATATATATTTATTATTATTTATAAGACATAAATGTATTACTATTGTAATACAACTGCACTGTAAAATAAAATTGAAAAATGTATATTTCATGAATGTATATATTAATAATTTATACAAAACTAAATATCAGAATTTCTGAACATACTGAAAATGGCAAATGGCTTCCATTACATCACACTTATACTCTTTCTACTCTCCAGCAAAAATGTGGAAAATTTAATTTCCCTGGAATCCAGACATTTTTGCTTTTTATTTCCTCCATGTATGTATATGCATGAGACAAAGCTAAGAGAGATGCGATCTTTAAGCATTTCTTTCATGGTCAAATCATATTAAAGTATGACTTTTTCATATTTTATCTGATTTCTGTGCCTTCCCACGAAGCCACTCAATCACCTGAGTTCTGTGTTCATATCTGAAATCTATTTTAATCTCCGTTTGCTGTCTGTGCACAACGTCCACACAATTCCCCCATCTGAACGGTTATAGAAGCCTGAAAACGGAGGGGAACCCAAACCATTTCCATAATGGAATAAACACACATATACAAAATGCCGCCGCTAGAGTTCTTACTAGATCAAGAAAATATGATATAACACCGATTTTATCATCACTACATTGGTTACCTATAAAGTTCCGTATTAATTGCAGTCTATTTAACGGATCTTCTATCGCCCTATAATCCATCGCGCTCTTTAAGATCACTAAATTCGAGGCTTTTGGTCATACCTAGGATATCCAGATCCACCAAAGGAGGGAGAGCATTTTCACATTTAGCTCCAAAACTCTGGAATATCCTTCCTGATTCTGTTCGTTGCTCAGACTCGCTCTCCCAGTTTAAAACTAGATTAAAGACGCATCTCTTCAGCCAGGCATTCATATAATATTTTTAATCTTAAAGTTAAATCCGGCCTCTAGTTCATAAACGCCAGAGGAGAACTGGTCCCCAACTGAGCCTGGGTTCTCCCAAGGTTTTTTTTTTCTCCATTAGGTCACTTGATGGAGTTTTTCGGTTCCTTGCCACTGTTGCCTTTGGCTTGCTCAGTTGGGGATATTTAATTTAATTTAATCAATCAATAATACTATTGATCAGCCTTACCAAACGTGGACGTTTTTTCCACTAGAAACAAACCTTGTTGTGGTATTTTGATTTAATACTGTGAAGCTGCTTTGATACAATCTGTATTGTGAAAAGCGCTATACAAATATACTTGACTTGACTTGACATATATCTGTCTGCATGAGTATTTCTAAACCTTAAATGTTCAAGCAATGTAGGACATACACAATTATTAAAAAGAACTCTGGGTGCGAAACATTTTAAGATAATTAATTAAACGTGTTAACAAATATGTCAGAAATAAAAAAAGAGCAAAAAAGTAATGATTTAGTGTATTCATCTCTCTTTAAAGTGTAAGAACAAATGATGTGAGCGATCAGAGAGGCCAACAAGAAACTGAACACTATGTACAAGATTCTGAAGTAGCCTATATTGAATCCAAATTGGACTGAAATATTCATTAATAAAGAGGCACAGAGTTTACTGCTTGGATTCGAATGCATTTTTATATATATATATCACCATTTAGCTTTTTGAAATTAATAGCCCGACAAATACATTTTTCAAAGCACAAGTACTACAAGTATATGTCAACCACCCATAATCACCTCTGTTTACAGTTTTATTTGAGGTCTCCTGCTGACAAAGCACCTTAATCAGGGCCTGAATTTCATTTTGGAAAATGGGGGGGAAATCCCCCCTTAGGTGATTCTTATGGGGGGGAATTTTTAATTTGAGGGGGGAGTTTAGACTTTTTTTTTAATTACATTTATCTCGCCTAAATGTATGCTTAGCCTACTCATTGCATTTTTACAATGGGGTCATTTTGTTCTTAAGAATTTACACAACTCAAGGAAGCTTGATTTCAATCTTTGAATTAAATTGAAAAAAGTAGCACAAATAAATACAATAGAATAAAGATATCAATAAAGAGAAATAAAGAGAAAAGTTTTTGCTTAGGTCTAAAACTAGTAGGCTATTCAGAAATACTACAGAGACTGAATAAAGTAGCCTAATCAAATGTAAAATAACACTGGGTAGTATTTTAGTCCTGACTAAATTAAATTCATAGGCTATTAATCCTGATTCCTTAAAATGAAAGCTATGTTTTGTTGTTTTGACAAACAAATTAATGACAGACACATATGGCTGCTGTCCCTTTAAGAGCTAGTGCACGGATCCTGTTTTCATTATACGGTCACGTGCGATTTATGCTTATTTAAGACATAACCGACTGTGTTTAGATTAGAGGATACTCTCCAAGACCGAAATTGACATCATTTTCTTATGTTTTTGACTGTTAAAGCGATTTATAATCCACGAAAAATAACTTTTGTTACCCGCGAGCTGTTTGTGAGGCTGCTTTACTCTATGTATGTGTGCAGAGAAAAAAGCATCTCTCAGACAGCGCGCAAGTACCGAAGAGTTTAAAATCGCGTGACTGTTTAAACTGGTGAGACTTGAAAAGACGTGCAAATGGTAAACTTTAGTTACTCGTGATGCAATGCTGGCCCGATCGACTCCCGAAACGCGAGAGTGTATTTCCGCCGCCTGCTGCGCGTTTAACGATTGCATTGTGCAACCCATTTTGAGAGACGCGAGATAGAAGACGCAGCGCCGCTGAATCACTCACGCTGTTTGTGAAATTGCGTCTCGCAGACAGTTTTAAAATGACTGATTTGATTTTCCATCTGCGTGGATTAATTTACTAATACAACCTGAACCTACATGCTAAAGTGAATCAATGTTTGCGGGAATTTCCCGCATTATAAATGGGAGACCTGCGGGAATGATAAAAAATATGCGCAATACCCGCAATCCCGCACCGAAATTCAAGCCCTGCCTTAATATCATTTCAGGTTCGTATTTTATTTCACAACCCTGTCACATGACTCCCCCATAATGCACTGCTCCTGTCACTTTAACGCAGACCTCTAAATTACTCCCTGCAGCTATATGGTATTCTTGGATTTCCATCCAAGGCTTGTTATATCAAATCAAATAACACCTATATTCCCTTTTTCCTCAAATAATTAATGTAAACTTAATAAGTGTGTGCAAACCCTTCCTCTTCATCCGTAATTATCTTACAATAACATTCTACTGATGATAAATTGCATGCCAAATTCAGACACTGGAAGGTCTAAATCCCATCAGGAACAGTAGCATTTGAGAGGTTAATAGACTTTATTTTGTGTGTGTGTGGGAGTGTTTGTGTTTCTGTGTGTGTCTGCGTTAAAAAGGCAAAGGGGCGACAGAGAGAGAGTGCTCTTGTGATCTCTTTAAAGGGCTTATCATCCCTCTCCCACACATAATCTCAGGGTTTTGAAAGAGGAGAGAGAGGGAGAAAGAAAAAAAATGAGAAAAGGTAGAATATAAAGATTTCACATTTTCACAGCCACCAGTTAATGTGTATGAGATCACTTACTACTGCTTTAATTAAAGGGATAGTTCACCCAAAAATAAAACATTCTCTCATCATTTACTCACTCTAATTCTGTTCCAAACCCAAATGACTTTCTTTCCTCTGTGGAACAAAGGGTACATTTTATAGGACTAGTTTGGAACAGACCCATTTCGGCAATTATTCACTGAAAATTTTTGACATCCACCCTTGGCCTGTCCATGAGAAAAGTAGCGATGTCTAAATCATGAATGAATTGTTCTTTTCAATGAAATGGTTGATCCAGTTAAAAAAAAATCAATCTGAATAATTCATTCACAAATCTGACTATGTTTTGTTTTATGTTTATGTAACTCACTGACTTAATGAATCAACCACAGGAGAAAATAATCAGTGAACTATGACTTAAATTATATGGTGTTCCTTAAAGTTATTGTATGATTTTGAATTTTCTGATATTTTTATGATGCTTCATCAATTTTAAAGCTTAAAAGTTCCAGCAAAATTTAATAGGAAGGTTATAATTTCATGGAAAATTCCTTTAAATGATATAAAACCAAATATGACCAACCCAATATCATGGGATAATGTAAATATTTTGTATGTGTCGTTTTTGTATGTGACACCCCACCCCTAAACATAAGGTCTAAGATCTTTTTTTTTTAAAAGAGCCAGAAAAAAGGTTTGGTTGTTGTGGGTGGTTGCCAGGGCGTTGCTATGAGACATATTGGGGTGTGGGAAGTTAATCTACCCCAAAATCTAAGTATATAGATTTAACAAGATTTTGTTCACCCATTTTAGCACGAAAAAGAAATAAGCAAATAAGAAAATAATAAGCAAATTATATAGAAATTGCATTTAGTATGTATTATATAAAATATATCATTTGTGTAACTTGCTATTTTGCCTATATATTTCAAGTTTAGTTGCTTAGAAATGTAACAGCATGCCTTTTCTCAACAAGCCACATGATTCGAGGTACAAACAAACAGTGTGGGATGAGTTATGTGTCATATTTTAAGCCTTAGGGTTAAGGCTTTTTTTAAAAGTACTTGAGATGCTTGATTTAGAAAATAACACTAATCACCTGCATTCATACACCTGTTAATCACGGAAACATAATCATTTTCTAGACTGAACACTTTTAAGATCAAATCAGTCCATATGAGCAGTGCTTTTTTTCCAGTCACAATTGGCAATTCAATCACCATCCAGTTAGAGGCAACATAGAAGGTCTTCCTCATTTCTCATTGGACCTAATATCCACATACACATGTACGGTCGCTCACAGGACAGGCGTGTGGCGGCGGGCCCAGCTGTGAATGATTGATGTGGTGATTTTATGATTTAATCCAATTTAAACTCTCCACATCTCCAGGCCTGACAGTCAACACATTTACCATGCGGTAAATATAACAGTGCCCCTGGAGGAAGAGTGCTGCGCTATGAACAGAGATACACACCGTTAAAAACCTGCACACACACACACTTACGAGACAGTAGAACGAATGATTCAAGGACAACCTGAGCCGCATCTATTTTGAGACATTACATATATGACAGTTCAGAGCAAAATGGACATGTATGCATGTGTGTAATTGCGTTACTATAGGTGTGGGCTTGAGTTTGTAAAATAATGGTGGGGGGGACAAAGACCACATCAGTCTTTGTGGACTCCATTATTTATTGTGGCAGTTCCAGCTTTCTTGTGCCAGGCAAATATCAGAGTAGAATTCGAACATGCTCAGGGGCATCAAGTGTGTGTGTGTGTTTGTGAGTGCAAAAGCAGGAAATGAGAAACAATAAATATAGACTCAAATATAGACTCCTGAAATATATATTTTTTATGACATGGACTTGTTAGTGCACATGCAACCTTGACTACAGGTGCTCTATCCTGACCATACATCACAGTCATGAAAAAGTCACACACATGTAACAGTCTTTCTGTGCCCTTAACATGAAATGAAATTCAGAATATTGATCATGTGTGTGTGTGTGTGGTTAAAGCAGCTTGCAGACTGTTCACACTTCACTGATCGGCCCCGGCTAACAAGGGACCCCTGAGTACTCTTCCATGCTCTGCGCTGCTGATGGTGATTAATTATTGAGTATTACTGCTCTCCTACACCACCTCCAGACACAGCACCACTAATCCCCTTACCAGACACACTCGTTCTCAGTCAGGAGTCAAAACAAAAGACAAGATAATAGGTGGTCAAAGGGCTAGCAAAGATAATGGATAGCAATGGCAGAGAAGAAAAGAGCTATGTGCAGGAAACTTGAGGTTTTCAATTTAAATGACGTCTGACATGACTTTACATGATGAAAGGTTTAGATGTCTTAAGGGCTCCCATTTCTACTGACTATTTCACTTGTTTTTGACGCTTGAAAAACATTGCCGATTCGACTTATTTGAGCAAAAGCATTGTGAGATTTGAAGGCCGTTACTCTCACGTTGGCTACACAAGAATATAATGATAGTTATAGAATGTTTTTTATTCTCACTTTTGAGATTTAATTGACTTCCATGAGATTTCCAGGCCTGGAAATCACCAATTTCCAATTCTCTGGCTTTCCATGACTGGGAAACCTGCCACTGGCACATCATGAATGGATAAATTAGTCAAATTAGCTATTTATGCAAGAGCCAAACTATCTTCCAATGCATGAAAAACTATATACACATGTGCATGAATATATATTAGTTCACAACATGGATGATACTAAAAAAAAAAAAAATCAACATGTACAAGCCAGGGATTAGAAACATTGTTTTTCTTTTCAGAGCAGAAACAGTATTTTTATACAATGGCTCCGGCAATCCACTGCTTTATTTCTGAATGCTAAGTGGTTAGAATTATATTAAGTAGCCTAAGGGTTAATGCCCGACGAGGTGTCCATTATCAGGTATTAATGAACGACGGCGAGCGCGCCGGACGGTTGCCTCCGCCGAAGTCCATTAATACCTGACAATGGACACCTCGAAGGGCATTAACCCGCTTATACCATGGTCACTTACGAAAGAAAGAAATATTTAATCAATTAATAATACTTTAATGTGTTTAGAGTAAAAATCGTGAGGGTTTTTATTTATTAAGTCGAGCGCACTATTTAATATCTCCCGTATACAGGCCTTGCCAAGCAACGTGGCCACAGCGACCCGACCGCAGCAGTTGATCTGTGAGTTTGAGCCAGCGCAATCATTTAGAACTGTCATCAGGCAAATTGACGGGACGCCTTTCCTAGGTGTATATTATCACTTTTTAATGGACACCCTGCAGCCAATCAGAATCGAGTATTCACCCAGACCATGGTATAAAGAATGGTATCTAATACCATCAAATCCATAAAAAAAAACTTCAGCAGTAATAATGATACCAAATAAACAACAACTGAATTTATTAAAAAACAGATGCTATGACCTAAACATGTTTTTTGTGCATTTAATTATGTAGGCCTAATTTTTTTTTAATTTGAGGTGGGAAAATTGCTGATGTTTCATAGATAGATATAGCACAATTGTTTTTATTTTAATTCACTGGACTGTTTCTAATCACTTGTGCACATAAACAAGAAAGGACTGAGACAAGTTGTGTCACAAAAACAATGAGTTTTTGTAACAAGAATGTTCTCCTCCTTTAGAAGTGAGCCATGGGGCCATTGCAATTTGTATGTTATCAGTATCAATCAATGCATTCTGGTTTACTGTTTGTCTTAATATTATTGGCTGAACCGTTTCAGACTCGTGCTTCTCAGACTTGTCTGCTGAAAAAGACCCTAGTAATCTCACAAGTATTCCCTCTTGAGTTTCAGAAAAGGCATTCAACAGCGTCTCAAACAGCGCTCCAATCTGCTGAGTTATTGGAATGAAACATCAGAGATTTCAATACAAACTCAAACTTTCACATTAAATTCCGGCCAAATTATCTAAGTTATGTCATCCATTTTAATACTAAATCTCTGTACTATTACAGTAACAATTGTTAACAATTGTCTCACTTGTCTGGTTTTTATTTTCCTTCATCTGAGATTAAGTTTTCAGTTATTTTTCATTAAGTTTCCAGAGTTCCAGAGTTTCTGAACAGATAAATGTTATAATATAGTGATGCTCATAAAGCCTTTTTGAATGTACCTCATGTGAAAACAATGCAATTGAAAGAGAAAAGGAGACAATTACTTCTGAAATCATTTAGGGTATCATTAACAGGAAAGCCTCACAAGCGCAGAAAATCCAATAATGTTGAGCAGTACACTTTTAAAAATGATACTAGAATGTACAGATCATTGTCAGAGGCATTACTCACCAAATGATACTCCAGTGCCCAAACCAATTCAATATCAAAAGGCCTATAACAGTATGTTACATTTTTAATACAATTCCCAATCCCTAATCAAATCTTAGCATAATAACGCAACTCCAAATCATACCCTACACCCGCGTTTTTAATTAGCTATGTATACAACGTACTGGAATGAGTTCTGTTACAGGAGTACACATTTGAATCTCAGTAGCAAAAAGATGTTACCTATTCATAATAGACTGTGGTTTAATGTGAGTTTAATGTGGTCATATGCAACTTCCTACAATTGCCTTGTTCAAAAGTTACAGCAATTACAGCCTATCAAATATATATATATATATATATATATATATATATATATATATATATATATATATATATATATATAAAGTAAATCAATGACAGTAATAATATATTACACATACATACACACTGAGGGGTCTGAGATCACATTGGAAATCTATGATTTTTAAAAGATTGAATAATAAATGTAAGATTTTGCACTATTTCTTGGTCGCTAATGTGAGCAAATTTGTCAAATTAACTATGTGAATTCTTTTCTACAAAAGGTTAAAATGTTCTTGCATTTAAGCACAAGATGTTCTTTGGATCATTCTCATATAATGCTGGAGAACATGATCATCAGGTTTTACACAATCTTGTGGAGTTCATGCCAGCTCAAGTGCTGCTGTCATTAAAGCAAAAAGAGGACAAATCAAAACACTAAGACATTCTGCATGTCATTAATTTTTCAATTAAAATTTTCCATCAAAATGCTATTCTAATATAATTTGAAATGAAAAGTTTTTCATTGAATTATCACTAGTGGTCTAAGACTTCAGGACTCCTCTGTACAGTGTTTAAATGTGTCTTTTTCACTGTTTTCCTCTGGGAAATTAGTATTCTAGCTCATTCCTGACCAATGCTTTCAGAATTACCGTGACTGTCATTATGGGACTACTTTTCTAACTGATGACTAGGTTCCTGACTCACTTTCGCCAATGTAAATGACTGCACCATCTCATTTACAAGGAGAGAACTGAAAATAGAGGCAGATTCTCAATTCCATCAAAGGTTGTCAGCCCTAGAATCCATTGCATTTGTCATGAGCTTATACTTCAAGGTTAAATGGCAAGAGAGAAGCAAAAATGAGGCTTCTCTCAAATTGCGGCCACCGTAAGTCATATGAATAAAATCGAGAAACTTTGAAGCCATAAACATCAGGTGTTGAATTTTACTGTCTGTCTGAAATCAATAATGAATAAATGAACATCTAGAGCTAATTTATGAGTAAAATCAGTGTAGGAAGTGCTGTAAAAGCCGAATACTCGTGTTGTACTGCAAACGCCCTGTTACCATCATATAATATGAGACTAAATTGAGTCTACACAAACACACACTCATAGGGATTCACACACTGCAGGTTTCAGTACTATTCTGAGGGAATCAGTGAGGATTCTGACAGTTTGACAGTCCTAAGGGAGAGAGAAAGTGACAGTAATAGAGAGGGAGAGAGCAATAGAAAAAAAGAAACAAGGAAAGATTACATGTCAGACTTCATCAGCAACAGGAAAACCAGCAGTAAATGAGCTTGTGTGCATGCATCAATGTGAGTCGACTTGCATATTCTCAACCACACAAATATACAAATAAATGAACTCATTGTACTTCTTTATTTGTGTGCATGTGTCGTTTGTACATCCTTCAAATTGAAATTCCCTACATGAGTTATGTAAATATGGGATGCGAAAGCTCTGATGCGTGACGCATCACCTCCACAGGTGCACTCCAAATGGAAAGCACACCATCAAGGTCAGGAAACCACGATGGAAATCCCAAAAACCCAACAACTTCTCATCAACCCAAATCAATGCATTCTCTTCTCGTATTACTAATCGATTGCTATTCTTTTGAGACCCGATGAATCAGCATGGACAGCAGGTCAAAAAACATCACCAGGACAAGAGCTGACAAGAGCCCTCAACCCAAAGGATTCCAACAGAAGCCATTACCGACAAGACAATATAGAATGAGCTTATTGTTTCAATCATCTAGCAATCCACCAGAGTATCCTTTACTTGCTTCCTCACTCGCTGTGCTTGACTTTAATGGCCTGAGAGCTCAAACTGTTTTATAATGAGGGCTTTCCCACAGCATACTCTCCTCATTATGCACACATACACACACAGAGAGATAGCGAGAGGCTTCTTATTGATATTGTGCCCAGTAAAGTGGTCCCTAAGAAACTGGAAGGGGGGCCTCAAGAGTTTGTTTTATTCGCTGGGAAAACAATACAACTATATATCATACATGTAAACACTCACACGCACAAAGGAAACCTACGAACTTCCAAAGTTAACCCCATCCAAGAATTTTAGCCATTTAATGGCAACAATAGGCTCTGCAAATATTCTCCAATCCTATTTGCATTTAAAAGCGCAACAGTATCAGAACTGCAATACGGAGTTCAATTTGAGTGCGTTCTGCGAAGCATGCTTTAAATGACATATGCATGCTTTTATCAGAATGCCACAGACGTGACTTTTAGCTTCCCACAGATCAGGGGCATCAGTCAGTGTTTGTGTCATTTTAGTGGTACGCGAGTTGACCTGCTGATGTATCAAGGCAGAGAAGGTTCTGACAGATGTGTTGTAGTTCATTGAAAGAGGGAGCTGTTCTTTCAGCACCACTCACAGTCAAATGGCCACATCACATCAAAGTGCATTTTAACATATTGGATCTTGTGCAGATTCTTCTTCACAGATTTTATCGACAAGTGGCTAACCAATGCCCCTGGCCATTCAGTATAAGCCCATGACAGAACATGCCTTGTTTATTAATAGGCCATCCAAACGCCGCTGGTGATGGCATGCTCTATAGCCAGATCTCTTTGGAAACTTAAGTAGGGAAGTGTGTGTGGGTCCATCAACAAACTCACCCTAGGCAATAAGAGCTCCACCATGGGACTATATGCATTCTTTATAACCACATACACTGACACAATAAACCCAGGCTGTGCCCCATGCCGCATTCAAACCTGAGTGACAGTTCCTTTAAGAGGAGTCAATGGCGCTGTCAAAGACAATTTTCCCTAGCATTTCATCTGTGTATTCTAGGCACACATTTGCAAAAATAACCTAAAGTAATCATTAGCATTAGGAGATTGGCTTGTTTATACTGATAATGCATCAAACGGAGGAAATCTACATGTTCGATTGAGAATTTTTCCGGCTGCACGAGGTAAAAGAGGCCAATGTGAGTTTATGAATATGCATCCATGACGAGCATAATGCACACGCCTTGGGTGTGTTCTCACATGATTCTTGGATTGTAACAGCAACACTAGGCCAGCCAAAAGGGTTTTCACGCTACGCTTAACTGGGTTAAGGCCACTTTTAACCCTGGATTAAGTCTTAACTTTCACACTTATTTCCAAAGAGGGTTAGCAAGGCTTTTAACCCTGGGTTTTGAAGCCCTGCTTTAGGCTTTTGCAGTGCTAACATGTAATAAACTGGTATACAGTGAGAAATGATGCAGAAATATTACAGTGAGTTGTTTAGCAACAGAGAACTAATTATAAACGAACAGAGCTTATCTCATTAAGTATTCATGAGCTTTGTGTCACACGAACTTTCACGTTATATTTTTCCCCCTCAGAGAGACTAATGAAGAACTGTGACAAAACGCGTTAACAGGAGATAAGAATATTAAAGTATCGTTTTTGCTGTTTTATAAGGCTTAAGACAACCAGAGCCGAATCTACGTGGCGACATAAAAAAATTTAGACAAGCAGTTATCAATACTGGGTGCGTGTATTTGTCCAATCGATGCCATAAAAATGCAAATACGTTGACTCGTCGTTTACAAATGTGCAGTGTGAAATAACCCCAGATTAAGTTACCCAATGTTAAGATTTACCCTGGGTTAAAAATTTCAAGCATGGGAAGCTCGATAATGCGGCATTAGACCGCTCCAGCGAGTTTAAAATAAGTCAACCAATCATAAGATAAACAATTGCTTGCCTCATTAAATATTAATGTCACAAACTCTCACGCGTTGTTTCAGCGTGTAAGGGAATTGTTGAAAATGTTAAAAACAGGGACTCTAACGTGTTAACCAGAGTGAGGAAGAGACTAATACTTCATTGGTCCGAAAAGTTCATACACGACAGACAGGTTGCGTGCAGTAGACCTGGCCTATTTGTCCATTTCATGTTATGGATCTCATAAAAGTGTGAAACCACGTAACCACAATACCCAGAGTTAAATATTAACCCAAGGCAGTGATTGAGCTGTGGAAAACCGTAAACAAGGTAACCCAGCAGGGATTAAGTTAACCCAAGAATAAAAAATGACCCTGGGTTTGCAATTTCAAGTGTGAAAAGCCCACGAGAGGTCTAATGTGTACCAGCCGGCGTCGGCACAGATTCTCATGCGCACGCTCACTCTCTTGCAGACTGTGATCAGACGCCACTGCAGTGTGTGTGAGAGAGTGAGTGTGTGTGTGCGCGTGTTCTGTCCGTACCATCGCAGGAGGGTGCAAATACTCCCGCAAACACCGCCTTTAAACAAGCCATCTCAAACGCTGCCGCACATCACGTTGCGTTTTCTACATTTATTTTGAGTCAATCTAAACTAAAACTAGATTATTTATCTATATATATGCGTGTATGTAACAGTGGTTTGCCACAAGCCGCACAACTGGAATAAATGTTAAACCTTAGTTTAGTCAGTAGCGAATGAAAACACCGATTCAAATCTCGTATTTTATGCGCGTATAAAGACCACGGCTCACATTGAGATTTTAACTGATTTCCCACCTGAAATTCTGCTTTAGGTAGGCTATGGGTAAATGCGAAGAACAAATGTGCAGGTTATATTGTAGGCTACTCTAAAAAAAGTAGCTAGAACTTGTAGAACAATTAAAATGTTTTTTCTTCTTCTATTTTTCCTCCATTTTTTTCATGTCAGGGCAACATATTTCTGCCCTCAATTCGAAAGTTTTACTTAAATTTGTTTATAATTCTCATTGATCTCAATGAAGATTCTTAATAAAGTCGCATTACTGTAATACAGTAGCCTAATAAGAAACATCCTGTCCATCCATTGATTTAGAAAATAAGTAAATTAAAAGCAGGCAGCAAAAGGTAGGCTACTTTACTTTTATATAATTACAGCTATATACATATTTAAATTTTATAAAAAACGTATTTCACAGTTATACTAATAAGGGGGGGGGGGGTCGATTGAAATACCGTCACAATCACATCCTAATGATGCAAAACACGGCTTACTGTCTTTCACAAAACATTATTTTCCATTTATTTTTTAAATCAAGTCAAAATATGATCCGGACGTGTTGTTGACAGGTTTCATTCTACAATTTAACATCAATGAAATTGAGTAATTATTTAAGCGTCAAACTCCACATTTACATTCAGATTCCGATTTTTTCTAAAGGTTAGATTACATAGGCATCTTCACGAGCCGGAGCAAATCAACTAGCCACCCCCGCATCACCATGAAACCTCTCCACTTCAAACTTCGCATGGGTAACTAAAACAGACCGCGAGCTTACCGTCAGCCAACGTCCAAAAATTGATCCGCGGTCAGTCAATAAGACACTTGTAAACGGAATGAACGCGCATCACGATGAATGAGGAATCTGACCAAATCATCCATCCGAACAGAGAAATTCACCAGCTGATAGTTTATTCCAATATAGACGCTGCCTTAAGGAGAATTTTAAGGATTTCCAGAGGTCTCTATGACTTCATAATGCATTAAGAACTCAAAGGTGCTGAAGAGGGACCCATGACCGCGCGCCCTCGTCCAGCGGACAGTCGGTCACTCCTGCGCATTCCGTGGCGCGCCGTGCGCTTGTCGGTCAGAGGGATGATTTGAGATGTCTCAGGTATCCGGCAGCGAGAGCTCCTGTGGGGGTTTCCTCTTCAAGACGCGCTGTGTGCGCCCGCTGCTGTGGGAGACCTCTCCATGGTCCTAAAGTCCGCCTCAAAACCAAGCATGCATGCGTGCGCAACGACTGTTGGTGGGCTGCATGTATTTAGGAACATCTTCAGTTAAAGGAATAGCTCATCCCTAAAAATAAAACATTCTGTCATCGTTTACTTACCCTCGTGTCGCTCCAAAACTTCATGACTTACTTTCTACTGCGGAAAACAAAAGGCAGAATTGTTACTGCTTTCTTCTGGCACAATGAAAGCATGTCGCTATATTCGACCAGTGAACTTCCAGCTGACAAAAAAGCTGACCAAAAGCACCATAAGTTCCATAAAAATAGCCCATATGACATGCATTATAAGTCTTCTGAAGTCATATTATAGTTTTGTGTGAAGGATACTTAAAGGTACAATATGTAAGAATTTTGTAATAAAATATCCAAAAATCACTTGCACAGTGTGATATATTTTCCTGAGGTTGTACTTACAATATCCCTAGAGTTCCAAAAAATGTTTAATTTCAGAGAAATTCCAATTTTAAATAATGGCTTGTCCCTGGTCATTGTCGCCTGTCAATGACGTAATATACGCGTTATCCTTGGTTTCCGCTCCTACAGCCATAGTAACCATGGAGACAGACCTGGACAACTGCCTTGCATCTAGCGGCACACTCACGCTGTTGTTGTCTCGTTCAAACATTATGGACCATGGCAAGCAGACTTTGGGACAAAAGGAGAACTAAAACGAGGATCAATATCAGCGCGACGTTTTCGAGATCCAAAGAGCTCCACGTCCGAGACTAACTTCGACTTGACAGAGACGCCACTCTTCCATGTACTTTGACAGGTGAGCAAATGTACATAAAACTAATCAGTGTTATATAGCTCAACATGATGAAATGTTAGAATATGATCTGTATGTTATTCTAATGTTGATCTAGCTTACTGCTAGTCTCATACAGCCAATAACAAACTAACACACTGAATAACATTATAACTTTCAACACACTCAAATGAAGTTTAGTGTGATAGTGTAGTAGTAATAGAAGTTTCATTCATTCGTCTAATAAACTGACCTTTATGAGAAGTAATTCAGCACTTGTGTGTTGTTCGGTAGAATGAAATGTCCTTGTTCCTTTATATCCGCGGGACTTGCGTGTATCATTATAACCATAATCACATTTAAATGTGCAGTACACAGGCATGCTTATTGCATTTATTCCACTCTGACCAAAGTGTGCATGTACCAGTGTTGTATGAATGCTGTGTTACACTCATGAACAGGTCAGAAAACAGTGTAATCGAAGAAGCCACTTGGCCATCAACAACCGAGAAAGTGGTTCTGGGCTTTGTGATGAGGGGGGCCCCACTAAGGTCCTTTATGGTACAGCCTACTCATTTGGCCCAAGGAAAAGGGGCATACAAATAAAAATGTTGTCCCAGGTCGTGAGAGTTTTAGTGACGGCCCTTAAATGCTGCTCTTTTAGGAAGAAAAGTAATTTATTCTTACAGCTTTACGTGACATGTTTTAATGATGATTGGAAACACCATCAGTGTTCAAACACATTTTGGATTTGTTTAAAAAAAAAACACACATTTGAAGCAAGCAAATAAAAACAGTATCAACAAACAGACCTATTCATATTCCTAGTAATGCAAGAAGTAAGTAACCAGCATTGAAGATGTTGTCATGTAAAATCTTATTCTGCTTATTCTTTTCTCTGATTATTGGCAATATTCAGACCATTGGTGTACTTGTAAACACAGCCACTGGTCATAACTGAATGCACATGCAAATGAGATTTGACAGCTACTGCAAAAGAAAATCTGTTCGGAGAATAAACTCAAGTTGTTACATGACTTCAGAAAACCAGAAGTCTACTACACTTACAGTACTTTTTTGGTGCCTTTTTAGAGAATTGCAGGAGTCTGTTCTAGACTGGAAGGGAACAGAAAAATAATTTATTATTTAATAATATAATTATACACACACACACACACACACACACACAGTATATATCTAACACGATGTCAGTGACCATATATGGTACAAATGTCAAAAAAGAGGAGAAACCGCAAATAACAATTACACAATAACAATAAATCTACATCCAGTAAATCATGATTTATTTATGACTGGCCCAAATCTTAGCATAAAGAGTGAATTTACATTAACTGAATGTTAAAGAGTAGCCGGGCCATTATATTTCCATTTTAAAAAGGAAAGTCAGGTTTGGAACAATATGAAGGTAAGTAAATGATGACAGAATGTTCTTTTCCATTTTTAGGTGAACTATTCCTTTAAACTTATGTATGCGTGTATGTACTGTATGTGTTTGCATTTTATACGCTTGTTCTGAAAAGAGACAGCCTTGAGACCCAGGTGTGTGCATTGGTGTGTATGTGTGTGAGAGGGGGGAGAGAGAGAGACAGAGAGAGAGAGAGAGAGAGTCTTTTCCAAAACACTTTGCTGTCCTGTCCAGGGTGAGTCTCTTGCTCTGTGAGTTGCATAACAATGAGGAGGTTCACAGCAGAAGAAAAGCCCACTCAGAACACAAACACACACAAACACACACTCTTTCTCTGGTTTTGCCTGTTTCTTTACCTCTCTCTCTCCTCTCTCATCCATAAAACCACACACATTCCTCTCTGTATATTCCTCCTGCCCAAGGGAGAGAGTTCTCTCCTGCATACAGTCCACGTGTTTTTATAACTTCCAGTATCTGCTGCCCACTCCGCTGATGTCATACAGCTCAATCTCTTGTAAGGCTGATTCTGAACTGTACATCTACAGTAATCTCTTTCCACACACTACATTATAAAACCTGGTTCCACAGACTGGGCGCTTACACTGTATCGCCGTGAGGCTGGTCAACCACCAAAAGCAAATGCAAATATTTCTTTTATTAAAGATCATGAATTAATGAATAATGGATTTGCTGAAAATCTGAATAAATGCTTTGATCAAACTGGATAAAAACTTTGCAAACTCCTACAAATGAGCTCATTCCATGAATGCTGCAATATCTCAAACCATTTAAATATGGTTTGAGATATTGCAACATTCATGGACATTTTTATCCAGTTTGATCAAAGCATGTATTATGAAAAAATAAAAATAAAAAATCCTATAGTTACAAAACCCTACACAGTAGGCCCAAAAAGTATCTTAAAGCTGTATTTTACATCCTGTATAAAATAGTATTTTAACAGTATTTTATTCAGCAAACAGATGACGCTAGATATTTTCTCAGAATTTGTCTGACGAATTTTTACAATTACAGTTAACCAGCTGGTCTCAAGCTAATTTTAGTGGATGAGTGAAGACCATCCCTAAGGTTAAATGTCTCTCTCCAAAAAATATACTGTAGCATACACTAGAATAAACGAGAAATATCTCTTTCCATGGACTTCCATTTTATCTGCCGTTTATAAGTCTGCCTCTCTGTATTCCTATCTGTCTGTCATAGTGTCTGGGTCGAATATAATTTTAAAGGAAATTAGAACGGAAAGGAGAATGTCACAAGAGGTTTTAGCAGCTATTTTAAGCCTTTCCTCCCTAAGACAGAATTCAATGTTCATACAAGTACGTGATTTTTTTTTCAGGGGCTCAAGGTCTTTTGCCATTTTATCAGGTTGTGAGGAGGGATGCAATACCGAAAACACTTAAAAAAAGGTTCTTTATTGGCATCTATGGTTCCATGAAGAACCTTTGACATATGGAACATTTCTATTACACTAAAGGTTCTTTAAATTGGAAAAGGTTCTTAAGATTGTTAAAATGTTCTTTCACACTAGGACAAAAAATGGTTATTTTTAGAACTGTTCACTTAAAGATTCTTTGGGGAACCTAAACGTGTAAACACACTTTTAACAATAAAGTTTCCAAAAGGGGAAGTTCAAACAGCACAAAAGAGAACATGTCTCAATATTTTGTAGTGGAGCAAGAAAGACAGAAATAAAAAAATCGACAAATTTAATGACTATTTTCAAACAGGTTTCTTCAAGCAGTCTCACTTATCTGCCATTGGTCCTCAAACAGATAGTCCCACCCCCAAACTAGTGCCATTCCAGGAAATCAACATAGGAATTACTTGTTTTTGTTTCTGCACATTTATATGATATTTTAACATTAAAATAAAATAAAACATTTTAAATTAAAATAAATTAACACTTCTAATTATAAGTAAATCCTGAATCTGCATAAAGGGCAAAATACTGATTTTAATGACTGCTTAAATCTGAAGAACTGAAAAAAAAATGACACAATGTGCCACAATAGGACAATCTGGCAAAAATACAAGAATAATATCAGCTTAGTTAAAATGACCTTTAAGCTGACAGGTGCACAATCTAACCTTGCCGAACCTCGCGACAGATAAAGAATTGAATACTTCTTATGTATTAACATTTTTCAAATGATATACCTATATCTGAAAACATAATGTGACTGAAGGGAAATGAGGATACAGCAACAGATTTCAGCACTAAAGTGGAGATATGCATGTTCTGATATGATAATGTTTAACTGGTGCCAGTTATTTTAATGTAATTGTGTCATGTTTGTCCACGGGGATAAGATACAGTGAACACAGTGTGATTTGACGTTTAAATGTGATCTCGTCCCTGATGCTGAACACATAAGTTACACCCAGGGAGGTCTGAGTACCTGGAGAGAGTGTTAGCATTTCCATTCATCTCAATAGCAGATGCTCAGCTGGGGTATTCAGCTCCTGAAGGACACAACCTGCAACCTGCCATCTTTGCTCCTCCATGGGCACTCAGTTCCAAAAACATATTTTGAGCTGCCTGCTACAACGACATATTTACCAAAACCTGTATTAAAGGTGCAAAATAACCAGATTTATTTCTGAGATAACTAGACGGCACTTACTGAAATAAAGGTGCACTAATGCAGACATTTTCAGTTACTGTTTGTAAACACAACATTCAAACTTGGCCCCGCCTTGTGGGTGGAAAACTGCCAGAAGTGCACGCTAACAAACAATAACTATCTGTCATCATTAAAACGTAATTACACTGTCTAGTAATCTGTCAAGTTACAGTAGCAGTCAATAAGGCAATAGCAACATTAACGAATTGTTGTGTCGAGGCAGGAGCAAGGCTTCCCAGAAGCAAGGCTTCCCAGACTCCAAAACGTTCCAGAAGTTAAATTCCCGCCCTCACATGCACCGCTCGTTGTTATTGGCTGGAATGACACACTCGCTGGCCAAAGGTTGCAGCCCAGAAACGTCCTGGACACAGCAATTGTAGACACAGACACCACCACGTTCTTCTCGTGGATCATAATGATTGAAAGGGATTTTCATTATATGGGAGTCTATACTTTCTATCTTTTTGGAAAATTCTGCACAGTGCACTTTTTAAATATGCAATGCAGCAAGCTGCATTCTGCCATTTGAAACATTTAGCATTGCATATTAATACAAATGAATAAGTTTTTTTTATTAATTAGTATGTGGATTACATTATGTACTGCACAGTATGCACTAAGCAGCAGCCTATGTTAGTAATCCATTCTGAAGAGCTATTCTCTTTCTCTGCCCTGTTTACCTGCAACAGTGCGTTTGTGTTTGCAGTGATCAAAGCCACTTTGATGTGTGTTACGTGTTAGCACGTGGGCTCCTGAAGTGGAATACGTGTGTCACTGCTGTAATCTGCATGGATCGGCTGAATCTTAGCCCTTCCCACTTTGCAATTCCTTCATTTGTAATAAAGCAGACTGTTCTCAGTGGTTGAACTCCAAGCTTAAAACACAGAGTTCATGGATACGTGTGAACTGAAATACCAACATATTTGCAAATTCCTCATGTGCAGCTTGCAGACTGTTTCTTGCACCGTATTTTGTTTTTGCTGACTTGACACCCCTCAGGCTTAAAAAAGAAAAAGAAACAACAGTTCTTTGGCATCTGCGATATTAAAATGTCAGAAAAATGATGTCTTAAACAAGAGGTAATAATGTATTAATAATTCATAGATTATAGTATCCATCCTATACACATGCGCACACACACATCTCAACCCCACCGAGAATTAAACACAGAAGAAGAGTAACAAAGGTAATTATCTTATTCTGGTTATGTGGGTTAATAAGGCCTTTTTTTCAGAAGGCCACAAGATTAATGTGAGTCTATATAAAACTCCTCAGCTCTTGCCAAACTTGAGTGTCCGTTAGATTCCAGAATCCAGGGATAGAACTGCGTTAATGTAATTATGTGTGTGTCAAACAAGAGCCTTTTAAAGGAACAGTTCATCAAATATGCCATCAAGTAATTTCAAATTAATAAAACAAAATAATCCATGGCGCACAAAAGATGTTCTTGAGAACATCTAATGTCGTCAACATCACTGGTTTATGTATGAATCACAAACAATCACAATCACATTACAGAGATACTGCAGAGGGGACAATTTTCTGTGAATCATGACTGAAACTTCATTAATTTTCTCACCAAGCTATTGTTATTATTTTTTTTTTTTTGTAGGGCTGTCAATTTAACATGATAACTTAGTATGGTTAATTATAAAAATACATTTTAAATGTACAAAGTTAGTCATCAAAACAGTTTTTTTTTAAATGGAAAACAATCATTAATTATTAAAACATGTAAAACGTGTAAAAAATAATGCATTTAATAATTAATTACAAAACAATTAACGCAATTTAAAATTTTTATTGTATGAGCTGTAGGGCTGCCAATTTAACATTTATTTTTATTTAAATCTACAAAATAAGTCATGATGTATAAAAGTATTAAAAAATCTCAAAACATTAAAAAGTATAATGAATTGATGCTAATTCATGATGCCCCTGTACATAAATTCATTATAAAAATGTCCTCCCATTGGAGCAATTTAAGCAATTTCACTGCTGCAACTAGATCCTACATCTACTTTCCCTTCCTGCAACCCAACCATGACACATATTTAAAAGTAAAGTCTTTAAAAGTAAAAATTACAGTGCAGAGAAGAGAGATGACTCTTTTAATAACACAAATATGTACTAATCATAGAATTTTATGCTTGAACTAGCATCGAGTTCTGAAATTCAAAATTCATCATTTTGGAAATAAGTTTCTTAATGTTTAAACATTGCCTGTCTGTATTTTTGAAAGTGAATCAATGCAAGAAAATTTAAATCTAAGGTATCTATGAATTTGTTATGGGTTATTTTTGCACTCCTGCAGCATTTCTGACTTCTCTGAATATTGCAGATGGTGTTTAGACAGTTGTATGTATGTATAACTACTACTCTGCAGAAAAATGCATGCCGAGTGCCATAATATTGGCCGTGCATTTAGAAATGAGGCTGCAAGCTGTGAGTTGAGTTTCAGAACAGCACTCGTTCTATCGACATCATGTGTAGTTTATTGATTTGTGTCACATTAGTGGACAAAGGATTCAAAGTTTCGACTTTTTGGTGTGATGAGTAAATTGACTGTTCCTTTCCTTTATCTCCAAGCACACACATACACACACACACACACACACACCGATCAGCTGGTGCAGACTCGCTTGGCTACACTCACAGTCTGTTTTTCTTCCAGATGAGTCTTTACCATTGATGCCCAGTGTGTGCGCATGTGTGTGCCATTTTTGGCATGTCTTTTAGTTTAACAGCACTCCTGTGCACAAACCACAGGCTTGGCTCTGTTAGACCATGGCAGTGGTAGATGACAAGGTTTAACCTCAGTAACTGTATCTGGTTAACAGCAGGGTGACACCAAATGAACAAGCCCTGCTTTCACACCAACACACGCTCGCTGACCCAGAACGGAGAGCAGGGACAGGGCGAGGTAAAAACCCTGGGATAAAGCCAAGGAAACAGCAGAAGCACAAATCGAATGTGCAGAATATCACATTAATCCATGCTAGAACACTCTGACAGTGGCATTTTGCATGAAGCATGGCTTACCTAACACGGGATGTAAGCAGTGAAAGGCCTCCAGGTTTGAGATGAAATATGGACCGGTACATCACAGGGATCTAATTTCGATTGTCACATCCTCAAGGTACTAATGAATGCCGACTCTGTCGTTGCTCTCTTACGAGCGCTGTCATAGCAATCCATAAAACAATACATTATGCATTTCAGTCGGGGGATGATAAGTGTAACACTCGACTGTTGCATGCTCAGAATCGGCATAAAAAAGCCAATAAGGAAAGGTGGGCTATTTTAAATCTGCATTACAGGCAATCTCTCAGGAAAAGAGGGGAATCAATCACTCAACATTCAACAATACTAGCTGCCCTGATGACACACGGCATTTAAACCCAGACACAAGTAAGTACTGCTGACAAGAAATATACAGAGAAGCCAAACACAATTGGCCAAATGTATGTTGACACTACCTGCTAATTAGGTTTAGCTATTCCACTGAGGAAAAATCTCAATGCTTTGACATACAATGACATCTGAAGACTGGAAGAAGACATTTTGTAAATAACCCCTTTGGGTGTTATTAATATAAAGAAGTTTAAAGTATTGCTCGCTCGCTCACTCATACATACACTCACTCACAAATAAGTAAGTAAGTAAGTAAGTATGCATGAACAAACTTATAATCAAGCAGCATGTCATCATTACTACCCAAAAATGTAATTTGGGACTTTTTTTGGGGGAAAAAGAGCATGTTGCAAATTCTTTGCAAGTTATTAAATTAAATTATAAAAATAAAAAATAAAAATAGTAACAAGCTATTTTTCATTATGACTCTAAAAGGCGATCTACGACTTCTGATAAATTGGAACCCAGATGCAATACTGTCTAAACACTGCCTGCAAAGTGCCTCTCAAACCAACTAGCCTAAATCAGTTTGTAGAATATCTGATTAATGACATTAATGACTATGCAGGAGATAATATAAATAATGAGGGGGTGGGTGCGTAGTCCTTAGGGAGTTTAGCTGATTATATTAGCATCTATCTACAGTTGAGCCCAGATCTAATCGAACATATGGAACATTTACAATAAGCACTTCACACCGAAAAAGAGAGAAGGGAGTGAGGGGGGGAGACAAATCACAGAGACTCATGCTTTTTAACACTAAATAAAAATAGACAGACGCTTGTTAGATTTTATCATTTAATTTTTGTAATTCTCATATAGTCCAAAACTATATAACTCTCACAGACCTCTTCCTGTATAACTTTTTGTATTAAACAGCCAAGCCACATGCAGGGAAATCTGGTCGGAATATTGCAAAAAATGCTACTCAAACATTATGATGTAATTATCATATTACATATAATAACCCCTTTCATAAAATAACCCCCACAGCAAAAAGTGGTAATTTGCTTCTGCATTTTATTCCTTTCCTCAAAAAAGACTTTCTAGGGACCTAAAAAGCAAATGAGCATGTGCTATAATTTTATAACAATAATTTGTTTAGTCTTTGAGTTTCAGCTAAGAATATTTTTGTACTGGCCCCATACAAATACATTTGAAATACGTTAATTATAAATGAATTAATAATAATAATAATAATAATCATTTAAAATAAATAAATAATTTAGGAAAAAGTGAATAAATAAAGTTTAAACATAAAGAGGTGATTTAATCATAATAATTAATAATTTTATGTTATGTTTGTGTTTCCTTTAGTTCCCATGTTTCCTTCCTTTGTTTAGTTCCGGTTCCCTTGGTATACTGTATATACTCCCCGACCATGTAGCAGTTACTCTTTGTCGGATCTCATTAATGTGTTGTTTGCGTTCCTCCTACAAGTTGATTTTGTAAATAAAGAGTAGCTTATATTTTGGAATGCCCTGTTCATCTTCGTGTGTACTGTGTTGGCTACCACAGATGTGACAGACTAGAATAAAACAAGTTTATTCACTGTTACTACATTCTTCGGTCATTTGAGTGTTTTCCAGAATATTACTGCTGTTAGATATTAAATGCTGTTAGATTTATTCTGTTTTTCTTTTTATTTGGCTCTGAGTTTGAGGTTTAGACAATGGCGTCCTATGAATTTCTCCTCGTATTCCATAAAGGGAACTCAAAGTTTTTTAGGGACAACCAGTAGAATCCACAGCGTCTGATAATATACAGGCTATAATAAACACACCGGAGGCAAGGGCCTGTCCGCCCCGGAGATAGATGACCCCTCTGATCCATGCCCTTGGTTACGGCTCCATAACTCCTTCCTCAAGCCCAGATTTGGCTCATAACTCGTATCTAAGACATATTCAGAAAGTTCACTGGCCGCATTTCATTCAGAAACATTAAAACCGTCACTCTGTCAATGAAGCAAAGGAGTAAGATTGCTATAGTTACTCTTTTGTCAAAGTCTTCCTTCTATCAAAGATGGAAGTGTATTGTCATTTAAGAGCAATAAACCACTATAAACACACACAAATACATGTAAACAGATAAACAACACACACACACCTATTGATTTATGGTTGAGGAGGCCTGTCTTTACTTTTTAACAGAACCCAAGGTTCACAGCTGCCTATATCATTCCTCAAACAGACTTTTTGCAGTACAAATATGGCCATTGTTAGCCTTTCTGGATTTCAAAGCGTACAAATAGCTTTCTAGCGGGAGCACTTCTCTCGTATATAGTCAATAAATGCAGCGAGATGGATGTTGAAATTGCCTGTGTCAATTCACTCTTTGGGTGCCTGCATTTGTGTCTGAGCCATTGTGAGGACCCGAGACCTTGAACGGCAGCCCGGATAAGAGGAGGTGAACAGGTGAAAAATGTGCCTGTCCACACACACACTCAATCCTGCCTACACCCTCGGCATCGCAGAGCATAAATACACTCCAAAAGCAATCAGCCTTCACCTTAAACATCCATAACAACAGCGTGACTAATAACAGTGCTAATGATAAAAGAAAAAGAAAGAAAAAGGGCAAGTAAAGGATTTTTGTGTGGTTTTCTCCATCTTTATCTATCGCTCTAGTTCTGGCTCAGTGATTCGCCACCATATGGCCTGGCTCTATGTACTCTGATATGTGAATGCTAAAACAATGAAATCAACAGCTGCTCCAAAGAAAAACAGATCCTGAAGTGGAAAACAACAGGAAGACAACCTCACAAGCACCAAATATCGCAGACTTAAATCTAGCAAACAAAGTCTACGTTCAAAATAAAATACTAGCATACTCAATGCATACTGCACATTATTTACTGTATACATGCTATTTAAAAAATGCACCAATATGCATTATGAAACGACAAACATTTCAAACAGTAGAAAGTAACATTGTTGTCATGACATGTCGTTAATATAATTCACCAAAAAATAAATATATGCCCAAAAGTTCCTCTTTTTTTTACATTATAGAGTTAAAAATACTTTAAAATGGACTTTACTTTAATCAAATCAAAATATTAAGCATTGTTACTGGTTTGCACTCTTTCAGGGTTAGTTCAACCAAAAATGAAATTTCAGTCATTAATTACTCACCCTCATGTCATTTCAAACCTGTAAGACCTTCATTCATCTTCGGAAAACACAAATAAGTATTTTTGATGAAATCCCAGAGCTTTCTGACCCCCCATAGACTGCAACATTATTGCCACTTTCAAGGCCAAGAAAGGTAGTAAAGCCATCGTAAAAATAGTCCATGTGACAACAGTGTTTCAACCTTAATTTTATGAAGCGACGAGAATACTTTGTGCGCAAAAAAAAAAAGACTTTATTCAACAATTTTTTTCTTTTCCGTGTCAGTCTCTGACGCTGTTCACGTTAGCACCACAATGCACGCGTGTGATTCTGACGCAGGAGCCAGCCAATAATGAGCCGGCGTTCTGACGTAGAACCCGGAACACTGCACTGTTTACAACGTGAACACTTTCAGAGACTAACACAGAAGAGAAGAAATTGTTGAGTTTATTAATGACAGATTTTTCATTTTTGGGTGAACTAACCCTTTCAGCCTTTTGCTCACACTGAGAGCTGCAGTTCGTCTCAGTTTGTTTTTGCTCTAAAATTCATTGCTTGTTTGGACATTTTTTTTTCCACTCCTACTTATTCTGTTTGGAATGGGAAAGTGTAAAAAAAATCATGGTTGATTTGTCACAATGCAGAAGGAAGGTCGCTGTCACATTCACTGTCTGTCTTCCTCATCTGTCTCTGCACTACACTCCCCAGAATCCTCCTTGGCGCACACCTGCACTCACTCTCCTCTAAGTAGTAATCACCGCCACCTGGATCCCATCACCAGCTCACCTTTATATTCAGCACTCAGTTACTCACTCTTTAGCCCTATTCGGACGGGACTAGTTTCACAGGGGGACGTTAGAGAAATACCTGTTTCACAGACGTACTTTGAGATTTTAATCCTGTCCGAATCTGCCATGTCTGTCTTTTTCCCAAACGACCTCTGTAAAAATTCCAGAGCAAATTACCTACTGTTTTTCGTCAAACTCGGCGGTCCTCAGAGAAATCTAATCCCGTACGAATGCGAATGTCTGTGATTACCGGACATTTTTTTTCCAAAACGCTTTTTCTTATGTGTTTTGGTCAACGTGAACTGCCATACAATCTCTCACTATCGCGCCGGTATTCAAGTTTCTGCTTTTTGCGCACCGATAATGGATGTAAATGTGTTTGGTAGCCTACACTGCGAAGAAAAAATTAAATAAAAAATGAAATCAACAAGAAGAGCCAAATCACGTAAACTGTTAAGACTGGCTACTGTAATATCAGTTTCAGGTAAGATTACTTTCATTTCTGCACTTAATTACATAACGTGTAAATTATATTTAACGTGTAAGTTAAAACTTTTTATTCCGGTGGGTTTATTATAAGAACCCAGTTCTATAAAATCATGATGATAAATCTATGTTTAGTTTTTTTTTATACTACAATTTTTATAAAAGGTTTACAAAACACTAAATACGTTAGGACGTTTTACTTTATATTTCAAAGTGCTTAATTTTAAAAGTACTTAATTTCAAATGACCATACGCAATCCACGCATTCTGAACACGTGATCTTCTGCAATGCCCACATGTAAAACAGACACTCCTACCTCGGTAATAAACACAGAGATGTTAGTCCCGTCCGAATCCGTACATGAAATCACAGACGTAGGTTGATAAGAATTGTAACTCAAACGTCGTTTGGAAAACTAGTCCCGTCCGAATAGGGCTTTAGTCTGGTCTGGTCAATACACGTCTCTAACATTGACACACAGACTCACCTCTCGTCATCCGGATACTTACCTGCTTTCCCGATCTTCTTCAGCCTGGCTCAGCTGCCAGAGTCAGCCGTCTGCCCAGCCAAGCCAAGCCTATGTCCGAGGTTGATGACTTCAGCGATCTTCCTCCTCTCATTGGCCCTGACGATCCAGAGCCAGAACCAGTCGCCTGCCCGCCAGAGCCAGAGTCTGTGAGCATCATTCTCCCCGAGCCAGAGCCAGAGTTTTCAAAGCTGTCATCGCTGGTCCCGGCCAGCACAAAGCCCTCATCGCTGGTCCCGGCCAGCACAAAGCCCTCATCGCTGGTCCCGGCCAGCACAAAGTCTTCGTCGCTGGTCCCGTCCAGCACAAAGTCTTCGTCACTGGTCCCGCCCAGCTCAAAGCCCTCTTCACCGCTGGTTCCATCCAGCTCAAAGCCCTCTTCACAGCTGGTCCTGCCCAGCTCAAAGCCCTCTTCACCGCTGGTCCCGTCCAGCCCAGAGCCTTCACCGCTGGTCCCGTCCAGCACAGAGCCCTCTTCCCCGCTGGTCCCGTCCAGCACAGAGCCTTCATCGCTGGTCCCGTCCAGCACAGAGCCCTCTTCCCCGCTGGTCCCGTCCAGCACAGAGCCAGTCTTCCCCGCTGGTCCCGTCCAGCTCAGAGCCCTCTTCGCCGCTGGTCCCGTCCAGCTCAGAGCCCTCTTCGCCGCTGGTCCCGTCCAGCTCAGAGCCCTCTTCGCCGCTGGTCCTGTCCAGCTCAATGCCCTCTTCATCGCTGGTCCTGCCCAGCTCAGAGCCCTCTTCGCCGTTGTTCCTGCCCAGCTCAAAGTCCTCTTCGCCGTTGGTCCTGTCCAGCCCAGAGCCGCCATCGCCGCTGGACTTCTCCTACCCGGAGCCTAAGCCCGTTAACCTCCCCAAGAAAATAAGTCCTCTCCGCCATGGCCACCCGAAGGGTCCTCTCCGCCATGGTCACCCGAAGGGTCCTCTCCGCCGTGGTCACCACCTCAGCCTGCTTCGCCGTGGCCACCTCCTCAGCCTGCTTCACCATGGCCACCTCCTCAGCCTGCTTCACCATGGCCACCTCCTCAGCCTGCTTCACCATGGCCGCCCGAAGGGAAGTCTCCGCCATGGCCGCCCGAAGGGAAGTCTCCGCCATGGCCGCCCGAAGGGAAGTCTCCGCCATGGCCGCCCGAAGGGAAGTCTCCGCCATGGCCGCCCGAAGGGAAGTCTCCGCCATGGCCGCTCGAGGGGTCGTCTCCACCATGGCCGCCTGAGGGGTCGTCTCCACCATGGCCGCCCGAGGGGTGGTCTCCTACTCCGCCATGGCCCCCTGATCAGTCTGCTCCGCCGTGGCCGTAGGGCTGGTCCGAATACCGTTTTTTGAACTTCGAAGCTTCGGTCGTAATGAACATCGAATATTCGAAGCTTCGGAGAGAGGGGGCTGAACATAGTCTTCTTCTCTCTAATAAAGGCAGGAATCTCTATGTGTCTGTATGTCCATTTGCATTTTGATTATTTCGAGAACCGTTCATCCAATCGACTTCACAGGGAGTGCAGTGTCGCATTTGGTGCAATATAGATGGACATGCGAGACGCCACACATTCAGAATTAATAAACTTTTAGTAAACTACAGAACAGCACGAGCGGGAAGCGGCGCGCCTCACGCGGGCAGGGCTTATATGCTCCTAACGGACACTGCACTAGTGATATAAAACGCACACACACACAGGTCTGTTAACTTAAGCAATACTTTTAAGGTAGTCTAATATTTTTTATATTTTTCTGACTAACAAATTACTGACACAGTAAAGGGTAAATTTAAATAAAGATAAACTAAATTTAAATAAAGAAAAAACGAAATTTAAATAAAGAAAAACGAAATTTAAATAAAGAAAAACGAAATTAAGTTAAATTAAAAACGAGATTAATTTAGATTGATAATAACGGGTAAAAAGGCTAATACATTTTGTTTCTATTATTCTATTTTCCACAATGTCAAAGCAACGCAGCTTAACCCAAAATACAAGATCAGGCATGCACTTCTGTCCACACAAACTCCGCTGTTCTGCGCTCTAACCAGAGAACACTCCCGTTGCTGGAACAGGCGTCGGTTCTATTTCTAGCATGCACGCGTTTTCCGCGTGGCTCGAGCTGCGCACTTAGGCAGTGTACAAACTACAATCTGTTAACATGGGAGCCGAAATAAAAACGGACATGCCACGCAGCTGAGACGCTCACGCCACGCAGCCAGTGTGTTGCCGGCCGGCCTTATTCAAGCACGAATGTGAACCGTTTCACGGGGGATCCCAGGTGTGAAAAAAAATAAAAAAATAAAAAATATTCCAGGATTCCCACCCCCCCTCCCGTGTTCTGTCGCCTTCGGTGTGGGTCGCGCCTTGCGGGAGGGGGGAGTAATGTCACATCCACCGTCTTGTCTTCCTCATCTGTCTCTGCACTACACTCCCCAGAATCCTCCTTGGCGCACACCTGCACTCACTCTCCTCTAAGTAGTAATCACCGTCACCTGGATACCATCACCAGCTCACCTTTATATTCAGCACTCAGTTACTCACTCTTTGTCTGGTCTTGTCAATACACGTCTCTAACATTGACACACAGACTCACCTCTCGTCATCCGGATAATTACCTGCTTTCCCGATCTTCTTCAGCCTGGTTCATCTGTCATCTGCCATCATCACCTGCAATAGAGACATTATTATCATTGAGTTAAGTTACCATTGTTTATGTTATCTGCATACTCACCATTCTCCACTGGATCCGTTCCGTTCTGCAAATAAAGCACTTAAAACTTACCTTCTTGTCTGCTTCCTGTACGAAACTGTCCTGTCGCGAACATTGCAATGTGGTGTACAGTATTTTGGCTTTCGAGAATTTGCATAGTGTGCAGTACATACACTCACCTAAAGGATTATTAGGAACACCATACTAATACTGTGTTTGACCCCCTTTCGCCTTCAGAACTGCCTTAATTCTACGTGGCATTGATTCAACAAGGTGCTGAAAGCATTCTTTAGAAATGTTGGCCCATATTGATAGGATAGCATCTTGCAGTCGATGGAGATTTGTGGGATGCACATCCAGGGCACGAAGCTCCCGTTCCACCACATCCCAAAGATGCTCTATTGGGTTGAGATCTGGTGACTGTGGGGGCCATTTTAGTACAGTGAACTCATTGTCATGTTCAAGAAACCAATTTGAAATGATTCGAGCTTTGTGACATGGTGCATTATCCTGCTGGAAGTAGCCATCAGAGGATGGGTACATGGTGGTCATAAAGGGATGGACATGGTCAGAAACAATGCTCCGGTAGGCCGTGGCATTTAAACAATGCCCAATTGGCACTAAGGGGCCTAATGTGTGCCAAGAAAACATCCCCCACACCATTACACCACCACCACCAGCCTGCACAGTGGTAACAAGGCATGATGGATCCATGTTCTCATTCTGTTTACGCCAAATTCTGACTCTACCATCTGAATGTCTCAACAGAAATTGAGACTCATCAGACCAGGCAACATTTTTCCAGTCTTCAACTGTCCAATTTTGGTGAGCTCGTGCAAATTGTAGCCTCTTTTTCCTATTTGTAGTGGAGATGAGTGGTACCCGTTGGGGTCTTCTGCTGTTGTAGCCCATCCGCCTCAAGGATGAGTGTTGTGGCTTCACAAATGCTTTGCTGCATACCTTGGTTGTAACGAGTGGTTATTTCAGTCAAAGTTGCTCTTCTATCAGCTTGAATCAGTTGGCCCATTCTCCTCTGACCTCTAGCATCAACAAGGCATTTTCGCCCACAGGACTGCCGCATACTGGATGTTTTTCCCTTTTCACAACATTCTTTGTAAACCCTAGAAATGGTTGTGCGTGAAAATCCCAGTAACTGAGCAGATTGTGAAATACTCAGACCGGCCTGTCTGGCACCAACAACCATGCCACGCTCAAAATTGCTTAAATCATCTTTCTTTCCCATTCTGACATTCAGTTTGGAGTTCAGGAGATTGTCTTGACCAGGACCACACCCCTAAATGCATTGAAGCAACTGCCATGTGATTGGTTGATTAGATAATTGCATTAATGAGAAATTGAACAGGTGTTCCTAATAATCCTTTAGGTGAGTGTACATACATCAACAACTTCTATTCCTGTTCACACAAATTTGGATTACAGTGATTAATAAAGACTTATTTTTGTGTGGTTCCTTCCTTGCGCAATAGATTGTTATGACCACAAAACACTTTACTATAGTGCATGAATTGTAATCTAAAACATTTTGACATTTTATCACATAACCAAACTTGCTCGGTAGCTCATCTGGTACAGTCCAGTGAAACATGAGTCATGATAAAAGAGCTCACTGACTTGTAGAAGCAAGCTAAAATGGCATGGTTGCTTTACCAAATGTGTTTTCATTTTACATTTCCTCCTCTTATTAACATTATTGTATAGGTTTGGTGTAGGTAGTAAACTAATGTATAAAAACAATGGCATATTCATGTTCATCTGTTTTAACTTAAACTGAACACGTTTTTGTGCAACACTTTCACTTCGAAAGTGTTGAGAAATGTGCAAGAAGCAACATAATATCATTTAGCAGAAATTATGCCACAGGCACATTTTTCCAATGAGCTGGATAAAAAATAAATAAAATTTAACAAAACGGTAAGCGGGAGAATATAGGCTAAAGCACTTCAGATATTACTAATCACAACTGTGATACAAATTACAGGCAGGTCTGATATATACATTTGAGATATATTCTGATGTTTGCCATTACATCAGACATGATACATGCCTAACGTTTGCTATTAGATAACTCAGAGGGTTTGAATAGTTGTTCATCTATTTGTATTGAAATAAGTTTGGATATGAAACAGGTAATACGTAGCAGGCTCTAAGCACTGGCCCAGCTGCTCGTTGTTGTCATGGTGATCTTAATCACCACACAAACACCTACAGAAGGACAGAAACTATCACCCAACCAGAGCCTCATAAAGAGTGTGATTGTGGAGATTCAGAATCATAAGATACAATCTTCTGCAGACAAGCCCGTTATTCCTTTAATTTCTTGCACTGATTTTAAAATGCCTGATTAAAGACTGAAAATATGTGCGTCGATTCACTCCAATAAAGGAATGCTTGTGTTATTGCAACCGACAAACAAGATGACATATGCAAAGTAATGCATATCATATTGATATTTAACACAATATGCAGAAAATCTATATTATGTGGGTGTAGGTATATGTGTGTGTGGTAATTAACTGCAAAATTATCTCTGGTGCTTAGTGTTTCCAATTCTCTCTTGTGTAGAGGCTGCTAATTAAAAAATAATTAAGAGGTGAAAAAAAAAAATCAAACATTGTTTGCGATCAAGCGCCGCATGCTGGGGGTGGGCATAATTATTGTACACCATCGAGAGGGTCATGTCATCACCACGGCTACCTCTCAACATCGATTAAACACATTCCTTATCAGTGACACAACCCGAGCAATCCACTTCACAATCAAAGAAAGACAAGGGACGGACACACCGTGGAATGGCCTTCTCAGTGGAACGTCAATTACCTGCAATTACTCTAAGAGAGCATAAAAGAGAGAGTGGAGCACTGGAGGGGTGGATACATTAACTCCTGTACGCTCACTCCAACGTACAGTCGCCGTAGTTACCGGTCTATTCTGGGATGTGAGCCCAGCTGACTGCACATTTATCTCGACTCTCATCTGCGAGCCATACAGCCTTGTGTAGGTGGGCACAGAGAAGTTCGCGAGCTTGGACGAGAAACAGAACAGACAAAAAGTTTGCACAGAAGCTAAACAGGAAGTAGTGGTAATGTTACATGCACTGCGTTTCAGCAGAAATCCCTGGTGGTCTTGAAGGCATCGTAAATGCATCATGTATTGTGCAATATTCTTTTATCCCCCCCCAAATTACATCAGGCAAGCTGCAGAAGACTAAAAGTGTGAGTGAATAAAACGCCGTAAGAGTGAGGGAGGACACCAAGATTAATGACACACATCTGCATTTAAATTATGTCTGATTCCTCATTAACTCTCCAAGTTCACGTCGCCTCCCTCCACCCCCTCAAATGTACCCTTTGGAGGAGTGGTGTGGTTTTACAGAGAATACATCAGCCCCAATGATAACATGACCTCCTGATATGGGTACTGAGCAAATGACAGCTAATTAGGAGGAAGTTCACCCTTAACACACACACACACACACACACACACACACACACACACACACACACACACACACACACACTCTCAGATAAGCAGGTGTCTGACTGCTAGAAGCCATCTGATGGGAGTCTCGTTAGGATGTAGAAGCGATTTAAGCCCAGAGAACAGGACATTTGTCCCACAGTATATCACTGCAAATTATATAACGCTGTGTATGAGAATGTTAACACATATTTAGCATAAACTAGGACCTGTAATTGGATTAAAAAAATATATATTTTGGTTTACAAGTAGAAGAATTAAACATTCAGTAGTATTTATACCAAATGTGGTGTATTCATTTAAAAAATCACTTCATTAAACATTATATTTAATTTTATAAATGAACTTGGATGGGGCAAAAAAATACATTGTGCTGTCCGGTGTTTAAAAATCCTCAGCTTGTGAGACTTAGTGTAGCTTTTTTTGTGTGTTATGTTTGTATCATTTAAAGTCAGCATTAAAATTAAATTTCTATTTTCTAAATGGATGTTATTGAACTTCTCATGAACAGTTCATCCATGCCCATTTCACTTTTTTGATAACATAATTTTTAATCAAAACAACCTTCCGATGAAATGACAGATTTTTCTCAAACGATTTAGTCTGATTAAACCCCATCCACTTCTTACAATTGTCTGCAAGCTCTCTGACCTCCATTCAATCGACAACCGAGTCCCTACCCTACATTTACAAAAAATAATCTATTATTTTTTGACACGTTTACAATGTGGAAGAAAAGATCTGGCACAATTTCAGTTTCATCGCAACTTTAACAATCAATTTTGTCTGAGATGTCTCTTCAGGTCCTTTGTAGAAATAAAAAAAGACACAAAATGATACATGTTGACAAAGTAAGATTGACATACTACACAAGAATACCAACACTATAAAAATTAAAGGATTGCACCATTACAAACAAAACAGAATCCTACGTTTCTGCAAAAACTATAGGCCTAAATCCTAAAGATTGCATATAGCAGTACGCCATCATGCTTTAAGACAATATAAATAATTTTCTTAAGTACACTACAGAATATTTGAGGCACCTCCAGAAGAGATACATCTGTTTGGTGAGCACTTGACTGAAATCCTGTCAATGCACTATTATATATATATATATATATATATATATCTTAAACTTATACTTCTCACTGTCATCTCTGTTCTACTTATCTGAACAGCTATGGAATATCGATGCACTTCTTATGTCACTGCCTCGCTTACGTTGTATTCCTCATATGCAAGTCGCTTTGGATAAAAGCCTCTGCTAAATGAATAAATGTAAATGCAAGGGTTCTTGCACTGTGAATATGAAAGTGTGATCCAAGGAACTCCAAATGGTTTCTCAAGTATATTTTCATTTTTACAGCATAGCCCAGATACTTGGTCTTGGAAGAATTTAATGAGAAATATTCACGCTCATATTGAAATCTCTGACTTTTGAATGCAGATTTTGATGTATTGGCAAAATTGAGTAGACATTGAGGCAGTATTTGACCTCATATGAGGTTATTGAGGTATTTTTTTTCAGGATAAAAATCTGAATAATTCATTTCATTTAATCATATTGTCATGTGAGACAACATGCTAAGAAAAACGAGGAGTCAAATAAATTAAAGAAATTACGTTCAATTTTTTATGAACGTCCACCATTGTGTCCTTATTAAAGATGCTTAATCCTCAGGTTACTCCAGAGGGACTGTCCCTGTAATAGTGTCCCATAAAAAAAGCCATCACCTGTGTGGCAGTGCTCTATAAATCACTTAAATTCCACACATCCTGCTCACATGGCATATATAGACTATTCTCCATACTGCACTAACATAGATCTGCATGAAAATAAAATGTAAAACAGTAGCATCTGGCCTTCATTTACTGTACATAAACCTTTTGCACTGGACTGGCATAAGGCATGTACTCGTTCTAAACCTCACAATTAATCACCCTCCATTAATTATGAAATAAATAATTAGTCTCCAAAGTAGACTCGGAAAGATGTGATTAAACCAGACTAATTAATGTATTAATTGATTTTATGTTAATTTAATTTTCTGCTAGAATGGCCGAATCTGTAGAGAATCAAACTGAGTTTAATAGAGAACCTGATGACAAAGGTCAGCTTAATGAGAGGCATGCTGTTATATGACTAGACAAGTTTACTTTAACGTGACATTTACATTCATGATGGGAAGTATATTTAAAAAATAAATAAATAAAACTGGTTAGTTGGAACATTCTGTCAGAGTGATATTTAAAAATAAATAAAAGTACTGAGAAAAAATTGTGCTCATTTCAAGCAAGAAACAGTGAGGCTTACAAAAGAACTTTCTGCATTTTGAATATTTGGTAAATTTTTAAACATAGCTTGTACTTCTACAAAGTGCCGAACAGTTAATCTTTCCATTGCATGAATATTAACAATCCAGCATCTGTTTAGCTAGAGGAGCTACTTCTCCCTTTGGATTCCACAGAGTTGAAAAAGTTACAGGCCTACATGCAAAGTATTTTAAAGCTGCAGTCTGTAGTTTTTCCTCTTTGTCGCCATCTCTGTTCGAAATCTGCAATTGCAGTTATTCGCGGAATTATCAACTTTACGTGGGTTGTGCCTCGGCACGGCACAGCGCGGATGAATCCAATGTTTTAAGGAGAATGTGCGGCTGTCAGTCACCGTGCCGGTGTGGATCCTGTCATTCGGAATCACAGATTTTACTTTTTGAAAGTATGACCAACATAAGAATTTTCACCGGAAAATGTCATCTGAACAAGTAAGTAACATCCACTTTTGTTCTGACCAACTAAGGGGAAAAAAGCATTGCAGTAAATCACGCTGATTAAATCTCGATCGCTTATCACGTCAAACCGTGCAAATTATACTTTGTTCTCAAATTGTTAATGTTAACAACATCAGCATGTTTTTTCGCATGGGCCCGGTTGCAGTCTCTTTTTTTCTGTAGCCACTCCGAAGTCTTCTGCATTTTACAACGGGTGAATCTCCAGTTGTCACTGGTGATTGTCGTTTGAACCTTTCTGGATCCGCCATCAAATTGATAAGTTTAATTAATTATATCAAGAGCTGTGAGAAAAGGCTATAAATCTCCACCTCCAACATCCTTACACGCAACATAGCCTACTAGCCGAGACTCCTTCTTTATGTGTACAGATGTGACGTAATGACGCAAAGACATTTCCTGCGGAAATCCACCAGTAGCACTGGAATTAAAAACATTATTACAAGCTTATCGTTTTGAATCGAGCTAAGGCAAGCAGATAGTTTTGAACACTGGCTGGTTATGTACTTGCTAAAAAATTTATTTTGGATAATTTTTATGGCTAGAAATAGAATATTCAGATAAACCCATTAACAATGTATTAGGAAGAATCTTGTTTTTATGCAGAAGGGCATTTTTCATTACTCTGCCAATGAGGTATCAGCTGAGGTTACTTCCACACAAATATACCCATAATTCATCAGTAACCAACTCCAGCTAAACACAATAATTGACACATGAGAGTTTAATTGGCGTGATTTACTGAGGAGGGACATGGGAAGAGGCGTGACAAATCAGCTGTTGCTCTCAAACTCATTTCCACAGATTGTTCCAGAAGCTTTGATAGCTCCAATCAAAGAGTGCGCTAGTGCCCATTTAACATTCAAATAATGCTAATGTTGCAGCAAACTAAATAATAGATCAAAATGCATTTATCACATCTGTGAAGTCCAGTGAATAACCCAGTTACAAGTGCGGTCTGTCAGCTCAATAACAGCTGTCAGATTCACAGTGATGGAATGGGTTCAGTTTCTGTTTCAGAGTGTGAGTAGTACTAGATTATTAAGTGATTCTGTGAAGCGTTAAAATGACAGATTCTTTAATGCAATATGCAGTTCACAAACATATAAGCTATATCTTAATAAGGAAGAAGTACTACAAAGAATGCGCATAAATCAAGATTTGCTCATATGTACACTTTAGGCATAACGATCTATACCATAATGCAGCATCCAAGATGAGAGGTGATGTTCTTCACTGATGCAAGTTCACGATAGCATATTCCATTTGAAATGCACAACACCTCATGCGTTTGAAGTCACTTGCTTATTTGAGGGCTAAAAAAAGACACCATGTCATCCTGTCCGATGGGTGATGATATTATGATGGTGTTTTAGTTATCAAACCATCAAAAGATGCTGATTTTGTGCCCGTTCAGCTATACTGAGGTCATAACAGAGGGTTGTTACTGTTGTTGTTGTTGTGAAAGTGGGCACTTAATGATGTGGCTATGACAGCGTAACCATGGGAACCCTGAGATGTCACAGCATCTGAGAGACTTCATTTTATCAATGGAAACCATTGTTGGGGAGCAATACTTTAAAAAGCAATGGATTAAATTATTGTGTTATTCATTATCAAAAGTATTTAAATTATGTTACATCATTGCTTTTTATTTAAAAAAACTCGATCTGCATTACATTACATTAACATTAAATGTAAGCATTAAATGACAGCTGCATTACATTAACATTAAAAGGGCCATTCCACCGAATGGGTGCCATTTCAAGTTTTGGAAAGTCAACAGAATTTGCTCAGTGTCCTCATGTTATTAGCATGTACACCATGTGACAATATGTAATCTATTTGCTAATTCTGTGTTTAAAAACTCAGTCCTGTTACTTTCAGTCCTGTTACTCAAATAAAAAGTAACAGGACTGAGTATTTAGTAACAAGAGTGAGTAGCGCCCTCTTTTTTATTTATTTAATAGTGTGAATATTAGTTGATATAATACTATTCACCTGATTTTTATTTTTTAAAGTTGAAATTACTGAAGTTATACACATTTACGATCAGTTTTACAATGTGAATAGAATACCATACTTACAGGGAGCCAATCCACCACTAAGTGGCTTCAACTTTTTGTCTTTCTTACCTTTTGTAGAAGATGGAGAGAACCCATACTGCGCATGCAGGAGCCAGAAACACCCACCCAAGGCTTGCTGCAGGGTAAATAGCAAGACAAACTATATTAAAAAAAAAAAGTGTTAATTTTGACAGCAAATTTTGATTTAGTTTTAGTCATAGTCTTTTGACTAAAATGCCATTTAGTTTTAGTCATATTTTAGTCGACGAATACAATAAGATTTTAGTCGACAAAATCTACAGTAGATTTAGTCGACTAAAATGTAATGGGTTTAGTAAAATTGTGCTAGTCTAATAATGGATTAATTTAAATTTCTCTAAAAATTTCCAAACCCATTATATACTCCTGGAGAAAACATCTATTAATCTGTTAATATGAATGATTTTAAAGTTTGAACATGCAATACAGACACAAATTTAACTACTGTACTGTGATATAAAAAATATATATATTCTAAAATTAAATAAAACCACTTCTCAAGTAGGCATGTGCCGGTATTCGGTAATGCGATAAATCGCGGTAATGAAAATGCACGATATTGTTATCGTGGGCACTTCAAAATACCGTGAAAAACAATAGATTAGAATTTATATTTATAGAACGCGTATTAGCTTATTTTCCATCAACCGCTTAAACAAACACTGCGTATGCTGCGCGAAACACGTGCGCGCTCTGATGTAAACAATCCCCACATGTATTAGCACTGTGTGCATGCGGCGCAGTGCGCACTCTAGTCTAATGTAAACAACCCTCACATGGAGAAGAAGCATGGCGGAAGGAGGCACGCTGCCGACGATTTATCCCCCTTCTAAAAGCAGAGCTGTCAATACGCATTCAGCGTGAGACTCACGCAATTTACACTTTTCAAACGCTCTCGCGCCACATGCAGTTTCTCACGCAGAGAAAAATCGCGGAGCAAAGAGGACACGGAGACCGACAGACTAGACAGAGCAGGTTATTATGGTATGAAAACAATTCTCAGCTCTCATGTTCTGTCCATTTTATTACGAAATTCAGACAATAAATACTGTTTTGGTGCTTGTAAATGTGACTTGACAGATCACTGTAGCGCCTCAGTTCAAGCGATCATCTGTTACTTTTTATTTAAAGTTACAGTAGGCTACAACTTACCGAAAGGTATGCCTCATACATAATATCGATCATTCAGTGTTTTTCAACCACGGAAAGAGGTTAATAAAACTGCAGGTGAACAATTATGTCACAGAACGTTACATTTACCTCAGGAAAGCCATTTAATGACCAACACGTTAGTTGACTAGAAAAAAATAGCTATAGAGAGGAGTATTTTGCACAATATGTGCACTATATTACATTTGTATTATATTTTTACTTGTGTCATAATTGTTATTACAATGAAAACCAAATTATATTTAATTTAATTAGTTAATTTTTAACCTTTAATAATACCAGCTGACAGGGCTCTCTGTATGTTTAAAGCATTATGTGAGATATATTTTTTCTTGAGAAAAATTAACGTCTATCTACTGTAGCCTACCTAATATTTATCCAAAAAGTCAATACTGAATCAAGATTGAAATCAAATCCCAAGAATTGAAAGCGTGAAAATTGTGTAAAATTCTATTTAGTTACCAAATGTTTTGACAATCACTATTGTAATGTTTTTATTAAAAAACTATTAGTAGTTTTTTTTCTACATCCCCCCCACCAATCCATTCATTTCTCTTGAGCAATTAAAATATCGTGATAATACCGTATACCGTGGTAAAAACTCAATCAATTAATCGCAGCATGAAAAGTTGATACCGGCACATGCCTATTCTCAAGTAGAACACTGTCTTCTTTTCAATGAATGATATGCATTCTTTATAACAACTTGCATACATCATTCTTTATTCTTTCAAGCAGACATTTATTTGTATGAATTCAATATAATGAATCCTTATTGAATGCTTTTCTCTTTTTCTTTTGTTGTTTGTTGTTGTTAATATTAAAGGGATAGTTCACCCAAAAGTGAAAATTACCCCATGATTTACTCACCCTCAAGTCATTCTAAGTGTGACATTGACATATGACATTGTTCTTTCAGACGAATACAATCGGAGTTATATTAAAAAATGTCCTGGCTCTTCCAAGCTTTATAATGTCAGTGAATGGCTGTTTATGATAAAAGTTCTCCAAGTAGCCCTGGGGGTTAATAAAGGCCTTCTGAAGCGAAGCGATGCATTCGTGTAAGAAAAATATCCATATTTACAACTTTATCAACTAAAATGACTAGCTTCTGGCAGACGGCCTACGCAAGTTGACTTTAAAGGAGAACTCCGGTCAATTTTAACATTGAGCTCATTTTTTTGTACATTTGGAGTGCTGTCAATACAGAGAACAACGACAAAAATCGGTGTTGCCTACACCGAGTTATTCTATTTTTAAAATTTGCACCCTGTTGACTTCAATAGGGCAAGTACTAAACCTGCTTTTAGCCTCTT
The DNA here is from genome assembly GCF_964197995.2 of Scardinius erythrophthalmus. Classification (NCBI taxonomy): domain Eukaryota; kingdom Metazoa; phylum Chordata; class Actinopteri; order Cypriniformes; family Leuciscidae; genus Scardinius; species Scardinius erythrophthalmus. The sequence goes on along the minus strand of NC_138226.1, from coordinate 16,663,847 downwards.
AACATCCTTGATGTGTCATTACAAGTGCACAGAAAATGTGAGTGATTCCTTCTGAGTGAACACGAGTGGATCTGACAGCAGTAGATGTGAAAGAAATGTATGTATTTAAGCCAGCGCAAATACCTTTGTTTACATCCTGTTTTTCGGTTGAAGTCCAAAGTAGTCAATTGCCGAGTTCACGCGCGTGATCATAGGTAAACCTATGCGCGTGAACTCGGCAATCGACTACTTTGGACTTCAACCGAAAAACAGGATGTAAACAGGTATTTGCGCTGGCTTAAATAACATCATTTTTATACATTTCTTTCACATCTACTGCTGTCAGATCCACTCGTGTTCACTCAGAAGGAATCACTCACATTTTCTGTGCACTTGTAATGACACATCAAGGATGTTAAGAGCCTAAAAGCAGGTTTAGTACTTGCCCTATTGAAGTCAACAGGGTGCAAATTTTAAAAATAGAATAACTCGGTGTAGGCAACACCGATTTTTGTCGTTTTTCTCTGTATTGACAGCACTCCAAATGTACAAAAAAATGAGCTCAATGTTAAAATTGACCGGAGTTCTCCTTTAACGAAACAAAATTAACACTGAGTTAAACCACTTTTTTGGGGGGGGCCATCATTTAAAAAATCAAGTTTCATTTTGAAGAAATACAACAAGCAAATGGCACCCATTGGGGGGAATGCACCAAAAAGTGTGTGGTGGGTAACTTATAGGCTACTTTAGACTAGTATTATATTTACACAGGAACAGCAATCATAGCAATGTTGATTATCACACTCATCTGACAGAAATCTAAAGTAGCCTACTGGTTGTAACACAACACTATTTAAAATAAACAAGAAAAAGCGATCATTAATTAATTAATATGTTATCAATATAATAATAATAATAATATACAATAAAATAGATAATCAACATAAAAAATATAAAATCAACGACCGCATGGAACAAGTCAATAGGCTACGTGCACGTGGCCGCCATTTTGGATTTCAGATCAGCGAGTGTGCGGTTAGACACTTCCGGTTTCGCATTACACCTGGTGCAGGGAACCGGAGAAAGCCGAAATGGATCTTTTGTAGTTGTTTATAGAATCAATTATCACTTAAAATACTACTAAGATCCATATTACTATCACACGATAGCCAATGGCAATTAAATGCACGCATGCATAGTCAGATTAATGAATGAAATATTAATGTTCACGAACAGAAGATTGTATTTGACTCCTGCTGCATACACATACGCAATGACAGTTATGCCTACTGTAGCCTAAATATAGAGTTACAACTACGATTACAGTTGTTTGCATTAAATGCACGTTAGCCCTGTGATAGGCTACAATTTATATCCATAAATACTATTTTCTCAATTCTGCATGCATTTTTACTTACATCAATTGCTCGATCAATATTATCATCACATATTTTACATTTACATTTTTTACTGTAGGTACCACAAACAAATATAGGTAAGTTTGTGTATATTTTACACGTAGTACTGTATGTGTTGCTTATAAACACCAGACAGATTATTATTATTATTATTTATGAAACAGATAAACTTTACTCATATAGCCAACTCATAAACAGATCAACTTTACTCATCTCACTTGCACAAAATAAATGCAGTAATAGAAAGCATAGAAACGCACAGGTGAAATACACTGAAAATTATATGCATTTAAATATTTGGTCGGGTTGAAGTCCTCCCTCCGGATCTCCTGTATCCACTCAGCCCGTACCGCAGCGTCAACGGGGAATGCATGAAAGCTGACTTCTCTGTTGTAACGTGACGAAATGGTACAAAACGGCATACAACGATGAAGAGCTGAGGCTGTCATCGTCTGAAAGGCAAGTCACCTCTCTTGAATACTCCTTGTGAAAAAATATCTCTGTGGTAATGGAACTTGGTCGCTGTTGTCTCTCGCTGTCAGATCACCGTAGTTTTCACTGGAAGTACTGGCCCACACACTCAAGTTCGAACAACTGTCGCCGTGCACGGAGCGAATTGTAGCCTATCACAGGGCAAACGTGTGAATGTTCACAGTGTATTTTATGTAAACAACTCTAATCGTAGTTGTAACTCTAAATTTACAGTAGGCATAATTGTAATTGCGTATGTGTATGCAGCACGAGTCAAATACAATCTTCTGTTCGTGAACAGTTGTATTTCATTCATTAATCTGACTATGCATCCGTGCATTTAATTGCCATTGGCTATCGTGTGATAGTAATGTGGATCTTAGTAGTATTTTTAAGTGATAATTGATTCTATAAATAACTATAAAAGATAATTTTCGTCTTTCTCCGGCTCCCTGCACCGGGCGTAATGCGAAACCGGAAGTGTCTAACCGCACACTCGCTGATCCGAAATCCAAAATGGCGGCCACGTGCACGTAGCCTATTAGGCCTACGACTGCATGTAAGTTAAGTGAATAAGAAGCTGTAAAAAGCTGTGACTGAAAACGTTACTGCGCTAAAATTACATTTTATATCTCTAACATTTCTGACTTCTCGCATAGCAGAAGTTAAAGAGGATGGAAGTTATTAAGCACAGGAAACCGCTCGGAAAGACTCACCCGTAACTTAGTTTACTTCCATTGAGAGGTGCGAGCGTGAATCTGCCGTCGATGAGTCAAGTGTGTCTGACTGTCTGTGTCTGATCTAATCAGTGTGTGCGGACGACGACGACGGAACTTCAGTGCCGCTTAATAAATTAATATATATATATTTTTTTTTACATACTTTTGAACCGTCTATTAATGGCCTATAATTAATAGAGTGATATTTTATTTATTTCCTGCCTTGTGCCCATAAAACGTTCGGTGATATGTCCAGAAAAGCATCGAGGCTTCAGGAATGGCGACACTCCTGGCGGCCGCGGGCGGTAGTGCGTCAACCGTTAGAGATTTGAAATTATTTGAGAATGAGGTCTCTGCAGAGCAACAAAAGGCGTTCCTCAATTTTGGGGCGTTTTCCAACTGGGTAGGCGTTTTACAACCTCTGTGCCTGGTTTGCTAAAACTTGAGTGGGCAATTCCTAATACTTGAATATGCTTTTCCCATCAGATATGAGTGAGAAAGCGGTGAAATGAGGAGAGAGATCACCTGTCCTGCATATGGATGTAAGTGGATTTTTGTAAATTCTCATTTTGTCTAAGTTAACGTTTTAATTAGTTTGTGTAAATTTGCTTGCAACATGATTAGGCAGAAAAAGCTCCAAGAGGTCTGCCATTTACAATCTATCGCTAACCATTAGCTGCTATTAGCTTTAGCAAACATTCGCTAACTTTTTGGTGCATAAGTTTGTTACTTTAGTGTTGATAGTGGTAGTTTGCTTAATTTTTTCCTGTCGGCGTATTCTAATATATATAAAAAATTGTTAGCTTGTCAGACTAGAAAACAATAGTTGTAAACAAATGTTAATGGAATATTCTACCGAATAGGTGCCATTTATGTCCCCAGGACATTATGGCCCGGTTTCACAGACAGGGTTTAGCCTAAACCAGGATTAGTCCATAGTTCAAATAGGACATTTAAATATTTTTCATAAACATGCTTAGAAAAAAAAAACATTACTGGTGTTCATCTTGAGACAAAACAAAGGCACTGATATATTTTAAGATCAGTCAGTGCAAGTTTATTTCAGTTGGAACAGCTCAGACTTACATTTTAGTCTAGGACTAGGCTTTAAAATTGTTTGTGAAACCGGGGGGTATAGGTACTAATATGTACAAAAAAATAACTATAAATACATTTTAAGGAAAGTGTTGTGCACATTAATCTAACTGCAAATTTTATCTAATTAAAAAATTATTAAAAACTATAATATTTTGGATAAATTACGTTTTCATTCAGTCCAGAACACACTCCCTTCATATATGAAATGGTGTTTGAGTGTGAGGTGCGCTGTAAGAAAACAAGAAAAGCTCCACAGAAAAGCTGAAAAAGCATTGCTTGTTAAGTTTATTATTTTTAATATCAATTTTAATGTAATATTTATAATTTTTCTGTTATTTATATTATATCTCATAACCCATTATGTACCCCTAAACATAACCCTAACAAAAACCTCTGCAGACCACTAGATTTAAATAGAAACATGATTTGACCTTTTTTAGCAGTGAGATCAGCTCACTAGTCAATGTTCAACACTCTTCATTATATCAGTGCAGGCATTAATCAAACCTATATACTAACATAATGGATGAATGTTAAAAATATAAAATGATTATGTACAGAGGAGGAAACTTTTTTTTAAATTAAAATGGATGAATTTGTTGTCTATTCAGCACATCACAATTCAGCGGAGAGGACAAGAGCCTCAACCACAGCGCTACCTTGCAGATACTAATTTATTCACATGCCCCTTCTGCACATCTCAAATATGTAAGCCCAGACAGTATCATCAAATAGTGGCCCATATAGCTGGGCATAAAATAAGAGCAACTGAATATGGAGGTGAGTGTATATGCATATCCTATAAATGTGTATTAAACATTTTTTTTACGTCTACTAACATGGCTATTTTCAATTTTGCTTTAGATTATGTTATATACAGCTGTGGCCTTGGCTGTGGCCAAAAGGCCAAGCATTTTCACTGCTGTCATTGTCCACAGACCTACATAAATAAAGCTGCTATAAAAAGGCATCTTTGCAGTTTCCACCCGCTGCCCCCAGCAGCACCTGATCCACCACGAGTATCTCCTTCGCTGCCCCCAGCAGCACCTGATCCACCACGAGTATCTCCTTCGCTGCCCCCAGCAGCACCTGATCCACCACGAGTAACTCCTTCTCTGCCCCCAGCAGCACCTGATCCACCACGAGTATCTCCTTCTCTGCCCCCAGCAGCACCTGATCCACCACGTCATCCAGCAGCTCCTCCAGTGATTAAAAGAAAGCAAATCACTGTGAGGTGTCCTCACTGTGGGGTGAGTCTAAATTCTAAAAATTTGAAAAAACACATTGAGTGGAAACATCAACCTATACATCTCGTATCTTCAACTTATCATTTACCAACACAGTGTGTTGATAAAAAGAATGGGATATATGTTGTAGCAAAATCATTTCGTGGGCCCTGTATTCCCATTCATGTGGCGAAGAAAATTTGGGGCTCATCACACAAGGTAATGTGTGAAATGGATATGTGCAACACTTGTGCTGAAATGACTCAAAGGAGTGAACTTTTGGTTACATCATGTGTGCATCTGAGATCAGTAGACTACTCCTGTGCTATTGCACCACATGAAGAGTTATCAGAGGACGTGTTGACTGAGATGGTGGAGCAAAAATGGTTTTGTAACACAAGGAAAAACCAATGCCTTACACTGCAAGGTCAGGCTACAAGTAAAGGTGCAACATTTACTAGCCTTGTTACTATTGGAGGCCCCGACTACAAGCATTATATATCAGTATATGAGCCAAGGGTTTCTTATTACAGTAGACTGGGCAGAGTTTTGGTTAATTACAATTCCAAGACAAACACTTGGCACTGCCCTTGTATCAAAGGTAGGAGATCGTGTCTGCATAAGTGCATAGCAAAATGGTGTCTCTTTCAAATGAAGCGGGAGCTCTTCACAACCATGCCAGAAGCAGCTGCAGAGATTGAACCAGCAGAACATGATGACTTGTCTGGCCTGCAATGGGAATATCCTCCAAAGAGTGATGGCCTGAAGCAGATGGTACAATATATATACCATAACAAAAAGCTTCCAGACACACTATCAGATGTTTTTATAGAAGATGTAAAGAAGGAAGACATTCCTCAACATCTTATTCCTGAAGAGGAGTTCTGCTCTCAGTGCCCTGGACCTGTTCCTCTCAGTGCTCCTGTCCTTATCACCAAAAATGCTAAAGTGGCGACGCTCTCTGGTGTAGTGACTGGTAGGCATTGCTGGTTTGTACATTTTTAATGATAATATTTAATATTTATAAGCTGTTGATTTATACTACTCACTAAAAGTTAGGCATATTCGACTTTCGGCTGAAAGTTATGGAAAATGTAAAAAGTTTGTGCTACAGTGATAATATATCATAAAAGAAGGGCATTTAAGTAGAAGCATGCATTTATTCTTCTACAGCAATTTATTAAAACAAAAGCTAACAACAGTGGTGGGTATACCACAACAAAAATGTCAATGTCTCAATAACTTGTAACTTTCCTTGAGCATCAATTACAGCTTAACAACGACATCTCATGCTGTTCGCAAATCAACTTATTGTCTAGGGAGGCACAGCATCCCACTCTTCTTAAAGGGTTGCCCTCAGGTCATTGAGGTTCTGGCGTGCAGGGTTATGACTTTCTATATGACGACTCTGCTTATCCCATAGGTTTTCTATGGGATTCATGTCTGGAGAAAGTGCAAGCCACTCCATTTGAGGTACCCCAGCCTCCTGCCACTATTCCCTGATGATGCGACCTCAATGAGCTGGGGCATTGTCATCCATAAAGATGAAATCAGGCCTGTGTTGCTCATGCAGAGGCACAACAACTGAATTAATGGTGTTATTCAGATAGTATTGGCTTGTCACAGTACCATGTAGAGGGTCGTGACCCTGCACCCCATAACCTCAATGACCTGAGGGCAGCCCTTTAAGAAGAGTGGGATGCTGTGCCTCCCCAGACAATAAGTCAATTTGCAAAAGTTGAATATCCCTAACTTTTTGTGAGTAGTACATGTCATATTTTGCATTATACTCCAGTATTAGCGGAGTATTAAAGTATGCTATTCACAATAATTGCCAAGTGATTATTTGACATTTTGTACTATTATTTTCTGTTTATTTACCTCATTAGGAATATCCACATACTGCAAGAAATGCAGTAATTGTCATATGTTTTACCGATACCAGGACTGGATGCATGGGCTTCACAACTTTAATGATAAAGTGCTGCTAAGCATCTTTCTATGCATCTTCATAAGGAATTCTGTTCAGGTTTTGTTTCTGAAATTTAAAATACATTAGGCTCAAGATTGTTCAACTTAATCTAGCACTGATATATGTTCTCATGACTATTCTCATTTAGGATCATGTGTCAGTTGGAAGGGTGCGTTCCATATTGCAAAAGACAACACACGTGCCTTACCCAAAGGAGTCAGAGTTTCTTCATGCATATTTACATTTTGAGGCACTAACTCACCATGATTATGCCTTTTCGTGTCTAAAATGTGGACATCATCCTCCAGTTGTTGTAATGGATTTACATAAAAAGGGAGTGTTCAACATGGCAGGTAAACAATCACAGTTTTTTGTCATTTTCTATTTGCAGTTAATTTGTGTTCATTTAATTTTGATTCTTTATCCAGTCAGTGACATAAGTGAGCCAACTGAAACCTTCAATGGAGAGGTGAATTCCGAGGAGTTCTGGGAGACTCTTTCAAGGGAGAGGATTGCAACTGGCTTGTTGAGGAGTAAGTTGCAACAAGACAATTAGGCTATCATGTGCAATAATGTAAACAACTTCCTTGTCTCTTGTACATACTAGTTGAGTTCATTGCATCAGTGGTTCCCAACCACGTTCCTGGAGGCCCACCAACACTGCTCATTTTGCATCTCTCCATTGTCTGAAACACAAATTTCTGATCTTGGAGTCTCTACTAATGAGCTGATGATCTGAATCGGGTGTGTTTAAGGAGACATGGAAAACATGCAGTGTTGGGGGGCCTCCAGGAATGTGGTTGAGAACCATAGCATTACACATGTATTTCCACATCTAAACAAAATGCCTTGTTTCAAGAGTTTGTTTCACTACTTTATTTTCTGTATGATTTTAGTTGGAGACACAAATCCTTACACTTTGAAACCCAATTATGAGAACTGGGCCCCATGGATCGGCAGACACACACGCAGGTCACCATCTGTGATAAACACAGAGTGGAAGAAAGTGCAGACCACAAATACACTAGACAATATCACTGAAATGGACATGACAGAAGAGAGACTCAGTGATGAATTAATGAAGCTAAAGGTATGCACCAGCTCAGTATAAATCTCTATAGCCTCTTATGATTTGCAGTTTATTAAAAATGGTGATGGTTGACCAGTAATGAAACAATCACTATGCAGGTCTAAATCAGTTGTTACCTTCTAGTCGTAGTTAGAACTAACACACAAAGAGCTAGTTTCATATTGTAATGTAATATCAAACATATTTGTGCTTTACCAGGTTGCAGACATTCGAAAACTCTGCAAGGCCTGTGGAGTTGGCACTGAAGGATCAAAGACTGATCTTCTATCCAGACTGAGAAAAGAAATGCAAAACAGAAGTGCATACGACAAGATTTTTCAAAAAGTTTGGGGAGCATCAGGTATATGGTGGGCTCTGTGAGTTCAAATGTACATGTTCTGAAAGTTAATGAATTTCATTCACTAAACAAACTATACTCTTCTTTGTCAGGTGGATGGGCAGCCATTTTATGCCCTTGTGGTATAGTTTACAGTGTAAAATTTCTCCTCCGTGCCGAAAGTCCTAGAGACTTTACGGACATGTTATTTTCATGGAAACATATCCCAAACATTTGTATTTATGATTTTGCCAGAGGACTGGCCACCCATTCCAACTTAAGGAGGCCAGAAGCAATGCCATTTACACCCTTTGAGGGACGACTTGCGGAATCTACAGAAAACAATATAACAGCTGCAGAGAGTGGAACCCTAACTATAAGCCTACCCTGGATAAAAGAGAAGAAGATGGATGAGGATGATAATTGCCATCCAGTGACTGGTTCTTCCGAGCACTATGCTCTATCTGACAAGTTCCACGAGGCCAACAGTAAGGATAAGCGAGACACACTTAGAAAGATTCAGATTGTCCCAGAGTTGGCTGGCAGAGTGAACACACAAGCTGCAGAACAACTTTTCGCTGGAATGCGTAAGAACAACTATTTCTTGAATATGATGTCTCCCACCACCCACATGTTTCTTGTAAGAAACATTTTGCACATGCAAAACAAAGAAAAAAATGGATCCATGCTGTCAAAAATACAAAAGGACCTTGGGCATCCAAAAACGACTATAAACCTCCAAACTGATTTGTTTGGACGTTTGGTTGTAGGTAAGTTTATTACATGTATACTTTGAACCTTATCTCTTATTTGCTATTTACAAATCATTATGTCTTTTATGTGTCTTTAAATAAAGAGAACAGGGCTCCTGAAATGACCAGACTACATCTGATAAAACCTAGCAAGGCTTGCTGGGGAAAGCCACTGACTCGATCACAGCGTAAACGGGTAATATAGCTAAACAGTTATTAATTGCACAACTGCAGTTCTCTATTATGATTAAATTTTAGATTTTTCATTTTCATTTATGCATTCAGACAGTCATATCCTAAGCAACTTACAACTGATTCATCATAGAGCCAACAATATTCACTGTGTGCAACGCCAGGTCTTTTAGAAGACTAAGACTACTAAGAATCTGTTTTGTAAGTAATAGAAAATTTCTGTTCTCTTGACAGATGGCTCAAGTTTGTTCTGCAAATTCTGATGATGAAGTAGCTCTTGTGGGCTCTATTGTCATAAAACAGAAAGACTTAATAACACTGACAAACCTTTGCGAGGTGGAAGGAAATGTAAGAAACAGACAAAAACATGAATCAAAACTTAAAATCATAATAAATAAAATAATGTCCATTTCAAAGTAGCTAAATGTTGATATTTTTCACACAGGTGCTGAATTCCTGCTTCTGTGTGCTGCAACAGATTGCACTCTCCCAGGTTTAACCTCAAAGTTTGAGAGCATAAATAAATTCATTTTGTTCAATTCTTAACAATTTTCTTTTTGTGGCCAGAATGTGGACATCTATCCAGTTGACAGCCATGTCATAGTGACATGGTTGCCACCAATTTGTGCACATCCCATGGACCACTTACCTGTAAGGATCACTGACATTTGTAATGTCTTTAAACATTAAACATACTATATACTATAAAATATTTTTTTTAATATACATGTAGCCTGAAATTATGAGCAAGGATGCTGTGGTCTTCCCATCTTGGGTGCCAGAGCATTGGATGCTGTGTGTGAGTCTGCTTTAATGTTGCGATACATAAACATACAATACCAATTGTTGTTCAAACTGAAATCAGCGGCATATTTCTGATTATTTCCTTGATATTATGCGTTTCCTAACAACTAACACAGGGTGAAAACATTTTTTCAGATCATGAAGCCAAAATTGCGTGAATTGTATTTTCTCAATTCCCTGAAAACTCCAGGTTTTGGAGATGGCACTTACATTGCCATATACAGGTTTTCCTGTTACAGAATTTTGTGTTCTCTTGTTCTATGTTCAGTTCTTTTTTTTTTTTTTCTTTTTTTTTTCCCATTGGCTTTTTTCTCATTGCATACAATTTAAGAAATACTTTACTTGCAACACACTTTAATTTTAGGGTCATATATTAATTAATTTTGTGCATCCCTGCATTAAGAAGAAATCCATGGGAAAAATAAAGGCGGGACAGTTCCTGTTAAACTCTGCCTTTATTATTTTCTGTTCTATTTCAAATTTACTTGGTAATCATATGTAGTATTGCAGGGTAGTTATCTTTTAAAAACCCTGTTTGATTGGCTGTTTGTACTGCATATCTTAATGTGTTGTTTTTTTTGTGTGTTTTTTTTGGCTGGGGGTGCATTCATTTATTTTGACAGAGAAATTGCTCAGAGCCTGTGGCCTGGGACATGGACAGAATTCTATTCTGAGGACCTTGGGGTATGTTTCATTTTACACCAAATGTGATTGAAAATTTTAATGAATTAGGAATTTAGTGGTACTAGTTAAAAATTATATCATATGTAATTTACTTATATCTAGGATATACCTCGACAAGAGATGTCTTGCAGCTGTGGAGTATTCATTCTAATGGTAGGATCAATGGCTACTATTGGTTCTGCAGGTGCCATGTCAGAATTAAACCCATGTGCAGTTATTAATACAGAATTCATGTTGCAGTATGCTCTCTATGTCATCTTGGGGGGAACATTTGACTTTTCAGAGGTGGGTTTTCCAAGCTCATTAAAAAAACATTCTGTAAGTTTAAGAATTGTTTTGATAAACTTGTGCTTTTTCCAACTATAGTCAGACATACCAAGTATAAGAAGATGGTGGTCTGTCCTTTTGCTGGAGAAATTCCCACCAAGGTGTTTGACTCTTTCTTTCTTTCTTTCTTTCTTTCTTTCTTTCTTTCTTTCTTTCTTTCTTTCTTTCTTTCTTTCTTTCTTTCTTTCTTTCTTTCTTTCTTTCTTTCTTTCTTTTTTATTGTTATTAGTCCTTTTCTAAAAAATAATGACAAGGATGGCAAAATGCCTTTACAGTTAGTGTGACTTTTAGTTGTCATATCTTCATGCAATGAAACTTGATTTACTGTATTATTAATGTGTTTTTATTTCATAAATTTATCAAGATTGGTCATGGAAATCCAGCAAAGAAAGAGAAGGCGGACTGACAAGCCACACAAAACTGGTATGATTTATTTTGTTTGAAGTGCTCTATTTATAGTAAATGTTGACTGTCATTTACTGATGTTCTTCTTTTGTCCCTTCATAGTGGCAACCGTTGACCAACCCCTGAACATACAGGAGGCATGTATTTGTTATTACTCAATTTATAAAATGCAAGGGAATCATTATAACCACAAAAAGTTCAGATTGTTATGTTTTGTTCATGTATAGCTTCCTCCGCTGGTCCTTCGTGAAATCTTACTGGAGGTTGTGCTTCAAGATGGTGATGTTGCAGTTGGCTCCCTTGCCCTCACCTGCAGGTGCTTCAACAGCATTGTGAGCATGGATAGTTTCCGCCGAGAGGCTCACTTTCGGTGGTTGGACAGTAAGTTTTATTAGTGTCACTGTTTAGTTAATCACAGCTCTCTCTCTGTTTTTTCTCAGTTATGTATCGTTGAATATTAAGACAATGATGATGTCAGCTGACAACTTTTTTTTTTTTTTTCAGGTGTTGTGAACTGGAAGGCATTCAGTGAAAATTTCAGAAGTCTGTACAGGGTTCCATACAGTCTATCCAGATGTCTCCATTGTGAGACTACATACAAAAACTGTGGTGAAGGCTACAGAGGAAGAGGGCAAAGAGGTGTGATGCAGGGGTTCTTTGGCTCTGATGACTTCCAAGGATACTGCGGAGACGACTGTTTCTATGAGGCTGGAGGAAGCATCTAATGTTTCATGCAATGTGTTCCTCATGTTTGAACTTGCCACATTTATTGCTTGCTTATTTTATTTTATTGGATTCTCTCTTTTTTATTATTACATTAAGTAGAGAATGCTGCATTCATCAGTATAGTTTTTCATCATATTGGTTACAGTATCTATATGGTCAATAAAGTGATGCTAATGTTTAAAGTTTTCAGAGTCATTATTCTAAGTTAACACATTTTACCTTAATTTAAAGGTCAATACGTTTTACTTTATATATCATTTAATGTAAGCTACAAATATCACTTAAATATAAGTCATTACATATACATATCATATTTTGAAAAATACAGGTGAGAAAGACAAATACAATCATTTTCGCCATTGCATTACAGTAGGATTTGGTAACTTTATTGGAAATTACTATTAATTTTCCTTGTTAATCACCGTTACAACTTGATTTATGTTGTGTTGTTAACACACACACAAAACGAAAATAAAACTAATGTAATTATAAAAATTTGAGTAGGCCTACTAAAGTAATTTTTAATACTTTTAGCTTTTAAGGTTTACATTTAGAGAAAAATTGCATGCAGGTAGGAGAGATTATAAAATAATACACACTCACAGGCTATTATATACAAGATCTGTATCTTATAAGAACGGGAAATTTGGTTTATGAAAGAATTCCATATTAAAGATCTCTCAGTAGTTTAATGTAACACTTTTTTTTTTTCCTAAGAAAATAGGTACTGTAGCCTGTATTTTATACACCTATTTTATTTTTACATAAATGTTGTCGCGATATCGACATAATAGTAAAAATCAAGAAAAAAACATGGAAAAAACGAGAAATAATAACGCATTTCCGCTTCTGAAAGGGCTTCCGTACGAGAAATAATAATAACGCATTTCCGCTTCTGATAGGGCTTCCGTACGGTTTTGATTGGATGGTTGGAAAATGCCTAGACCGGTTTGAAAACGCCCAATAATTGGGAAACACCTTCTTGTTGTTCCGCAGAGACCTATACTTGAATTATTTGGCAGGATATGAACTCAAAATATAAACTCAACGTGCGAAGTTTCACGTTAAACATTTTCATAAAGAAAACCATTATAAATGAAACTGTTTTGTTATAAAGAAAATGCGCAATGTGCAATAGCATGTTGGCCAACAGCCTACTGAATTTTATATTTTAATATAGCCTAACTCTGTCTTTGTACATTCAGCCACGTTAAGTGTTACTGAATGTGCTGTTTTGGGATGTCTTTTTAGAGATATCAATGTGCGGTGGGTGATGCATATGGATCACAGGTGAAGTTTGTTCACAATGGCTTAACCAGCTAACGTTATTCGTAAGTTCTACTTATTCTTTTTTAGCTTTAGCCTATATTTTTTGCTTTTAGTTATCAGGTATGAATATTTTGGCCTGTTATAAACGGGTACGCTCAAAACAATGACAAAATTTGCATTTAAAATATATAAGCTTTCAAAACTTACAGTCTCTCACTTCCTCCAATAGAGTGTTGCAGATAGGTTATGATATCTTTTTGTAGGCCAAAATGCTGAAGGAGTTAGCATTTTAGCACTTCCTGTCCCATCGTCCTGAAGTCAATGGGTTTTTTTTTAATGGATTTTTGGTTAAATGGCTGAAATAAGGTCTGTGGTGAACACAAGCTCAAGACACTCACATTTAATCTATGACATAAAATACATTAATATTACTCATGATTTTTTTAAGCTGTTACGTGTCTTGAAAAAGGCGGTTGCTAACAAGTGGCTAAATTGGACTATAGGCTGTCGAGGAGAGTAAATGTCATCACACTGAAAAGGTAAGCTCAGTCCGCTTTTACAGTATTGTTATGGTTATATTTGTGCTCTTACAAACTATTCTAACTCAAACTTTATGGGTAAATGTTTCTATAAAAACTGAAAGATTGTCGGAAGCTTAGTGATGTTGACGTTGAATTTGTGGACCGTGGTGTAGTTTATTTATAGCCTTCCTTTAGCTATTGCCGGTTGGCCTACAAATTCACCACTCTATATAGATCAATGAATTTGATGACATCATTCTGCACTTGCAGCTTCTCATCAGATTTTCTGTCCAATCAAATGCTGTCTAGAATCTTAAGCATGCCGCCCCCTACATTATAAAAAGACGCTGAAGCTGCGGCTAAAATCGGTCACTTTATTTTTTACATGATGAATGACACATAATGCACTATATAGGGGATAGGGAACGATTCAGTATGTGAATCATTCCCTATCCTCTATATAGTGCACTAATACCGGTGGGGGGGATGTCCGTGGGGGGCCGTGCCTGGGTAAAAACAATTTTCCATTAAAATATGATAGCCTACTTAATCATGAAATGTGTAAATGCCATTCAGAAATGTTATTTGAAATTAATAAAAAACAATGAATACTGATACAAAAAAGAAATAACATTTATTTATTATGACTGATTTTATTTGATTGATGCACACAGAGGCAAGCTGTTTAGATCAGTTTCACTTTGATGAGCCGCAAGTCATTTATTTACATAATGGTCTCTCTCTTAAAATGTAAACAAGAGTAAATGTCAACATTATCATATATGTTAAAAGGACTGAAGTTAGGTTAGACATTAGCTTATTGATGCAATTCGATTCAATTTAGTGTAATCGTTAGGATCGGAGGCTTACATAAATATACGTAGAGTTATGTTTCAATAAGTTTAATGGTGAAAGACAAAAATATTTAGTAGTGCGCAAGTTATAACTTAGTGCCCCTTTATGTTCCCCCAAGCTAATTTATGCACAGCTGGTGCAACCACCCCAGCAGGTCTCTGTGCCAGTCACATGACTGCTACGAATAACTACGAATAATTTAGCTTCAAATTGAACACACTTGGGTTTGGCACATCATGAAGTGGTGTTTCATTGTTTATGGTTGTTTATAAAAATGACACCGTGATATAAAATGACTCATACTCCCATATACTGTATATATTTTGATCATCCCAAACTTATGGTGTCACTGTGTCAGTGGAGGGTGCGTGATGACATCATGGCTGGGAGGGTTTTATGATGTCATACAGCCTGCGAAAGGGTAGCTGTCATTGTGTCTGCAGAATTCGGAATTTCGGTGTCACGGCGTCCTTAAAAAGTCAGTGGTGACTGTGCTATCACTGTGCAGCTAGTGCAGGATTACAGTGGGTGGCATGTTGAAAATGGCATCTAACTTCATCTCAATAATCTCTGTCCTTACAAAAAACCCACTCGGAAATCCCCTCCAAAAGATTCAGCCCCACGAGACATCACAGTTGACTGCTCTTCCATCCTGCTGCTTTTCCTTTACCTCTACCTTCTTTTTTCCATCACGCGTGTCATTCTTTTCTCCGTCATCTGTGGTCAGGGGAACTGTCCCAGAAACAGCACTGGGAGCCCTGATCCCTCTCTCATCTATCCTCTCCTGTTCCTCAAAGAAAGTCCAGGTGGACGACTCTAAAATAACTCAGCTGAAGGGCACGCTCTTCCTTTTTCTTGTAGAAATGAGTGGGTGTCCTCCTGGACCCCTTGCCTTTGAACATCTTTATACAGGTGATATGAGAGCAGGTGACTTTCTTTCTTTCAGTGAGATTAATATAGAAATTAAATTAACTCTGGATTTCATATAATGCACCAAAGTCCCGGTGATTCTGAACACATCCCTGCTACATCCCAGAATATGTGGCTGTCCTCTCACCTCTCTATCCCCTCATCACTGCAGGGCTGGGACAGTGCTGCTCACTTGCATATACATTAGCTCCAGAAACAACCATATCATTTAAATCATATATATAAGCCTATACTAAAATGAATATTGACATATATGTGAAGTACAGGCTGTGACCCTGAAAAAGTGGCGGAGACCTCATTAAAGAAAAGCCTTCTGGCATATATAAATCATGAATAGTCCCCTCTCTTAGCTAACCATTTGAAACGCGAAACTGTGATCCAGCAGACATTGGTTGCATGACTACAGCGCTCTTAAGCTCAAAGAGGATTAAAATGTCAGGCACAAGAACAGTGCGGATCTCAACAAACTCATAGTGTGTGTTAAGCAAATGATCAGATGGTTATTTGCTGCTTTTTTATTTACTCGAGTCAATTATTTTTATTACTTATAATTGTTTTCAATCACTCTCTGTTTACACAGTAAGAATCAGCTCTGTTTAAGCAGCGTTAATTAAAATCCTAAATCTCCTACCAGATGCCCCAACCAACTAATCAAATGTTATATAATAAATGATGATGATTATCATTTTGATTATAAAATTGTAATGGAAAACAAATATGAAACGAATGGATTGATCTGCAGAAAAGCACCAGAGGGTCCATGGACCATGCAGACAAATCAAGAGGGTTTTTTGCTGAAAGGTTCTACAAAGAATCATTCAAGAACCATTAATATAGGCATTTTCTATTTTACACTGAGTGGAAAATACCAAGCTTGTTAACAAAGGCAACACAATCTCAGGCAATTCGTACATATTTTACAAGGAGGCTAATTTCAAAATTCGTAGGATTTTTCAAAAAGCGTCACTGGGACGGACCACCCCTAACCCCGCCCCTAAACCTACCCATCACTGAAGTCTATAGACAAATCGTACGAAAACGTACTAGTGAGGTTGTAGGAATTTTTGTACAAATTAGCCACCTCGTGAAATACGTACGAATTGCTGTGAGATTGCGTTGGTTATTTCCACTAACTCGCCCACCACTGTGTAAACAAAAGGCTATTTGTTGTTATATACTGTATATGCTTGGTGCAAATAGTATCAATCACTATTTACACTGATACCCTTTTGCAGGCGTGATATGTGAAAGCATTAAATAAGTTACAGGGTCTTTCCATGTGTATTGGGTAAAAAACAAAACTTAATTTAATAGGATTTGAAGGAAGTTGGTTGACAAACTGTCCTTTGATAAAAACAAATAATTATAGACATGGCAGCTGAACTAGGATCATTTAGACATAATTATTGCAATGTTTGCTGTAAGATTAGCCATGACTCTGAAAACGGCCTCCTTGGAGACTACAGGCCCATTTATCAGAGCTGTCTTTGAAGTGTCAGCTAGTGTAGAGTTCAGGATGATGCTGGAGTGTGACAGATTGCATTAAATGGCCCATGAATCACTGGGGCAGAAATAGCAGTAGAATGCCTGTCAGAATAAACCTCACAGGTTAACACTTACGACTTCAGCGATCCTGAATTTGATCCCAGACCATATGTTTTGAACTTTGCCCTGATTAAAGCTGCTCATGTGCATAAGAGCTGAACAGATTTAGGTTAATGTATGAAGTAGAGTGGACTGAGAATACATGTGTTAAAGTGGAACAAATTAACTACTGAGGGGCAAATATTTGCTTACATAAAGAAACATTGCATGCTTTCCATTTATGTCAAAAACGTAAAAACTGAATTAATTTTTTAAAAGCCGAACAATTATGGCTGGGGATTATAAAATCAACTCAATATCAAATACAAAAGTGCTAGAAAGAATTTTAAATAATTGGCGGGATTTTCATATTGGATTATTCAGTTCACTGTCACCGTATAAGATTTGAAATATATGTAAGATAACACAGGTTCCAAAAATTGAAGGAATTTGCTACAGGGACTTGCCACAACTTTTTAATCATTTTATCTCTTTCAGTGACATTTCTGTCACACAAACATACACATATAATTCTAATATCGCAGAATAACTCTTTTTTAATAATCATAAGAGTTGTTATATTATTATCTAGCATGCACTTTAACCTCTGAGTCAATGCTCATGCTCTTTTACCAGTGTTCACTATTCACTAAGCTGTCACAGTTTAGATCAGGTGCCATATATAAATAATGACTCTGCAGCAGTTTTTCAAATTTAATTTGACAAGTTTAGTTTTTAGCCTTAGAGCAAATGCCTAGGGTTGAGATGGCATTGTGATAGTGGTTTTCATAGGAAATCAAGTCATCATTTAGTTTCTCTCTAGCTGCGAGCATTCTCTAGGCATGCTTCACAACACAATGTGCAAAACCAAACACTCTGACAGACTTTTCTAACAAACCTTTAATCATAATCACCAACTCCTAATTACATTTATTCTAATTAATTTATTGATGTCTTAGCCCTCTGAACACCAACACTGTTCTAATAAAGGTTCATTTACGGAGGAAGATTAATGCGTGGGTGTTCGTGTGTTAACGGGCGAGCGTACCCGCAGAAAGGTCATCAGCAGAATTAGCATTGTAATGAATTATTGCACTTTGTTCCAGAATACAGAACAATAACCCATTTCTCAAACTGACAATAACGTACTAAAATTGGCGTGATATCCAAAAGGTTCAGGGCATACACACAGTCATGTAGAAGCTCTCCAAACAATTACACACACTGACACTCTTTGTTGACCTGTAGTGTAGTGTCTTGTTGACCACTGTTGAAGAGATACCTTTCTATGGTCCCTGATAACACAGTCCAGACTCCAGCCCTTACATTACGTCTGTGCCAGGCTGAAAAATACAGATACTACAGTAAAACCAGATTCTGATGTGAAGCAGCCCATTAAATAGTCAAAGCTGGTTTAGATGGTTGATGACAGAAACAATTCCTGAATTTTAATTGAGTTAACAAACAGGATGCAGAATTGCAATTCGAATTTTAGTGTAAAGGTCCTTGCACACTGTGTCCGAAATTTTCGTATGCGTTTTTTCGTATTCGTCATTCTGGGGCTCTGAATTGTCAAAACACCTCTCTAAATGCTTGCAACGGATGCAAAAAACGCAGAAAATCAAACCCGGTCCAAATTTTTTATGACGGACAAAAGTTTCAGAGGCCGTGTGTAAACGTGATTGACACCAACGTGAGGTCGTATTTATTTTTTAACGTGCAAAAAAAATGTTATTTTCGTTTTAGCGTTAATTGATTTCAATTCATATTGACAAAAATGTGTTGACAAAAATCTTGTTTAAAAGTTTTAAAAACAGTTAAAAAACCCTTTAAGTTTGAAAGTTTGTAGGCCAGAATGATAGCAAGATAGAATGATAGAACTGTTATAGTAGAGGATGATGAAAGCAATGAAGAGCAGATGTGGATCTGATGCAACTTTAACTTTATTAACAAAATAAAACAAAGAAGGTAATCTAAAAAGGGTGAGTAACAAATGAAACAGCTTTACGCACAACATGCAAAGACAATACCATGCACTGAACTGAGGAAACTGGTATATACACTAGCAAGAAACTCAACAAAACACATGAACAACAAAACCAGTAAACTAGCTAACTAACTAGTGACTAGAACACAGAAAACGGGAAAGAAACACTGGGAAACAAGGAAATAAATATATAGATAGATATTACCAGGTTTAGGAGCACACTGGCCGACAGAGGTCCCGAGACACTGGCCCTATTGGCCTGGGGCATGAGCCATCCATCTTTGCCATCAAGCAGTGGGCAACTGGTATTGAGTTTACACTTAACTCAGCATCTAAATCATCTTCCACTTCTGCCTATCACTTACATGAAAAGAATGACTTATTTACACCTGGGAACAAGGCTAAGCAGAGAAGTGCATATTAATATTGCAAACAATCATCCGAGGGCAGTCTTGTAAGGTGATCAGAGTCCAGTGACTAAATATGACAGTGGAAGCAATAAATCTCAATCATTTATGTAACATCCGAGTGAACAAAGAGAATGTAGTTCATTCTCTTCTGACCTATTTCTCTTTGCCCCACTCATCAATAATGGATGAAGAAGATGAGGCTGCCCAGAATCCATCTGGAGAGGACCAGGCCTGCCTTGGTACATTGGCTCCACTCATATTTTTTTTATTTTTTTAATAAATGAAATAACAATATTTCCTCCAGCTTTTTCTCAAGATGCTCTAGATAAGCTATTCGGTTTCATAAGGCAACTTGCGAGCAGCCTGCCACGCAAATCAAAGACACCATGTTAAACGAGGACGTGATGCGTTGCAGCACAGAGTGGTTTGCTTGTTCGTTCGCTTGCTTGCTTGTTTGTTTGTTTGTTTGTTTGTTTAAATATGGCTTGGAAAACTCACTTTAGCGTGCTTCTCCTTTGTGAGAGCTATAGTGCTCGAGTTTGATCTTTCACATGGTAATGAATGAGTCACAGACGAGAATAAGACAAAGAGGAGCATATTTTGTTTGGTGCTCATCGCATAATGATGTGAGCTGGTACAGTGTGAAGCACACCGAGTCAGGTTTCAGGGACAAAAAGAGATATATTTTAATCAAAGCCCACTCCTTGACAGAGAAAGAGGGAGGGACGGATTGAGAGAGTGAGAAGACAGAAAGAGAGCGAAACTGAAAGATGAAGGGGAGAAAAAGAGAGCTCAAGACAAGAAGAAAGCAAACGAGAGAGAGAGAGAGAGAGATAATGATGAAGCAGTTTGTTGTAACTTGCATTTCTTCAGTTGAGCAGCTTTGTGATGTGTGTGCAGAAGACAGTTTCCTCCTGTGTACAGTCACTGTTATTTTGGGATATGAAATCATGGCTTTTGTTCTAAAAATGGATGCCCTGAATGTGGGATAATGGTAGCGGCCGAAAATACACATTCAACGTCAACATTTTATGACCTTAAGAAGTACTCAGTCCGAATTGATGCTGACATCTCAAGATGTTTGCAGGCAAACCTCATATCATTCCACGGGACAGATTCAGCACAGCACTTAAGCAAAAATCCCCTCATGCAGAAGTTAGAAGTTAGGAAAAAAATAAGTCACAAATGAGATCTCTTTAACATGGCTGGCGTTTCTGCTAGACAGCAATGATATTAATGGGAGAGCGAATGGAGACGCTTGCTCACCTCTCCTGCTTCTCAGACTTTTCCCCCGAGATAAAGACTCCAGTTGCATGAACATCATGTTAAGACTTTGTCTTAAGAACTAGTATAAACAACTAGCAGTTAGTTAGGGGTAATCAGTCTTACTTTTGGGTATAAAATTAGACCAATCTACATTTCTATGTAACTGACTTAAAGAAAAAAACTGATGACTAACTTGTAAGACTAGTCTTAGCCGTTTATGCAACCGGCCCCAGGTTCTCAACTGGTTTTGTGTCATGACCCATATTTATATATTGGACAGGAACACACAACACACATTATTAAGAATAGTACCATGAACACACTCACAGGCCCAAAAAATACAAAATCACTAGCAAGACATCAAACTGGAAAAATGTCAATTTTTGGTCTCTATTTCTGTCTATTTCAGTGTTTTCATTCTTTTGGCAGTCAATAAATCACAGCACAAAACAAATTATGGTTGGCACAAACCTGCAAGTGAAGCTGTATTAATTTTTTTACATTGTAGTTTTGTTCATGCTTTCAAGGATCAGTGGATGTCAAGTAACCTGTTAATGCTGGCATCTACCTAATTTATTTCGTTTCTATCAAGAGACAGATGATTAGACGCACAACCTTTGACATAAACAACAAAAATAATGGTTTTCTCCTCCTTTTAAAAGTTGATAAGCCCAGTATATTTTACTATCCTATACATGATTAAATGGTTGGTAGCATCACACTATTTGCATTTGCCTTTTAATTTTGTAATCTCCCAAAACCAAATTATATATTTAAAATAAGTATTAGTAAATAATAATTAAATATTTTAAAATTAATTAAAAGTATTATTGAATTAAGTTGTCATCTTTCAATTATTAATCATATTATAGGAATTTATATTATATTCAAGAATCTATATTCTTGTGTCAACAGCGGTATCTTTTTTTTTTTTTTTGTCCAAAGGAGAAAATGAAATGAAAAACGATTTGAGACAGAATTGATGCTTAAATAAAACATAACTCCATTAACCTGAGATATGAAAGAGCAAAACCTCTGCATAGTCAGGGTACACATTTTTTTAATAAATGTGTATTAAATGCATAGAAAATGAATACGTTCCATTATTACTGAAGAGCAGCGACTTCATAATCAGAGCAGAACACTGTGCAATATAAAAGTGAGTTAAACTGATCTTTACAAAATACTGCACGTCTTTCACAGAATCACAATACAGGCTTCACAGTAAAGGCCCCTGGTAAACGAGATTTGCTCATGTCTGCATTCAGTATTTTGCACCGCTTAGGGGTTTCTTATGGAAATGGAAATTTCAGTAGATCATTTGGGACATCAAGTATGCATGTCCTGTAATCTTCTTCATTAGGCATATTGATACTTCCGAGAGAGACAGAGAATGAGAATAAAAAGCTTGTTTATGACTGCAATAGAAGCTCAGATCACTGTTATTGATGGTCTTTGCTTAGCCAAATGCATTAAAGGCCATGTTTGCATGTGCATGCACAGCATTTTGTTTAATTTGACCTGCATTACAGACATTATGCTTTTGTTATGATGCTTTGTGTACAGTGACGCATCATTATGATAAATCGGTTCCTTGGTGACAAGATGAACTACACTTTGAAAGACATGCGATTTCTCTTTCTCCTCCCTTGCCACACACACACACACACACACACACACACACACACAATGACCCTGGTGTGAGACCAAGATGGATTGCTGTCAAAAAGACAGACACAATAAATAAACAAACAAAGCTATAACAGGCCATTTCCATGCAGATCCGAATGCATCCATCAATAAACACCTGAACATCTGCAGGCGGGACGTACATATGCGACGTCTCAACGTGGAGGTATACAGCTGGGTTATGAATGTAGTCGTCTCTGTAATCTATCAGGGCTGAGTTTTAACTGCAGTCTGTCTCTGTGGGGGCCAGGAGTGTGTCACAATGACAAATGCAGCGTTTTACCACTCATCAAGTACTGCTAATGCGCTCCAAAAAGAGCTTATGAGACTGCTTCCTGTGCTCCCTCTCTTTATTCGCTGACATGAGTTGACGCCGCACGATGAGTTGCTCATTTCTGATTTTTTATTTTTTTCACGAGCTCACATCTGCCTTTCCGCTAATTAGCTGTGTTTACGTTAAGGTGGCACTCACAAAGACCTGCATCAGAAAACTAATCACAAGAGGAGTATACATAAAAAGGAGCTGGTCACGCCAGGCTAATTATTTTCTTCAATGGGATTTTGATAGTCTTCCTTCAGCAGTAAAGAAAATAATGGCCCCAAAAAGTATTTTGACACTTAAAAAATACCGATGCCATTTGCTTTAGAAAGCAACATATCAAACCTAGTGGAATCTTAAAACATAAATATTTTGTGAAATGCTTTGCTTGAAAAGGGTGTGCTTCTGCTATCATTCTTTTAAATAAATGTCACTTGGTTTCATATTTCACCTAATGCAATGATATTCATACATTTTTAAGCGTGGCTTCAGTGTCCAAATACTTTAAGAAAAGTTATGATGCTGTTGAGGGTAGACTCATAACGTCTGGAATAGCTTTCATATGCAAACCAAAATGCATGTTCAACTCTGAAATACATTCACACGGAAAACTGATAATAACATCTATGCCACTTAAATTATAGGTTGAATGTGGGTTTTTTTTTTTTTACCCAGCACATATTTACAACTAGTAATTTCCAATAATGTATAATCATCTACTAGCGTGGTGGCAAAGCACTTTTTTAGGCTTCACTGGGATTACATAAAGTCAAATAGTCACTGGATTAAAGTCTTCAAAAACCCTGAAAGTCTCTTCTGAATTGTGAATGAACAATTGTAGGTGTAGTTCTATACAGTCACACTTAGAAATCCTGCAAATACATAGGCAATATTGAGCCGATTGTAACTGACACTGCCATTCTGACATAACATTTGACAATATCTGCAACATACCACAAAAAAAAAAAAATTACATGCTGAGAACTGCTCAATAAATTAACTTAAAGAGAGTTCACCCAAAAATAAAAATTCTGTCATTATTTACACCCTCAAGTAGTTCCAAACCTGTAGAACACTTTTTTTGTGGAACACAAAAGAAGATTTTTTTTTTTTAAAAGGTTCCCTTGTAAATACCCAGCAGTTGCTCTTTCATAACTCAAGGAATGTAAAACTTCTATAAAGTTTATATTTCTACATAGGTTAACTGTTAAATATCAACTTTATCTCAGATATTTGTCCAAACGATTAAAAATCACTAAAACAGACTAAACTGAGACAACTGTTGACAATGATTAAAGCGACAGTCCACATAAAAAGTGATAATTCTGTCATAATTTACCTGTAGGAACACAAAAGATGTTAGGCAGAATGTTAATGCTGCTCTTTTCAATATGCAAAAGTGTAAATGAAGTAAGAGAGATTTTCAATGAATAATTACTGAAATTTCAATTCATTTTGGAGCTTGACAGGACCTATGGTGACTGCTTTTGTTTTATTGATAGCCTGTACATTCTCCAAAAAACATCTTGTTTCATATATGAAAAAAAGTGATTGACAGAAGTTAATGTGATAACACTTTACAATGTTTCATTTGTTCACATTAGTTATTAGTTAACATGACCTACCAATAAGTTAATGCACTGTGAACTGACATGAGCAAACAATGAAAAAAAATATTTTATTACCTAGCAAAAAATGCTGTAAAATGATATTGCTCCTTCTTTGGTAATGTTATCTAATGTTAATAAATGAGACCTTATTGTAAAGTGTTACCGTTAATGTTAATGTTATTTATTAAAGATTACGAGTGCGCATGAATAAAAAAAATATATATATACGCATGGATAAACAACACCACAATATTCCATAATAAAAATAAGAATTGTCTATTTAGATTTCATGGTGACTTTAAATTTGATTGAGTGTGAACATTTTTCTTGAACACCATCATTTTAGTAGTGCTGTTGTGACAGCATTCGTGTAACAAAAATTATTAGTGTGCACTACGTAGTGCACTGCATGACGAGCACTGACCTGATAATAAATACACATTAGCGGCCTGCAGTGCTCTGCGGTTAGGGTTCGATTGGTAATCTCCATGCAGGTCTTCCCAGTGATTCAATTACACTTGGGACTCATTAATATAAAATGAACTATTAATGTATATAGGCTGTTTTATATGGAGGACTCGCACGCTGGCATGTAGCCGAGGTTGACGACTCTCTGGGCATGCATATGCAACGTATGCACGCCCACACACAAGTACACACACACAGGGGTGCAGCTGTGCTTACTTGTTGGATGAAAATCCCCCAGCAAAATGGGTGCTGTGTTTTTGCACATGACAAAGTGCTGGAGGGGCGGGTTTGGAACAGGGATTGATTTTTGAATTGAAGAATGCAGCAGCGGCTATGTATCATCATCTCCCTGCTCCTTCCCTCTCTCTATCTCCCCTCCTTTCGGTCTTCTGATGTTGGCGTTTAGCGTGTGTGCGTTTGCGTGTGAGTCTGTGTGTGTGTGAGTGTGTGCTTGTCTGCCTGCCTGAGTGCATCTCTAGCAGAGAAGCTCAGAGGGAAAGTGGGTCACACTTGGCTCGCCTCAAGACTAAGACCAGATCTGCCATGCACACACGTTTAAACACAGCACAACGCACCTACACACACACGCACGCACAAATCCACCTTAACATAAAAATGCACATCATATTTCTCCTAATCCTCCAGAGAGAGGATCTTGATACATCACTATGAGTCTTGAGTTATTTGAGTGGACAGTTCACTATTCAGAAGAGTGAATTACCCTGCAGCTTTTCAAGGGAGAATCGGACACAGTTTGTGAGGACTTACCTCTCTCTCTCTCTCTCTCTCTCTCTCTTTCTCAACCCCTCCTCATATCTACTGGGTGGATTAAACCAGTGTCTCTTTCATCCTCATTTGGCAGTATGAGCGCTTCTCTGAGTCATGCTCTTCCCGGGTTCTGCTGAGCTGTTGGGTATGTAAAATCTGTGCAGGCATCACCTGGGAATACATAACTGTACCATACTGTCACTCAATTTTACAGCGTTTCAGCCATTTAGCATATTGAGGACATTTTGTACAGGATATGGATATAGTTTCCATTTCATATAATAACTGTTCTGTATCCAAACTGAAACTATACCTACACTAGGCCTATGTGAAGAGGAAGCTTACCGTAAGAGAAGAAATATCACAAATGGGATCTATTTAACTTCTCATTTGTTTAAACAGCTGTGAGATTAAATCGAGAGCAAATTGAGGTTTTGAGAGGTCTTCTGCTTCTCAGAATCATCTGCTGGGTAAAAAGACCCGGGTAATCTCACACGTGTCCTCTAGAGATCTCTATGACGTCTCAAACTGCCCTCAACTGTACCAGAATATCAAAGTCTGAGATTTTAATATTAACTCAAATATTTCTCATCAAACTTGTCCAAGATCAAATTAACTGAGCTGTAAAATCCACATTAATCAATACCCATGCCAACTGTGCTTTTAAAAAAAACCTTTTTTATTACAAAGATCGGTATTAACTTAATCATATTGTCACAATCACGTTTGTTTGGACTCTTTGTGTTTTGTCATCATCTGCCTTAATCACTCATTTGTTGTCATGGACACTGATGATTTTCAGCTGTGGACTCATCAATCACCATCATTATCACCTGTATTTTTGTTCAGTTCTGTTTCAGTCTAGGGGTCCGGTGTTGTCTTTTGTGGATGCATTGTATTTTGCTCTGTGCCAGTTTGGATTTATTTAATATTACATTATTGCCTTCATCTTCTTGTATGTTTATACAACCAGCCCTGTGACACATATAAGTTATTAACTATTATATTTTATTACTATATATATATATATATAAATAAAATAATCATGGCTACAATTCAGTGTTATAGTATAATTTAAACAAGAGTTATCACTCTTGCATGGCTGCTACATGCTGTTTTGTAAACTCTGGTAGTATTAAATTTAGAGTGATGAAATACTATTTAACTGTGTGCAATTATTGCATATAGCACTAATGTCAAAACTAGCAGTGCACTTTTGGCCTCATGTTTAGTCAATACCTTGTATGCATGTGCGCGTATGAATATTTCCACTCCACGGAGTGCATTGGCATGGGCTAATGAACTATTTGGTGTGAGACAGCAGGGAAAAGATGCCACACTCAGTGAATAATTTGTTTATTGATCGCAGCATTTAAATGCAGTATTGATAAAGAGGAATCCACTCTAATGGAAAGGAATGGTTGCAGTATCAAAGACTTATTGCATCTGGGAGAATGCAGGACTGACAAATTTTATTGAATGATGCTGGGAACGCTCGAGGGAGAGATAAAAAGATAAAGGGAGAAGCGGAATGGAGAGAAAAGAAAGAGCCCAGCATTGCTGTTGTTTTTTTATGCTGGTGGGCTGATGTCCACCAGCCAAACCAGCACCAAACCAGCCTTGGGAATTCATTCCGGTTTAAGCTGGTCCTTTCATCACACAAATGTTATTGTTTTGCCAGTCATTTCTTCCAGGACATCAAGAATCAACTTTAACACAGTTGTAGCTCAAGCCTCACAATCCATATTGCAGAAATCTGTGTCCTTGCGTTCAACCACACACTAACGGCAGCATGTGTCACTGTGGGTGGATCGTTCCCGTGCGAGTAACAAGCAAGACGACGTGGGTGTATTCATTGGCCTTTCCCGGCAAAATACTATACGTTATATTTGAATTGAGTTCAAGATGTGGTCAAACGCAAATATAAAGGAGATGTCGCTACGCCATGTGTGCGAAGCTCCGCTAAATGATGTATGCACTGTATGCACACGGCCTGCTTAAATGCAGGCTCCATAAATGATTTAATGTGGAGCGCTACACTCTGTGCTTGATCCGCAGGCCGTTTCTTACACACTTGCACCAGATTATATATTACACACACTGTGTAATTTATAGATGGTACTTTGGGTGCAATATTAGATGCAGAAAAGGCTAAATAAAAAAGGCCCAGCATGCCATCTAGCATACCAGAGAGATTTGACTATCGTCATTTGCGGTTATTTGCTATTCTGAGTCATAAGGTTGGTAGAATAGAGAAAAACCTCATGGGCCTGTCAAAGAATATTAGACTGCAGATATTCAATTCAATAGTGACTTTATGAGTTTCTGCATTACCGTAGAAACGACTGGCATGGTAGTGGTATCGAAAGCATCAATGACAACCTTTCTTTCCATCTCTCTCTGATATCAGACGAGACACAAGCGAAGGAAAGAGAGAGAGAGAGAAAGAGAGAGAATGGGAGCGTGGGTAGAGTCCCATGCTGCCACAGTAGGGGTAAATTATCCATAATCAGGGCATCAATGTGGATGGGTCCATCGGAACCTAACACTTATACCCCATAATCAGCACCTCCGTGTCAACCAATCGCTTATAGCCGCACAAATTGCCACCATTTGAGCTCCCACACATATATTACAGATGTGTTTGAGTGTGTGTTTGCGTGTGTATCGGTGCACACTGCCTCGACACAATAGAGAGGTCAAATTCTCAGAAAAAAAGGAAGAGCAAAATAAGCTAGAATGATTAGAAAGAGAGAGATTAGATTGTTGCCTTTCAAAGCCGAGTTAAATCACCTTTCTTCTTTCAGATGGGGACCCGGCAAATTGCCCTCTAATCTTCAAATCATCATCATAGGAAGGAGGGCAAACGGTGACAATGACAATTCAAAAAATGCAAAATAGATTCTGCACCTCGTGAAATTAATTGTGTCAGTTGTTTCGTACTTTTCTGCAGCATTTGAATCTCCAGCAACAGTAAACTCTTATCATTTCCAAGAGAGAAGCTCTGACCTGGATTTGTCAGCACTGCGTTTGAGTAAGGACTCTCAGCTCTGAACATAAACCGCATTCTTTTGTGCTGCTTAAATTGGGGCTCTCAAAGCTCTGTTAGAAACTCTGGCATGACCTATTCCTGTTATTTCTCAACCTCTTGCAACTTCCAGCCAACCTAACTGCCCTGTCTCTTGTTACGTTACATATGGTGCTCATATATAAGAGATGCATCATATGCATGCTGATATTAAATAGGCCACTGCAATGTAAAGTTCGCATCCACACTGGGAGTCTTATTTGTTATGCATACTGAACCCATACTCAACCACAGGTACAGCCGTACCTTGGGATGTACTAAATGATATGTCTGGATTGAGGGAAGGGCCTGCTTGGGGCACAGAATAGTCAATATTAGTTCTTAGGGTATGTTTACACAACTAAAACAGAAAAGTTTTTCCTTTGCGTTTTTCGCGTAAAGACAACAACGTTGTCAAAACAATCCCCGTTCACACGTATCTGCGTAAATGACTAATAACGCGGTTTTATGTAGCAAACCAGTAGTTGCCGATGTCACTTTGTAAAGAAAAACTAGTAATAAGCATGCTCGTGACATCACCGTTTTCACAAATTCGTGTTTTTGTCGTTTACACAGAGACAGTAGGCGCGTTTCCATTACAGATTTGCTCAAAACGTTTGCAATTTTTTCTAAATGCCGACAAAAAACTATTGCGAAATGACGGTGTTTCCATTAACCGATGTTATGCGACTAAAACAACTTCTCGCGATAAGTAAATCCAAAAACCATGGCAACGGACGTTGGTAGGTTTATGTAGGCCTACTATATCCCGGCCACTGCACTAGCCATTATTATTAATTGAAGGAGACGTAGGCCTATGTGTGTTTTCCAAGCATTAATGGAAGGAACGACCCTTATACTTGTGAGCGGCATGTATGAGGCGTTTCTGGGTGTTTCTCCCTCATACCTGCTTCGAGGTCTTGATTGTGGCATTTATTTGAGGTTTAGAATCCATTATTCCTGTAATTCTTTTGTCTTATATGAATTTAATAAAGAACTCTGTCTCGTATTCTTTCCAAACATATTGGATTGCCTGAAAAACCACCTCATGCGAGTGTAAAAACGTTTTTGCGATAAATGGGAGTTTTCGTGTTTCCATTGGGCATATTTTCAATTTGCGCAATTTGAAGGGTAATGGACACGCGGCTAATAATGGTATCGTTTCCAAAAACTTGCACTATGAAACCAGTTTTTAAAAGTTTGCATTTTCAGGTTGTAGTGTAAATGAATGGCCAAAAACGCATTAAAAGTTTCAGTTTTTAGTTGAAAACAGTGTCGTGTAAACGACCCCTTAAAGGGATAGTTCAATTCAATTCAATTCACATTTATTTGTATAGTGCTATATAATGCATTTTCTGTAAAGCTGCTTTAAAACGATGTGTCTACATTGCAATTTAGAGTGATCTGTTATCAGAGGTGACTGTGTCCAAGTTATGCATTTCAGAAATGTGCATATATACAAATCAAGCAGTTAGCTAACAATATATTAATTTAAACAATGCATTTTAATAAATAAGAAATTAATTTAAATTAATACATTTAATTTAAGGCAATTCTGTCATCATTTTCTCACCTTTAGGCTATATGTTCCAAACCTGGCCTACTTTTTTCTGTGGAACACAAAAATGAAGGCATTCTGCGGAACGATGGGAACCAAACAACATTAGAGCCTGTAAAAAACTATAGGCTTATTCAGGTAATTTTTTGTTTTAACTGCTGAGGTTCAGTTTCATGAAGGCAACAGGACAACAAGTTGTCCTACATCAATATAAAGGCCAACTTATTTTATTATCATATATAGTTTTGTATTAAGTTACAATCAAGGAAGTCTATAAAATGCCTGTAAAAAGTGATCTGCTTTCCCATTCATCTCAGCGGCACGTTCTCAGCTCCCCAGAAGCACATGGTTTCCTTCTTAGTTCATGAGTGTTAATGAGATCCTTTCTGTTGCCAGGCTCACAACCGGGAAATATATATATAAATATTTATATAAATGTAAATACAGTACACTATAGTACACAATCCAGAACAATGTTTTCACAATATTAAACAGCTCAAGTTTTGATAATAAGAAATGTTTCTTGAACAATATACACCACTGGAATTGTTTCACTGTAGAATGCAGCTGCATAGTATTCCAACACTTGATCTTGCTCTGGGTTCTTTTGAGACTATTTTCATTAGCGGAGCAAACATAAAAATATATAACTGGACATGTTATGTCTGAAATGTCACACAATATTAACATCTAGTTTATAAAACTGTTGTAGGGAAAGCAACATCACCCAAGCGAGAGCAGGGTTGTACTGAAAACCAGCGTTTAAATGAATCATGCACGTTCAAAATCCACAATGGGGTGATCTATGAACTACAGTATTGTGCTCTTGATCAAAGCACTCAACCTCAGGTAACACCAGAGGGACTGGCCTGTAATAAAGTTAGGTACTGCAAGTCAGTTTGGATCAAAGCGTCAGCAAAATTACAAAAGGTAACATGCCAGTGACTACAATTTGCACTCTGTTTTAAGCATTTATTTGATTGCTGCATTACTCCATTGCGTCCCCGTGGGTCTAAAGTGTTGTAAACCAAAGGAGAGCTCTCAATAACACAGAAAATCTACTGAAACAATGAATCCCATAATGCAGAGAACGCATTCCACACTCCATCAGTCTTTTGACCACCGCGGCTTGAATCCAACGCAGCTTCACAGTCTATTTCAGAGCATGTTGCCATGACGAGAACCTACTTGTTACTAGGATCACTCAGGGAGAGAAGAAAGAAAGAAAGAAAGAAAGAAAAAGAAAGAAAGAAAGAAAGAAAGAAAGAAAGAAAGAAAGAAAGAAAGAAAGAAAGAAAGAAAATGGTTGCAATTAGGGGAAAATTACAATGTTGAGGGTAGCCTATATTTCTCTCTTCCTTTGTGTGTGTGTGTGTGTGTGTGTGTGTGTGTGTGTGTGTGTGTGTGTGTGTGTGTGTGTGTGTGTGTGTGTGTGTGTGTGTGTGTGTGTGTGTGTGTGTGTGTGTGTGTGTGTGTGTGTGTGTGTTTAAAGGTTGCACTTGAAAGTGTAAGACTAAAATATTCCTACTCGAGTTGGAATTGCAATCTTAATTTTATTACGTTAAAAAAAGCTGAAAAACAGTTCATAAGATGAACTTGGTCTTGACTTTAAAATTCTGAGAATTTTCACCAGTATTTGGGACAACAGCATTAAAGCAAACTAGGCACCCTTCTCTTAGTTGCCAACTGCTCTTGAATAATTAGATATGGCTTTAGAGAATTTCTCTACAAAATCTTTTCCATCTTTGGATAACCACAAGTGATCTCTGTGTTAGATGAACAGCCTGTGAAGTTTCCTTCAGTGCTGTACGCTGAAGGGAAACAGAGATTTTTAATTCATGTTTGTGATGAATAAATAATTGCCTGCGCGTTCTTGTGTGTGTCTATGCGTGCGCGCATGGAGGGGTAGAGAGGCGCGAGCTCGGAATGAGGAAGGATAAATTATAGAGCTATGACCAGTCAAACAAGTGTGGTGGAAAGTGGAACAAACGAGCGCACGCACGCACGCACGCACGCACGCACGCGCACACACACACACACACACATCTCAAATTCTCCATCCCGGTCCAACATTCACACATAGAGACGGTAAACACCCTGCAGAGTGATCATTATAATTTTATAGGACTCAGCGCCGCCTAGTGGTTCAGACTAAGTTAATCTGAATAGGCTACCGCATAATGAAACCACATGAAAACCTAATTTTTTAGGATAAAATATATTTTTAGATAACAAATAAACCTCAATAATCAATCAAGTAACTAAAGAACAATAGAAAACAACGTACACTTTTAGTATACTCGAATGTTCTTTCTGCTTACAATTATATAAGTCTTATTGTAAAATAAATGTATTTGATTATTATTTATTTTATATAATATAGTCTTGTTTTTACCGGGTAGATTCGCGCAATTTTTGAACTATGCGAATCTGCCGTGCGCAAACTCCAGACATGCGATTGCGGTTTGAGACATGGCTGATGATTTGGGAGACGAGTGGTGGACCCAGGGAGATAATTTAGGTAAAAAACATAGTTTTTTGTTTGTTTATTTGAACTATACTTAGCGCTGCAATGTGTGTGTGTCATGTATTTATGCTCTGCGCGTGTCGGTTTTAAACAGCCTTCTGTGCTAGGGCACACTAGTGCTCTAGAAACTTCTGCCTAACAAGGTTATGTTAGATCGTTAATAATTATTTTGTAACTTACATGAAACTTCTGTCAACAAACGAGCATCAGTTGGAACTTGGTTAGCCTCATATTGGCGGATCTATGGCTTAACATTTCTTACTAGACTCAGACTACGCAAAACACGTGTTTGTCCTGTCTGCGGTGCATCTTGGGATATGTAGTTTTCTCCCATGTAAACAGTTGTAGTATTGTAGTACTGTTTGTATTTGAGCTTTTTTGTTATTATTAATTTGGTTATTAACGTCAATCATGACATTTCGTTTATGTGTAAACTTTGTCCCATTGAGGTGTGTCAGAGGTAGAGGAGAACACACAGCCACATACAGAAGAACAACCGATTAAATCTACATCAAAGAAAAGGAAGGGTGATAAACAGATTCAAGAGGAGGACACACAGCCACTTACAGAAGAACAATCAAATAAATCCACATCAAAGAAAAGGAAGGGTGAAAAAAATATTCAAGACGGCACCAAGAAAAAGAAGAAAACTGTTAAGGTAATACACACACAAAAGTGATGCTTGTGAGGCAAAAAAAATAAAATCAAAATCAAACTGAATAGTGTGCAACAGTAGGGTTGCCACCTTTGATTTGTGAAAAACCGGGACACTCAGATGAATTTTTTGGGGGGGTGGGGGGGTCTCCTTACCTATTCAGAAAAGTTTTCTCTTTTCGCCCAGTCTGAGTTGGAATGGTGCGTTCACACCAAACGCGAATCTCTCCCCCCATTTCACAAAACTGAGTAAATAGAAAGCTAGCGAGGAACTGAACTCACACTGTTTCATCCTGGATGTGTGTGGATGCGTGCGACCGACAGGCAGTTGCTAGGCGATAGGCGACAAGTTGAGCTTCCAATCAAATTAAAGTAAACGCCTGGCATTGGCCAATCCACTGTTTTACCCGTTTACAGACACAGGATTGGATGTACACAACCATGAAGAAAACACAGTAACAGTAGAAGGAAACGGTTTAATTTGAAACCAGTTAATTCTACTTTAGGAGTACATTTTCACAATTTGTGTCCCGGGAAAGAATATAAATTTTCCGGGACTGTTGCTCAAAAAAGAGAACAATCCCTGGAAAACCGGGACGGGTGGCAACGCTATGCAACAGTCAGGTCCCGGAAATAAAAAGCCCTTTCAGTTCATAGGAAAATTGATTTTAAAAGATAACTTATAAACCATTTTAAAGACAGATCTACTGAGATGAAATTAATCAATGGTAAGTGCTTTTGTCGAAGCCATCATTTCACATAATTCAACATATCCTTTTATCCGTGTTCATTATTTGCGTTCAAGCTGAATTCCTGGTGAAAAACATTACCCATGATTCAGCAAAGAAAGCTACAATCATAATCACAGCAAGCAAATCACCTCAAAAGAGCTCTGCAGCGACCGCCCACATCCATGAAGCACTGCTAATGATGTAATCTCCCTATGCTCTCAAAAGAAAAGAGATTTTTATATTTTTCACATTGAAAAAGTGTGTTGCCACTGTTGCACTCTGTTAAAGGGGTGGTTCGGGATTTTTGACATTGGACCTCATTTTTAAGTCAGCCTGGTTGTTATTCATCAGTGGAGACATTTTTTTAAAAAAATTATCCAGTCCTTATATTTGGATAGTTAGCCGATGCTAGGCTAGCGCGAGTCAAGGGTAGATGTTAGCCAGCCATTAAAAACCGTTTTACCCACTCCACAGTGCACCAAACGCAAATCAATTATAACACTAGAATATCGATGCAAATGTACGTTGAGAGAATAATGTTAGAAATCAAACTTACCTTTCATCTCAATGATCCCAAAGGAACTAGTTTCTCAGCAGCTGCGGAATTTTACTTTGCTCCAGTTAGTAATGCGGCAAAAAGTAAACACAGAAAAGAAGCGCTCTACAGTGTGTGTAGTACATGTGTGTACCGGCTCACTCGGTTGCCTAGGTAATCAATATCACTCCGCTGCTGCTGTAGACAAGGCTTATGATTACAGGGAACAAATTATAACTAATGCAATGTGATGAAAGGTAAGTTTGATTTCTAACATTATTCTCTCAACGGACATTTGCATCGATATCTAGTGTTATAATTGATTTGCGTTTGGTGCACTGTGGAGTGGGTAAAACGGTTTTTAATGGCTGGCTAACATCTACCCTTGACTCGCGCTAGCCTAGCATCGGCTAACTATCCAAATATAAGGACTGGATCATTTTTTTTTTTAAAAATGTCTCCACTGATGAATAACAACCAGGCTGACTTAAAAATGAGGTCCGATGTCAAAAATCCTGAACCAGCCCTTTAAAGCTCAAGTGTGGCTCAACCAGTGCCGTGGGTTTGGGGTGGGGGTTCCTTTAGAATCTGTTAAAAATATTTAACTTCTATTTAAAGGGCTTCTATTATTTTGCCTTTCCTTTAGTGTGTAATATAGCTGTTTGAACATGTAAACCATCTGCAAGGTTACAAAGATCACACACCAAAGAGAGTTTAAAGGGTTAGTTCACCCAAAAATAAAAATTCTGTCAGTAATTACTCACCCTCATGTTGTTCCAACCCCGTAAGGCGTTAGAACACAAATTAAGATATTTTTGATGAAATCTGAGAGGTGACTCACTCCATCATAGGCTGCTAGGGAATCGATATCTGCCATCCCAGAAAAGTTAGTAAAGACATTGTTAAAATAGTCCAAGTGACTTCAGTGGCTCAACCTTAAGTTTATCAAGCGACGAGAATACTTTTTGTGCGAATCTTTTTTTTTTTTTTTGTAAAAAAATCTTAATTTGTGTTCCGAAGATGAATGAAAGTCTTATGGGGTTGGAACAACATGAAGGTGAGTAATTACTTACAGAATTTTCATTTTTGGGTGAACTAACCCTTTAGTTTACATAATGTCTGGCTTTGACCCACCCTCAAAGAACCGTTGAATAAGTGATTTTGCAAGGAGGCACCTTTTTTCTGCTTCCTGGGCAAAAAACAAACAAAAAACATTATATGGGCTTTCAATACCGATGTCATCCTAGATAATAGTTTAATAATAGTTTACAGCTGCGCATGAAACCTCAGGAGCTGAAACCCGATTTTGTTAAGGGCCATTCCGACACATGCTCTTGTCATCTGACCAATCACAACAGACTGGACCAGCTGGCCAATCAGAACAGACTGGGCTTTTTGGAAAGGCAGGCTCTAAAGACAAAGGAACTAAAACAGAGCTTTTCAGACAGAGGGTGTAAAGAGGTGCTACAGTAATGTATAATATGAGAAAAAGAATGTTTTTTGAACTTTAAGTCATGTAAATTTATTCTAGCAGAATTCTATTTTTGAAGATTTCTTCAAAAATACAATAATGAACTTGTACATGAG
Organism: Scardinius erythrophthalmus; assembly: GCF_964197995.2. Classification (NCBI taxonomy): domain Eukaryota; kingdom Metazoa; phylum Chordata; class Actinopteri; order Cypriniformes; family Leuciscidae; genus Scardinius; species Scardinius erythrophthalmus. The sequence goes on along the minus strand of NC_138226.1, from coordinate 16,627,333 downwards.
CATAATATGGGCACTTTAGAAAAATGTTGTTACCTCGACTTTGCAAATCTTTTTTTCTTGGGTTCAGGCTTTTAAGTCTTTCATCAAAGAGATGTCTTTGAGACAAAAGGTCTTGTGAGCAAAAACAGAACCAGGGCATCTTTAAGTAAAGACTGTCTTTCCCTGCAGAAAGAATGTTTCATCACAGAGGAGAGATCAGAGGAAAAGGGTGATAAGGAGTCCAACAAAAACAAGAAGAGAAGAAAGGTAAGAATTATAATTCACATTTCTATTAATGTTACTGTAGATGTCAAACTCTTTTGCCCAGTTCAGTATGCTGATTTAGATTTTTTTTTTTTCATTTCATGCTCTATTGAAAAGTGACAAAAAGAACAACCTTACCCCAGAGATGCTTTGATTTTACGGACCATAGCTTATTTCTCAGTTTTCATAGGTCTTGGTTATTATTAGTATGTTAAGAGAATTGCCTCTTAAATATTAGAGGACGGAGCTTATCTGAATTCATTCATTGCATTTCTTGTCACTGTCTCTGCCACTGATGTATTTGCTTTAAAACATGTTATTGTATAATTCTCCTTTGTCTTTAGAAGAAGAAAACTATCACAGATGTCCTGACGAGCTCTGAACCTGCGCCGGGCTCTCCAGCTGACCTTATGAGCCTTCTGAAGAATCACTTCAGCCTGACCCGTTCTGTTATTGAGCAGGAGGACCTGACGCTAAAGGGTGAGTCGATTAATGCGTGTTTGTGTCTGCTTTCGCTTGAATCTGCATATTAGATGAGGAGGTTGATTTTGTTCGTTGTATTTTCTGTTTCAGACTCTTGTTTCCTCAGCTGTAATGACCTTACACATAGCTTGTCTTCTTACCTCAAAGAAGGTAAAACATGTCTTTTTATGCAGTCTTTCAATTTTTTAAAAGGATAGTTCACCTAAAAATGAAAATTTTGTCTTCATTTACTCACCCTCAAGTTTCTTTCATCTGTTGAACACAAATGAAGATATTTTAAAGAATTTTGGTAACCAGACAGTTGACGGTAGCCATTGACTTCCATAGTATTTTTTTTTCCTACTATGGAAGTCAATGGCTACCGTCAACTGTTTGATTATCAACATTCTTTAAAATATTTTCTGTTGTGTTCAACAGAAGAATAAAAGAATTGTTCACCCAAAAATAAATATTGACCTCAAACCAGGAGCGTCTGACACACTCATTTTGAATAAGCAAAGATTTACCCTTTACAGAATATAAATTACCATTCAAAAGTTTGGATTTTTAATGATTTTGAAAAAAGTCTGTTATGCTCGCCACAGGTGCATTTATCTGATCAAAAATACAGTAAAAGCTGTAATATTGTGAAAAAAATATTACATTAAAAAACTTTTCTATTTTAATATATTGTAAGTGTAATTTAATCCTGTGATGGCAAAGCTGAATTTCCAGCATCATTACTTCAATCTTCAGTGTCACATGATCCTTCAGAAATCATTCTAATATGCTGCTTTGCTGCTTAAGAAACATTTATTATTATTATTATCAATATTGACAACCATCATTTTTTTTCCTGGATTTTTGATTAATAAAAAGTACATCATTAAAGAATATAATTTATTTGAAACATAAATCTCTTGTAACATTATACTGTTTTTATTGTCACGTTTGATCAGTTTAATGCTACTTTTATCCTTCCTGAATAAAAGCAACAGTTACTGACACCAAATTGTTTAATGGCAAGTCAGGGGGCTTTATAAATTGTGTCCATTGTGTTAATTGCTTAATGAATACATGTAAATAGTTTTTATTAACACAATTCATATTTACACATTTTATTTCAGTTTGTCCAAAGTGGGCTAAAATCCAGAAGCAGCACACCCAGACCCAGTCAGTGGTGTTGCTCATCGTTTGCGGATCCGCTCTCAGAACTATTGATCTCATTAAGTGAGTTTCAGTTGTTCTTTTTTTGAATAATACAGAGTTTGTTTTCCCAAGTGTTAGACTTTTTTCTCTCTTTGCATTTAAGGCAGCTGATAGCATTTAAAGGCCAAGCTAAAGTGCTAAAGCTGTTCGCAAAACACATCAAAGTGGATGACCAGATAAAGTCACTGAGTAAAGGTGTGACCCATATTGCTGTTGGAACTCCTGGGAGAATTGCTGCCTTGTTAGAAAAAGGTTTGTTTTGATGCACATTTCTTGTAAATGTTATTTTAACCAACTTGCATGGTTTTCAGTTTTGTGAAACGTATTTTTTCGCTCTTTGATTTTTGTGCTTTAGAGGGTTTGACTGTGCAAGGACTGAGGTATCTGGTACTGGACTGGAACTACCGAGACCAGAAGCTCAGGAGAATGGTGGATATACCAGAGGTAGCACTGATATGCTGTTTTCATATAGGACAGACATGTTTGTTACAACATTACAAAGATACTTTTTAAAGAATTATAATACCGATAGAGATGAAATATACATAAAATATTGATATCTAATGTAACTAGACAAAATTATGGATGATTTTGATACACACTTAAAGGGTTAGCTCACCCAAAAATGAAATTTCTGTTATTAATTACTCACCCTTCATGTCGTTTCAAGCCCGTAAGTGTTCGTTTATCTTTGGAACACAAATGAAGATATTTTTGATGAAATACAAGAGCTTTCTGACCCTCCATAGACTGCAACTTCATTACCACTTTGAAGGCCCAGAAAGGTAGTGGTGCTCACGTGAACAGCGTCAGAGACTGACACGGAAGAGATGAAATTGTTGAGTAAAGTCATTATTTTTGTTTTTTTGTGCACAAAAAAGTATTCTCGTCACTTCATAACATTAAGGTTGAACCACTGTAGTCACATGGACTATTTTAACAATGTCTTTACTACCTTTCTGGGCCTTGAAAGTGGTAATAATGTTGCTGTCTATGGGGGGTCAGAAAGCTCTCGGATTTCATTAAAAATATCATAACTTGCGTTCCGAAGATGAACGAAGGTCTTACGGGTTTTGAACGACATGAGGGTGAGTAATTAATGACAGTCATTTCATTTTTGGGTGAACTAACCCTTTAATACAGACTATTTACTGCCAACATATTTCCTGTAAAAATAGGACATATCGACAGTACACAGCCAAAAGGGATTCATTTACATCACAGCCATTAAAAAATATGTTTTACTGGCTAATAACTGTGGGGAAAATAGCTTAAAATATAGATTTTTTGTGTTTCAGGTGAAAGAAGACTTACTGAAAATGATGGACCGTGGTCTAATTCAGAGCTGCAGGGAAGGAACATTTAAAATAGGACTCTTTTGAGCAGACAGTCTGTTCTCTGTTATTTACACGTTCATATTCATTTACTTGCTAAACATGTATTTGATAGAGCTATTATAATGTATTTTAGTGAAATATGTCTGCTGCAAGAGAAAAAATATCATGTGTGAGTTTGTTTTTTACAATTAAAAATAAAAATATCTGATTGGACAAAAAAAATCTGTCAGTTTTTTTTTTGTCTTGTGCATCAGGAGCCCCTCCCATTTTAGACTGTTTATACTTTATTCTGAATATTTTGCTTAATGCAATATCCTGTTACAACACACATGCTCAGGCACCAAGCGCACACATTTATTCAAATGCGGCTCCCACACATTACGGCAGAGTCCAGGAATGAGGAGAGACTCAGTTCTGATAGAAAAGAATGTGTGGAGCACTGGGGAGGTTCACAGTCAGAGCTAAAGACAGGGAGAACTGCTCTGTGTGTATAAGGTGGGGTGGTTGTAGTTAATAAGTAACAGTCACATAAGGTTCAAAGGTTCAGTCATACTGGGAACTGGGAAAACTTCCTTCGGTGGCAGTTAAATGAAACGCTTTCTTATTTGAATTTGTGTTATTATTACTATTTTGGTGAAGTTGCAGAGAATCTGAGATGGGAAAGAAGCAGGCAGACACAGGGCCATTCTCGAGGCGTCCGGATAACTCCGCATTTAAACAGCAGAGGTTACCCGCCTGGTCTCCATCTCTCACGGCACAGACCGTGCTGCCAACTTTCTACATCCTCTCTCTCGTGTGCTTGTTTCTGGGCGTCTGGCTCCTCATCACTGTTCAGAAAACACACGAACTGAAGGTTAGATGGGTTTTTTTTTATCAAGTGCCAATGTGCAAGACAGCAGGAAGTGGGGAAACAGACCAGAAGGATGTGTTCCTCTGGAAACAAGATCCACACAACCCACAAATGAATTTACTGTGCTCTTATAGTGTAACTTCATGTATTAGTCAAGTCCTTTTGCTATTTTTACTCATAATGTAGACCTAACATTTGTCATTTGATCAATTCAAAATATTGGTTTCGTTTCACTATTATTAAACTTTTCCTCAAGGTTGGTGGTCAAAAGACAAATTGTTAGACTTTTTTTATTCACAGTCATTACATTAGCACTTATTAAACCATTCAATTTAGTTGTTTAATTAAAGTAGCTGACTAACTACATATGACCATGATTGTTGTCTTGTTTGTTATTAGCATTGCTTGCTAAGGGAGCCATATCTATAGACCAGAATATCATAGCCTTGGGGGTGCGCTATTTTGAATTGGGCCAGTAAACAACCACCCTGAACATCTTAGCAACCATATAGCAAAATGACAGCAGCATTTGCATGGGCATCACTCTGTTTTTATTAAGCATAAAAATCTGGTTTGCTACATTATGATACCTCTATAAAGAAACTTTCTCAGTATGGTCACATTGATAAATGATGGAAAGAAAAGGGGTGAATGGGATTCAAACCACACGAGCACCACATCACAACATTTTGGAGTATGTGCTGCCATAACTCCAACCACAGTCACATTTTACACTCATGTCGTATGTTGTTCTTTCTGCTGCATAGGTGGATTACACTAATGCTGGAACGTGTGAACGATGCTTCGAGATGCGGAAGCACGCCAACAACACCGGAACGCCCTGCACATGCTCAGTCCAATTCTACATTCCCCAAAACTTTTTGGTGGGTCAGTTCAATAAGTGATTTGACCGTTCAAAAGTTTTAAAGATTTCTTTAAGGAGAGTAATGCTTTTATACAGCAAGGAAAAATTTAACTGATCAAAAGTGAAAATGTTCTTCTGAACTTTCTATTCATCAAAGAAACCTGAAAAAACATGCATTATGGCTTTGAAAAAAATATTAAGCAGCACAACTGTTTTCAACAATGATGTTTTGAAAAGGAAAATCGTGTGCAAAATACAAAATTAGTTTTATGCATACATAATACTAGTGTATCACTCACTAGCCTTGTCTGCACAAAGTTAAATCCAATTTTATAATTAATATACCATTTTTGAACTCCTGGCATGACTATTTAAAACCAGTAAACCTAACTTTGGTTTCCAGCAGAATTAGAGCATTTTCTGCCTAGAAAAGTCCCACTGGTAAAACGATGATTTACATAAACTCAAATAACGTAATTAATTGTCTAACTTTTCAAATTATTTTCTGTGGTAAAGTTTCTGTGCTTCAGATTTTAGAGTATTCAAACCGTACTTTAAAAAAAGAGAGAGAAGACATACTAAATTAAATTCATATTACAAATGTCTGATTCCTAATTTAAATGAGATACCATATGAGCCTCATAATTTGTCATCAGCGTGTTTCCTTTCAACATGATGTAGTACTTTGTCTGATAGCATGCTGTCTCCCTCAGGGCGATGTATTCTTTTACTACGGTCTGAGGAACTTTCATCAGAACCTGCGGAGGTACATGGACTCCCGCGATGATGCACAGATGGTGGGGAGGAAGAACAACCTGAAGGTGCTGGACGTCTCTTTCTCTCCCCTTCTGTTTGCACTCCTTTTTCACGCTCTTTCCTCATCCCTCCCACTCACTGATTAAAATAACGTCTGTCTTTATTTGATCTCTCACTATGCTTCATATTAGTAGCGCTGTTATCACATCCAAGATGTTATTGCTCACGTAGGCACCGAGTTCGTACTGCGCTCCGTTCGAATACGATGCAAACAGTGTACCCATTGCCCCATGTGGTGCTGTGGCCAACAGCATGTTCAACGGTGAGACACATGTTAGTATAATGTTAATAAGCCATTTTGCTTGCTGCTTGTGATTTGTTTATACCATTTTATTTTTATTTTAGACTCATTAACAGTGATTTATTATCCAACGAATGAGCCAGTAGTACAAGTCCCACTCTACAGGAAGGGCATCGCTTGGTACACGGACAAAAATGTCAAGTTCCGTAACCCTCCGACCAACAACACATTCACACTCCGACAAGCCTTTGAAGGTACACACCACCATATGCTGCATGTGTTACGAGCATGTGTCTGTTTTTCTCATTGTTGTCTCTCTGTTTGTTCTCAGGCACGATTCGGCCCTTATACTGGCAGCGTCCGGTTTATGAGCTGGATGACACAGACTCCAACAACAATGGCTTCATAAATGACGACCTGATTGTTTGGATGAGAGAGGCGGCCTTCCCTAATTTCAAAAAGCTTTATGGGGTTCTCAATCGTGCTCAAGGGCCTTTCAATCAAGGCCTGCCCAGTGGCAACTACAGCGTCTCTATAATTTACAGTATCCTTTGCTCATGGAGGACAGAATTGGTTGGAAATGGAAGGAAAGGGTTCGGCAGCACTGACAGCCAGGCTTTTGGTTTGGTTAACTTATTACACCACTGACAAAATTGGATGGTCACAATGGGAAGTCTGCTTTTCTTAGTTCATTTCAAGGGATAGTTCACCCAAAAATGAAAATTCTGTCATCATTTACTCACTCTCATGTCGTTCCAAACCTCTATGACTTAAGGGATAGTTCACACAAAAATGAAAAATTTGTCATTACTTACTTACCCTCATGATGTTCCAATCTTGAATGGGTGTCTTTCTTCTGTTGAACACAAAAGAAGATATTATAAAGAATGTTGGTAGTATCTAACAAATAGATAATAATATAAAACAAATATCTTCTTTTGTGTTCAACAAGAAACTCTATGAGGTTTGGAACAACATGAGGGTGAGTAAATGATGACAAAAGTTTCATTTTTGGGTGAAATATCCCTTTACTTTCTTCTGCGGAGCACAACATATTTTATGTATAGCTCTTACATTTCTAAAAAAATAACTTCTTGATGTTCCACAGAAGAAAGAAAGTCATATAGGCTTGGAACGACATAAGGATGAGTAAATCATGACAGAATTGACATTTCTGGGCCAACTATCCCTTTAAGACACTATCCCCTGGTTTGGCAGACAAGGTTTAAGATAGTCCCAGACTAAAATGCATGTTTGAGCTGAACTAAAAGCAACTTGCATATCTGACATATCTTAAAATAGGTCAGTGCCATTGTTTTGACTCAAGATGCACACCATGTTTTTCTTCTTCTAAGGCACGTTTATAAAAAAATGTCCTATTTGAACTAAGGCCTAATCCTGGCTTAATCTAAGCCCTGTCTGTGAAACCGGGCCTATATATATCCATTTCATTTCTATCTTAGATTTAGCCTTGACTAATACCTTCAGATTTTCCTGTTGAGCCCTTTCAAGGTCAGAAGGAGCTGGTGATCTCCATGGTGACCTGGTTTGGTGGGCAGAATTACTTCCTGCCCATAGCATACCTGGTGACCGGTGGACTAATCTTGGTGGCAGCTATTGGACTCACAATGGTGTTTGTGAAAGTGGGCAAAAAGGGCAAGAACATGGAGGAATAAGCCAAAGGAAGAAGGAAATATACATCAGAAAAGAATGACAAACATTGCCATTATAGGCATATTGGAAGCAATTTAATTGTACATATTCATTGTACATATCATCCTATCTAATTATGAGAAAACCATTTTTTGGCCAAAACTCATTTTGTATGGTTCCATAATAATATTAATAGTTTTATATACAGTGGCATTCAAAAACACACATTGAAAATCTGGGATTAAAAATAGAGATTAAGTGCGTGATCTGTGCTAATTTTTTTATCTGTGATAATTATAATTTTCAGATGTCTAAAATCATTGCACTGAGGTCTCTTCACATCTGACATAATCTAAGTTTGAAATAGCATACTATTAACTTCTCTATGCTTTCTGTAATGACTATATTGTGCAAAGTATGCAAATTTACTTTCTACAGTACATACTTGTAAAAGTACGTATGCAAAAGTGCAGTTTACAAAGGGGACGTTTGACTTGATCTGCCATTTCCAGTGTGTTTAATTAACCAGAAAGAATTGCATAATGTTTAACATGCTATTAAAAAAAGGATACAGTACGTACTCCATTAGTACGCAGTATATCAGTAAACTACCAGCAGGGGGCGTCTGTGACATTATACGAAATCCTGATATGTGAACACGCGATAACAAACCACCACCTGTGTTTGCTCAACACTACATTTACTTGTTATACAGCATACAATTTGTGTTCTTTTTGAAGAAGAATGCATCAGTTTACACATTTGGCGTATGTATTTATGCGCTTTCAGCACTCCAATTAGTTTACAAAGTGACTTTTTTGTCAGCATGAAACGTTGGGCATAACGCATTCGTCATTCAGTCAGACGCTAATATTTGGGGAAATTTGTATCACATGAGCTCTGTATACACATACATACATGTTAAATCGAAATATTTATCTTATTGTCTTTGGGGAGACTCTTATATTGTCATCTACCCATTAATATTTTGAAGCTCAAAATATTTGATATTGTGCTTTGGGATTTCAACTGCTCAGGTCACATTATTAAATTGTGTTATATTAATAGCAAATAAATAAATATGAGAAATAGCACTGCTGCATAAATTAAAGGTCAGTGAACTATTCCTCAATTCAGCAGTCTAAAAAAATGTATTTCTTGTAATTACATTTTATTTTTTAATAAAACTTAAATTTACAATTTTTAAATTGTTTTTCTATACAATCAATCTACAGTACCAATCATTTAGAGACAGATGTACAGTGAACGGCAGACAAACATGAACACACACAGGCTTGTGGATACAGTGCACAGAAACACATTACATACAACTCTGATAAGATTTCAAAAACTATAAGCAGACATGCACAAACACGACTGAATCTGGTATACTTTTAAACTCACAAATACATTGAAACACACATACATGTCCATAGTGCCACCACTGTAGACATTTCATTGCTTTAAGCCAGTAAACTAACGCAAGTACCGAAATATGACTTGTCAGATATTGTAGTAAATGACAAACGTAACAGTGTACAAATCTGAGTTTGAACATGCAACATCCTGGTATCCAAAATCCATAGCGTGAGGCAACGTTTGGTCTGATAACATTAAAATCAAATGGATAATATGTTTGGACTGATTATCCATCAAGTTGTTTGGTCTTCAAGTCAACCACAAAAAAAACAAAAAGATATAAAGACAACTTGGCACAGAAAGAATCCTATTATAGGCAAGAATGTCGGCATCCTGTATCTTGCTCTTTAACCTTTGACCACTAAAGGTTCACCTTTCGTAAAGGATCCACTAGGACAGTGTAACCGTGGAAGCAGTGCATGCTTGGTAGCTTAAACTTGACCTGTTAGTGGTTTGGGAATATTAAAACAAGACACATCAGCAGGAAAAAATGGATCTTTGCATGGTACAGGTTTTCACGAGCATGACTAAAGATATATCTGCATAAATGTGTATGTGCAGTCATGCACAGAGGACTTTTCCATGGAATTTGAAAATGCAGCACCAGCACCATTGCTGTACCAATTATTATTATTTTTTTTTTTAAACAAAGGCATTGCTATTTCCTGTGCTGAATAAATGTTTGTCAGTCGGTTCTTCTTTAATTAATTCAGACTTAACTAAATGATGCAAAATCAACAAAAATCTGTTCCAAAACCTTGTGAGCTGCCAATCAAGGCATCACAGTCATGCTCCAAATGGCAGGCTTTACTGCAGTGACATCAATGAAAAAATTAATCCAAGATGGCGGATGAGTGGAGACAAATGTTCTGATGATTTTAAATAATCACATACGTCTTTAAATACTGAAATGTATTAATAAAAACCTAGTTAAATATAAGTAAAATATAAGAGTATTGTTATCAATATTTGTGTGTACAATGTATTTTTGTGCTGCTTAGAGTGCTGAGGTGTTAGCTTAGCAACAGGCTAACATCAAACTATAAATTGTGAGCAGGCGAGTTGCTGCCTATCTAAAGCATGACATCTAAAGGCTGGAATACACTACACGCTTTTCAAATCTGAACAAGTACAATTTTAGGCATCATATACTTATTGACTTGGAGTCATTCTGAACACAAACTCAGAAACCAGAAACAGTTGCCTCGTTGCTAGGAATTGCATGACAAATAAAAACAAAAATCAGCTCAAAATATCCTCCAGTTTGATATCCTCTGACTGGATGCAATTAAAGTCTGAAGCTAAAAAAAAAAACATCTGTGGCTAAAAGCTAAAAAGTATATATTTTTTTCAGTACCTAATTTTGTTTGTCCTAATGTGGATTTGCACATTTTGGGAGCACAGAAAGCTGAAAGACTTTCTTGACTGTTGTCATTGCTCATCTCTTTGCATAAGCAAATGATGATTTTCATTATTTATTTTTCTGTATTATTAAAAAATAAGTATTTTTTGTTGTGGATGTCCCAATTGGGATGTAGGATTTGCACATTTTTGAGAGTTAAATAATTATATTTTGGTTGCATTTGTAAGTTAATAAAAAAAATGTAACTGAACTATGAACTAAAATAGGCATAAAATATCAATATTGATCACAGGCCCCTTTATCTAATAAAATTGTAAATGTATTGCAGCATGTTATGAGGTATCAGTAAATATCGTATTGCTAGCTAGGAGAATCAATGTCAAATGTACTCCCTATAAGTTGGTACACTGCACTATTAAGGCAGTACAAAGCAAGTTAACTCACTAGGTTATGGAACAGAAGTAGAGAAACCAGTATGTGTTGCTATGTCACAAAGAAGGCACCTATGTAACAGCAGAATACAATCCAACAGTGCAAAATGACAGTGAATCACAGTGTTATGAGAGTGTTTGTCGATTCATTTGAAATTTGATCATTTGTTATTCTGCACAAGGGCGGTTTTGATGAAAATATCTTTGCCTAAGGGGGAGAAAATGTGCCTGACAATGAGCGATCGAGATGAATACATCTCCGCTCTCAGAAAAATGCACAGATATCTAAAGACTCACAGTTTGATAGCAGAGCATAGTCACATATATGCACTCGTACACACACATTTAGACGCATGAACACACAAAACACCCACCAAACACAGTAGTGTAACGAGATCTCTGCTGTTCTCTCTCTCCTGACATTCCTTTGTGTTATTTCAGTGATAGGACTTGCGCGGCGCACAATTTGAGATGGCTAGGAGCGGAACGTTTGCGCACATTCTGATCTGCAGATTTCTAGGAAAGGTAGTGTTCAGCCGAGGGTTTCCAAAAGGGTCCAATCTTCTGTGATTGTTCAGTCTATTTTCTGACACGGTGCATTGTGGGTATTCTGTGGTACTTGGTACAACTGTCCTTCTGTGGGTGTGGCTTGATCAGATGTGCTCTTGGGCGTGTCATAGGCTGAGCTTGCTGATTGGCTGCTGTCTGTCCGAGCCACTAAACCACGGCCCCTGAATGGTAGAGTGCCTCCTGATAGGTGGTTTGCCCTGTCGATCATGATTGGCGTAGCGTATTCAGTGCCAGAAGCAGGAAGGGGCTCAGCGTAATCATGGTAATGTTCCGGGGGAATTGGTGCATCATACTCGGGGGCATCGCCCTCTTCAGGTTTAAACGTTGACCTTTGTCCGAGAGAGGCCATGGTACCGGTGACAAGTGGTTGGGCGTATTCTAAGCAGATGGGAAAGGCAGAAAATAGATTGTTAAAGGGTTTGTTGGGGAACATAAATCTACAAGTTTGTTTGTATGTGTACCTGCAGGCTCCACTCGGGGTCTCTGGTGGTCCACTCGGGCTGTGGAACTGTAACGAACACAGTCGTCTCCATCCAGCTTAGAGGGCAACAGCTGTTTCATACTCTTCCACCACACTAAAATACACATTTACACACGTTTAATAATTCATGTAGGGGAAAATGCATAAGAGGAAACAAGTGAGAACAGACGCACCTGTGCGTTCCCAGTGCGGAAGTTCATAAGTCACTTCTGGGCTTTTTCTGTAGGTTTGAATTTTTATGAACAACAAGGTTTTAAAAGGAGGCTGAAATATTTTGGCTGGTGATTTTTTTTTTACTATTCAGATACCAAATCATTTGAGATACCTAAACGTTTAGTTTTTTTTTTACTGACCTGTTCTTCCACAGCCACGAGCACACCATCACTAACACCGGGGTTGTCAGAACCAGCACTAATACAGGGACCAACACTGCCACCAATGCCACCTCTGCAACATTTACACAGCACATTAATAACATTAATCTACCATTAGAACGGTTCAAAACCCTAGTGATCAGCCTACCTAGACAATATTTTTAGGCATCATAAGCATGCTCCTGACATAAAGGCTATTCCAGTTAAATGTTACATCTGATAACCAATATTAAATATTCAAATGTATAAAATTGTGTCTAAAATAAAAATGAAAAATGTGTGAATTTTGGCATCATAACATTATAATATACAGTATAAAAAAAACAGTATATTCATACAAATTGGATACAAACGGAGATTTGTTAAAGATTAAATTTAACAGTGTTATCAAATTATTAATGTATAAAATATTATGTGACTAAGTTAATGGCAAAGGTAATCTAAATGTTAAATTGGAAAATTAGCATGCACAATTAAATATCAAATGATACTTAAAAATTAAATGGAAAAAATAATAATATCAGTGCCGATATATTGCGCATCACTATCCAATATCTAGATAGCACTGCTTGTGCCCTTTGTGGATAAGGCAATCCCAGAAAACAATTCAGAAATTTTCATGCAAGATGACACATCGATTTAAGGATTGATTATAAATATTGTATTCAGTACTAAACAGTATCGATAGATTGATTCAACTAATTAAAAAGGGACAATTTCACCCAATTTTTTTACTTTTTGTTGTTTACTTTGAGTTTTAACTTGGCAACATACTAAAATGAGACTGCTGGAATCAACTGTAAAACCTAAATCAGTGCACTTCATATGAAAAGCACTTTTTGTGTGAAAAGCGAGTTTGTGGTCTATATAAAACATCTTAAATCGATCATTTATGATGTTCCATTTTACTAAGAATGCTGCCTGAGAGGCCGTTCAAAAAGAACACGTTTTGCATTCACTGTGCTGCTTTTCCATTGTTTTTTCTATGTAAACATGCGCTAGATGGACATGTTTAACACCGTTCTAAAAACCTGGTGCTCAAGTTCAAAGTAGTTCAAACTTTTCAAAAACATGACCTTTTTTCATCTCACAGCCCTGCATCTTGCATTTTTAAACAAATGACCCCTTAGAAAGTAGATGACATTGCCTAAATATACGGCGAGACAGCTCACTAGCACATATGTTAATTAACTTAATAAACAATGCTTTTACCATCATGAGAGTGCGGAGGCATGGTGGTGTTTCGGATGTTGGGCGTGTGTGTCGTCCTCTCCTGCAGGGGGGGCACTGTGCTTTTTCTGCGAGGGGGAGGAGGGACTGGATGGAAGATTCTTGGCCTCGCTGACCAACAGAAAGAGATCCAATCATGTTTAGCATAGCTACTTGGCCAAATCGGAAACAGATTTCTCAGATTAGTCTCACCTGCATGCGGCTGGCAGCCCAGCAGCTCCATTTTAAGAGCAATCCTCTGGTGCCACTGGAAGGGACATATTCTGATAAACCGTGCTTCAATTGGAGGAATAAAGTTATTCCGTACTTCCTGGAAATAGTTGGTGTTGCCTTGGAAAATCTGTTACAGAGACACAAGGACACATTGTCTTGGCAACAAAGAACATTTGGCCTCAGACCAAGGTCCATCTTATTTACGCCAAATCAATGCGCTTCTCGTTAAGCTCTCTGACAGTCGATGGACATTCATAATTAATGACCACAGAGTGCACTTTAATTTCAGGGTCCTTAAACCACAGGAATGTAAAACCCTTTTTCCTGGAAATATACAAACAGTGATGTCATTCTGCAGCAGTTAGAATACGACAATACACACACACACATATATATACATGCCTATATACATATATAAAATCAAGGTGGTAGATGGGACAAGTCAAGTGTTGATAATACACCTAGCTAATTTGATACTTAAAAGAAAAAGTATCTTTTTTTCGTTTTACCCGATATTTGTATTTTTTAGGTGTATTACAATAGGAAATCCTCCATACCTTGTTTTTATCTGATTCCACTTCTTGATAGGGTTTCCATTGCCGTCCATCATGGCTAAATAACACCTCATAGGACGAAATGTAAAACTGATATTCTGGGAGGGTGGAGCCAGTGGTCATAATACCTGAGAAGTACATTCGGACTGAATGATCAATCAAGACATACAGTAGATGAAAACACTGATCTTTTCTCTCACACACAAACTCTACCTGTTATTTTTTTCTCTTTCTTCAGGTCCACTTGAATCCATTCTTTTGTGTCGCTGTTGGCTGCTGCCCACGGGCGACCCGGTGTTTTGAGGCGGACCCCTGTGGGGCCCCAGACGGTGGGCTCCTTTCCGTGACCGCCCCATTCCCACTCCGACGAGGCTGTGATCTGAGAGTCGCTGACCACCCCCGACTCCAAACCCAAAGTGCCATAGCAACCTTACAGAGAGAGAGAAAATGAAAGTTTCTATTATTAGATCATCAAGGTGTAGGTCATTTCTATAGAAGTGACAGGAATAAAGAACAAACTTCTTTATTAAATCAAGTTATATAAACTTTTTTTTTTTTATCTATTTTGGTTTCTGGAGAGTACTGCACATTCAAAAAATAGAGAAGACAAAAAGTTTTATACATTACTGATTCACTCACCGCTAGTCTTGAAAGTAAAAAGGCTGGGGGAGAGATTTCCACTGTAAGAGGGAGAAAGACACAGAGCTATCATTCTGTCTACCAATCAATCAATTTATTACACAAATGGGAAAAAACTCAATCAAAGAAAGGAATCAAACTAGGTTTGAATTTCCAGAAGGAAATACCAGTGCTTGCAAGGCAGCAAAATGCTTTAGTAAGTCTAGGTTGTGGGCTTCGATTCGGTTTAAATGAAATGCTGCATCAGAGATGTTTTGCACACAGCATGATTTGTACTAGATTTGTACGTGAGAATAAACACGATTTTTGCAGTGTAGACGGCTATAGAAGGTTGCAAATAAATGCATCCAGTATGCAAATGTTAAGCTGTCACTTATGCTGTGTTCACGTCATGTCGGAATTACCATAATTACCAGGATGACAATTTAGAGCAGTTTGGGTCCTCTGACTCAAAGTATTTGTTTCTATGGCAACAAACGATTCATAAAGCCAAAATGGATCCAAGTGCTGCTTTGATGTTTATGACAGTACTTAATCATTAATTCACCTCAATACGCTCTTGCAAAATAAGAGTGCAATATATGACTATAGCTTTCATAAAATCTTGTAAAATCATAAAATGCTTTCCAACTTGAAAGTACAAGTTCAAGAAAGACCGATGATTTTTACTAGTTAGAAAACTTGACTAATTCCATAATTGTAAAAAAACACACAACATAATAGATTATGTATGTATGTATGTATGTTTGTATGTATGTATGTATGTATGTATGTATGTATGTATATGTATATATATGTATATATATATATATATATATATATATATATATATATATATATATATATATATATATATATATATATATATATATATATATATATATATATATAAAAAACATAATATTTTCATAATAATGTTTCCTAATGCAGAACCCCTGCATTAAGCAGTTCAACAGAATGAATTTGCAGAACGAATAAGAAAAAAAGTTTAGAGACATTTCAAAACTGCAATGCCTTGCAAGCCCAGTAATCAAATTAAATAGATTTTCCCATGAAGAAAGCAAGCAAGAATGCAAATGGGCTACTCACGGCACAGATGTCACATTGTTAGCCAGTGAGCTTTCGTAGTGTGGGATGCCTTTGCTGCTGACCACACTGATTTGCCCCCCCAGAGTGTTGGAGACCACACCCGCATGAATACCGGCCAGACAGAGTGGAGAAGACTGCAGAAAGAGACGGTGAAACATTAAGACAGCTGACACTGATTCACTCACCTAAAACCCACAAGCTGTGACTTGGCATGATGAGGTCACATCCTTGAAGCAGAATTGCAGTGGTATCATTTATGCCACTATGATAAAGAATGATGGATGAATCATAAGAGGAACTTCTTGCAGAGTTTAGAGTGAGTTACACACAGAGTTCTCAAAGGCCACAAACACATTGTAAAGTTTTGGGAATGACAAATGCGTATACAATGCTGCTCAAAAGTTTGGGGTCAGTATGATTTTTTTTTTAAAGAAATGAATGCTTTTATTCAGCAAGGATGCATTAAATTGATCAAAAGTGACAGTAAAGACATTTATAATGTTACATAAGATTTCCCATTTCAAATAAATACTGTATTTTTGACGTTTCCATTCATCAAAGAATTCTGGAAAAAAATGTATTGCAGTTTCCACAAAGATATTAAGCAGCACAACTGTGGACAATAATAATGTTTCTTATTGGGCAGCAAAATTTGCATATTAGAATGATTTCTGGATAATGAAAATTCAGTTTTTCCATCACAGGAAAAACTTTACTTTAAATTGTAATAATATTTCACATTACTGTTTTTACTCTTTGATCAAATAAATGAAGCCTTTGGTGAGCATAAGAGATTTCTTTCAAACATATTTTACACTTACCAACCCCAAACTTTTGATTGGTAGTGTATTTACGGGAAAGAAACTCATTAAATTATCTTTCAGTGTGTGCTGTGTACAGAATAAATGAGTCGCTCATATAACTTAAACTCAGGGTTACTGCAGATATTGTGAAAACCATAGAAACATGTAAGGTGTTTTTCAACAAACTAACCATAGCGACCAGAGACATATTATTATTATTCTGTAATTCTTAGTAAACTACAGCTGACAAATGTACCAATTAGTTTTTGTTAATTAAAGGGATAGTCAACCCAAACCTTAAAATTGAGTCATCATTTACTCACCCTCATGTTGCTCTGCATGTGGAACACAAAATAAGATAAATAAGATGTTTTGAAGAATGTTTCAACTGTTTGAAAAAAACTAAAACAAGATTGGACCCCACTGATTTTTCTTGTATAGACTTTTTCAAAAAAGAAGAAAGTTTCCACAGAAGAAAATTAGTCAAACAGGGTTGGAATGACATTAGGATGAATAAACGATGGCAATTTTCTTTTCTTCTGCTCTCATCATCTACTTTGTAGAGTTGTTTAAGAAAAAAAAAATTGGTTGCCGACACGAATTTGTGAATTCTTAAACTAAATTATGTTGGTGGCCATTAAAGAATCATGTCAGATGCAACTTGGTATTGAGATTAGGTTTCAGTTGTGAATGTTGACAATACAGTGTTATTCTGCATGCATTTTGGGGACTATTGAAGAAGAATAGCAATAAAGCTTGCCAGAAAATACAACTCATTTAGCAGCTTATGAGGTGACAGACAGGAAATGTACCACATTTGCCATCTGCTGTGGCAGCACATAAAGGACAAAATGCAAGTATCATTTACACACCTAATGTGCACCCTTCCCTCAATTGTGTTGAATTAGAGCTTAAAAGCTTCATGTCTTTCTTAATAAGTTGTCTGTGTCCAAAGGATGCACAATTAATCAAATAAATAATCAAGCCTGCACACTTCAGTTAAGGCTGAAATGTCTGTAGTGCATGTGAAAGCAATAGAATCAGAGGCATTTAAATCAGTTTTATAAGCCTGTCAGTAAGAAAAACACTCCTAATAAACACTTTTAAACAATCTGATCCACAGATGCGCGTTTTATGTTTCACTTACATTCACGGTGACACTCGAATGCACATCATAGTGAAATCACGACTTCCAAAACTCATAAGCAGGAGGACTTAAAGCACTCCGAAGAGAAATGACGACTGCATCTATCTGCAATGTGTACATGGCCAGAGCCACTTGCTGCCCGGCACTGGAATAATAGTAAAATTGCTAGTTTAAAAAGGGAAAAAAAATCAGGTCTGATTATACACACACACACACACAGAGTTGGGACTCCAAACCAATAAGAGACCACAAACACTAGACAAACTCTCAACACCCACACACACTAGGCAAACTCTCAACACCCACACACAACGACACCGCAAACACACACCACTTCCTCTGGGCAAAATAAAACACTGCTCTGACCACAAAAAACTCGGCACACACACACACGTTCGCAAGGCGTCATATGGGCCCCACACTAATTCTGAGGGTGTATCTGAGCTGAGAAACAAGACTGTTGTCAGCTGGTCTGCATTAGAAAACCATTCAGCCAAACCTGATCTAACATCTCCCTGAGAAACACACTGTCATACACACACAAAAACACGCGCACATACATCCAAACACACAGACGCGCATACCAACACGCCCCTAGGAGACCGAGAGCTCTGAAAGTGACACACAAAATTATTTACAATGACTTAACTTCAAAAGAACGCCTGCTTCTCGCTCTGTCTTTCCCTCAAACTCAACCACGTTCAAGCTTAAAAACACGCTCTCAGAAGACAACTGCCTATTGTGTTCAAACTGACAAATTCACATGTGAAATCATTCAGTTTAAAGCAAACAGGAAGCATTAAAGCAATGATGAGGTCATCAGAAATGACCTAATGTACAGATAAAACAGTGTGTGGTCACTCTTAGAAATATTCTGCTGTTAAATGCAACTGAAAGCATCTTCAGCATGCTTTTGCTGACCGCGACAATAATTTTGACTTCATTTTTAAAAACATTTATAGGCGATGCACTTACAATGGAAGCCTGATAAGAGAGCAGGCAGAAACGCTAAATTAGTTTTTAAAATATGCTATTGCTTTGAAGTATGAGCAAATAGTTAAACATTACATGATATAATCGCTTAGCTGTGCAATTGTGCAACCTCAAGAGCCTGAAAGACCATTTTCTGCAGCTACCAATGTTTTCAATGACCAACCTTTTCTAAAAAGATGCAGTTCACTGAAGAAAGAATTTCTAAATAGCTTCTCTCTTGCACCACATTAATACACATTCCTTATGGAATGAAGGACAATTTTTATTAACATTGCTGAAGAATGTAAAGAATTCAGATGGAACATTTTCAAACATTGATCCAAAGAGAATAATTTACTTTGAAGAGCAATAACTGAATCACCACAGTTAAAGAGGATAAACAAACTATATAATGAAGAGGCAAGAGCACTCGCACTTCTTGTGTCCCTGAGCGGTGTCTGGTTTGTCCGAGTCAGATATTTTCAGTGAACTCAATGACTCAATCTGGTCGCAGTGGTTCTCAAATTGAGAGCTCACTGGAAGAGAAGATTATCAATGAATAGCGGCTTAAAACGTCCGTCGTTTTCTGGTACAACTTAAGACGACTTGGAATATAGTGCATAAGTCAAATGGAGCACTTTTAAAATGTCTTTAGTGTGCTTTTACTTCATTTTTGAGGCTTAAAAGCTTCGACCCTCATTCAATGTAGCGGCATGAAAAAGAGTGACTAAAGCCCAAAGTATGCTTCGGTTTTTAAGTGTATACTAGGGTATGTGTACACTACAGTGCATGTGGCGTGAATTTCATCATCAGCATAGTATGCTAGTATTACATGTGCACAGACAGATTCTTCTAACTGCGCACCCTGTACGCTCAGTTCGCATGTGTGCCTTCGTTTTTGCACTAATTAGGGGATGGGGGAACGGAACAACAGCAAGAACACAACAACAATTGACGTCCGCGTTGACAAACGCTTGTATGAGGAGAATTAAGAGATACAGACAACTCTAGTTTAAAAAACTACATTTGTATCGGTCATTCTGGAGAGAAATAGCACAGACACTGGTCAAAGATAAAGACTTTCAAGTGTGCATGAGTCAAGAGTCTGTGTTCGCGCACACTATCAAATGCAGTGTTTGGCTATTAAAGACTGCATGTTCGCAAAAATGTACACATTTTTCAGCGTTCGCGTCAAAACTGAATTATACTTTAGTCGTAACACATTATTTCTCCAAATTAGTTTGTCCACAAGTTGGCAATACTGGCCCAGCCACTTTCACAAGTAGTAAAAAAAAAGAAAAGAAACAGAGATGGAACAACAACAAGAGCTACAACCCACCCAGGACCGCAACAAAAAAAGATTAGCAATAAAGTGAGGGGATAATACACGCAACTCAACAGTACAACTCTAGAGTACAAAGAAAGTCATTTAAATTATCACTCTTAACTTCTGGAGAGAAATAGCAAAACACTGGACAAGAATGAATCCTTATACCAGTGTGTTGTTGGTTGGTTGGTAGCTGGTTGTCCTGTATCCTCAATAAACAAGCTACAGTTAGTCCAAAATGCCGCCGCTAGAGTTCTTACTAGATCAAGAAAATATGATCATATAACACAGATTTTATCATCACTACATTGGTTACCTATAAAGTTCCGTATTAATTACAAGGTATTGCTACTGACTTATAAAGCCCTAAACGGCTTAGCTCCAGTCTATTTAACGGATCTCCTATCGCCCTATAATCCATCGCGCTCTTTAAGATCACTAAATTCGAGGCTTTTGGTCATACCTAGGATATCCAGATCCACCAAAGGAGGGACAGCATTTTCACATTTAGCTCCATCTCTTCAGCCAGGCATTCATATAATATTTTTAATCTTACAGTTAAATCCGGCCTCTAGTTCATAAACGCCAAAAAAAACGTCCACGTTTGGTAAGGCAGTCCCCCGACTGAGCCTGGGTTCTCCCAATTTTTTTTTTTTTCTCCATTAGGTCACTTGATGGAGTTTTTCGGTTCCTTGCCACTGTTGCCTTTGGCTTGCTCAGTTGGGGATATTTAATTTAATTTAATCAATCAATAATACTATTGATCAGCCTTACCAAACGTGGACGTTTTTTCCACTAGAAACAAACCTTGTTGTGTTATTTTGATTTAATACTGTGAAGCTGCTTTGATACAATCTGTATTGTGAAAAGCGCTATACATATATACTTGACTAGTTTGTGTGTGTGTGTGTGTGTGTGTGTGTGTGTGTGTTTTGGCCACCTGTGTTTGCACACACTATCAAACAGAGTATACTTTGAAAGGCTGCACGTTTGGGTGTATGCGTATGGTCATGGTCACGTTGAAACTGAAGTATACTTTGCGCTTTGGGATAGTTCACCCCAAAAATGTGTCATCATTTACTCACCCTCATGTTGTTCCAAACCTTCATGAGTTTCTTTCATCTGTTGAGCACAAAGGAAGACATTTTGAAGAATGTTGGTAACCAGACAGTTGACAGTAGAAGTCCATGGCTACCATCAACTATTTGGGTACCAACATTCCTCAAAACATCTTTTGTGTTCAACAGACGAAAGAAAGTCATACAGGTTTGGAACAAAATGAGGGTGAGTCAATGATGACAGAATTTTCATTTCTGCCTGAACTAACCCTTTAATCCAAAATCCACTCAATAGTGGCATACTTACGTCTTTGTATCCGTGTGGTATGGTTCCCGAAACCTCTCCGAAATCAGTCAGGCATCCAGCAGGACAGAATTTACTGCAAATGCAGGTTGGGAAAATGAGACACACATACGCAAGAACATGCACACACACACAGACAGCTATAAATGTGGGTACCTGAACTCCGCTTCACTGAAGTGCTCTCCTTTCTCCAGACAGGTGATGAGGTCTGAAAGATGAAAAAAGAGAGACGCATTTTATAAAAAAGCACATTAGATGGTTGCCATGGTAACTATTGATTAATGTCATCCTTCCACACAAAGAAAATATGCAGCCATTTGTGCGTGTGTGTTAAGTGCACACTGGCCATTCAGTAAGTGGTGTAACATATTGGTGTATTAGGTTTCATTTTTGTGGATAAAAGCCTCTATCTGAATGAACAGATCAATACCAACTAGATTTTCATCCGTTACTTTTTTTTTTAAGAAAAAGTGAGTGGTGCAAAATGTCCTGCCACAATTGTGTATGACTGTGTGAGCGCATCTAAGGTTCAAGGTATTTTGTGGTTTTATTGTACCCATTACTCATACCCACAGCATGGATTCATCTGTCTCTTTCCTGACTCATGGGAAATATGATCTCTCTCTCTCTCTCTTGCGCACACACACACACACACACACACACACACACACACACACACACACACACACACACAGTCTCTCAGCACTGCGGTAAACAGGTGTAGCTCCCACATGGCAGTGTGAACCCCTGACCTCAGACAGCCCCAGAGGTCAAAGTGCAAATGTTATTGTTAAGACACATCCAACACAAGAGTGCACAGCTGTGATTCCAGAGATTTGGAGGCTCAGGATGCGCCATGCTGTAAAGAGCACCTTCACAAATGTGCTTACACTGAAGTTTCAACAATCACAAACTGAAACTTTCCTGTAGCATTAGACATTATTACTAAATAACTAGCACTACTTTCTCTCATGCTTAGAGTTCAATCACATCACTAATTGAAAAAATCCAAATGTTTGCTCGTTTTTACGTGTACATAAAGGTATGTGTGACGTACACAGCTATAATATTTTAAAGCCTTAAGTATAGCCTACACTAGTATGTGTATAGTGCATGTGACAAATTTTTTTAATTATTAGCATGTAATGTACACACACAGGCAGATTTTTCTCACATATGTACCTTGAATGTTTTTTTTTGACTAATTAGTACTAACACACAATAGACCCAGCCTACTGTTTCACCATAAAAAAAAAAGAAACTGACTCTGCAAACTATTGCTCAGACTCAATTATTAACAACATTATTAACACCAAAATCAAAAATGAATCGATTGTAGAAATCAATAGACACAACCAGAATGTAACAAGCAAGCGTTCCACAAAGATGCGAACGCTTCTTACAATCTCGAGTCGAATCTCATAATAGCTGTGGAAATTTCAACATGCCGTGAGACCACAACTTATGTATTCTGTATGTATACGCTAAGCATTCACATTAAAGCTGAAGTATACTTTGGACTTCTCTAAATACTAAACTTAGACATCATCAATGCTACAGACATGGATGCTATTTTTCTTCATTCAGTGTTCAGCGTATTTAACCTAGGTGTGCTATTACTTATAATTGCCATTACTGATCCCAGAAATTTAACTTCGAGACCTTGACTTGGCTTGACTTTCTAAGCAATCTGATTTCCACCTGATGTAAAGATGAAAAATCCTAAAGTCACTGAAAGAGGGACCCGAGCCAAAACTAGGGACAAAAATATGACAGAAACTCAGGAGTTGGCAAGTAAGCAACCACCTGGCAACCACCCACAACTCCCTAGCAGCATGGCATCCACTTTCGCACAGGAAAGTGTTCACATTTGTAAGAAAGTGGAAAAAATCTAGTTGCTTGGATGCATTTCCATTTCTGAGATATCTTTGCACAGTATGACATAAGAACCAACGGCCATTACATCATTTCCATGAATAACTTTAAATTATCTGTTAAATGAACCGCCTGTCATTCATAAGCTCTCAGGACGCACCCTGGAACCAGGAAAAACCCTAACACCCTGAGAGTCAGAAACATACTCCTGAAATAATCAGTTTCACATGATGTCCGTCACTCTCATCTGGATGGACAAACACACACAAAGTTTCCATAGCAGCTCTTTTTAGTGTCCCGAGACATCCAAGCCTACTTCAACAACACTAATTCATACAAATCACAAGCTTGCACTTGCACACATACACTACCCTTTAAAACTTTTTTTTTTTTAAAGAAATTGAAATTTTCTTCAGCAAAACCACGTAAAATTGATCAACAAAAAATATTTTGTTACCACAAAAATATTAAGCAGCACAACCATTTTTCAACATTGATAGTAAGACATGGTTCCTGAGCACCAAATCAGCATATTAGAATGATTTCTGAAGGATCATGTGACACTTAAGTCTGTGATGGACAATTGCCGAAATAGAAAGGCAATAATACTAATCTTATTCTAAAATAACACATTTTGCACCTAAAAGAGTATGCACTTCAAATCTCTTCTCCCAATTACAACAGCACCATAAACTGCAGTGTATGTTGCTGAAAGTTCCAGGAATATTGACTGACTTTTTATTCATTTAAAGAAAGACCTAGTTTGTTCAGTAAACTAGTTTAATAACACAACAACAACAACATGGTTTGTTTCCACCCCTGCTGTGCTGATAGCATACCAAACCGGGGTACGTACCGAACCATCATTTTTATGTACCATTCCACCACTAGTAGCCTACATGGTCTGTATCTACACCAAGCTTTGAAAGAGGTGAAGACTATCAATAAATATATAAAAAAATCTGTTCCAGAATGGTTACCTGTGTGCTGACTGCTGGTGTATGAGAGGAAGAGGCCACGGCCGTTGTTGTGTGGTCCACTCATGAACTGAACTGTGACCCGATGCCCCTCCGACTCTATGACAGGGTCTCTCCGTTCTTTCCCTCCACAAAACTTCACTGCAGAGAGAGAAATGAGAATGATACTCAATTTCCATTTACTTGGCAACAATCTGTACATTAGTGGACATTTTTGTTGCCATTACCAAGACCCTGTTTACACCTATTTTTAAAGTTGATATGAAAAAGAAATTGTATACATATTTTCTTCCATATTCTGATGTATATTAGAATGAAACTGCTTCTTGAACAAGAAATACTGTAGGGCATGACTTGATTTTATCCAGTGGGAATCGATTGGTTCATTGTTGCTTGCTAATTGATGCGATCTTGTGGGTGCGAGTTAATATTTTAGCTTAAAGATTATAAGGGCACATGAATTTTGATATATAATGTATTGTGCACAGATAAAACATTATTAACAAACATTGCAGTGTTCCATTAAAAAATAATAACAGTCAATTTTGATTTCACGGTGACTTTAACATCAGTTTCTGGCAATTTGTTGGCAACAAATGTTATTATTACCAAGTGGAACAGTGGCCTGTGGATCACAAAAGTTTTGAAAAGAAAAATAACTTTTTAATCTTCTCTCTCTATTTGTATTGGAAGTACAAATGGGACTGAGGACCAGGAAAAAACAACAACGACAAATGCACATCAAGTCCAAAAGTGCTTCTCACCAATTTCTGTTCGTCCTGGGCCGATGCCATTATAAAGTCGCAGGTAAGAGACCTGGCAGTTGTTTGTATCGATATCAAGATCCGCAATGTGCACAAGGACTGTGAGTCCAGCGGTCACGCTGATTTCCCACTCACACACGGAGTGCGAGGGATAGGACAGAGGGTACCCCAATGACGCCAGGCTCCCACTGCCCACACCCAACACAGTGTGTCCACAGCCGTCCCCTGAAAAACATCCAGAAACGATCAAGCACCCTGCAGAGCTCAAATTCAAAGGTACTTTTATATATATATACATAATGCACCGTGATCTTAAAATGTTATTCCAAGGCAATTCAAAGAATACCATTTGACAAACAGAAAGTACCCAAATTAAGAACAGATATTTTTTTAGTCACTTAAGACTTAAACTTCATTTGGTGAAATGTTTAGCTTGGAAATTGTGTAAAAGAGCTCCTTGTTGAATCTCTAGAGGGGAGAAACAGAGAGACAGAGAGATGAGATCGCATTGCATTGCAGCTGCTTGCGCCGCCTGTCACGCGTTTACACACCGAATGAAACTCAGCTTGCGCTCTTGTTACGTAATCCTTGCTGGACAATATTCAGACCCCCGGAGCAAAAACAACAGCCCCCTCCACACACACACACACACACACACCTACACCTCTAGACTCAGTGTTTCCCTCAGCTTTACTCCACCCACACAAACCTTACATTTACAAAGTTTTATGCCCTGAACGCACTGTCAGCTAATTCAGATAACAGCCATTATGAGAAACTGGGGCTATTTGTCACATGTTTCACTGAAAATTTCTCATTAGTACTTTTATTCAGCAAGGATGCATTAAATTGATCAAAGTGACAGTAAATATATTTATAATGTTACAAAAGATATTGTCCTATAACGTCCTATTCATCACAGAATCCTGATAAAAATGTATCACGGTTCCTACAAAAATATTAAGCAGCAGTTTATTTAACAAACTTTGACCTTTTGTGACAATATAACAATATTAAAGGCATGGCAGCCGATTTGTTCCAGAAACATTTGTCGTTATGCTGGTTGAAAGTCTCTTCACATCCTGATAGCAATAACTAAGTTAAGTGGTCTAAATGTAATTATGTGTATATATCTCGTCTGTGGAAGGCGTAGGACCATAAAATGTTTGTCCGATCGTTGCAATATATATGCAATAGGCTAATACATTAAAATGTCCAAATCGCATACTCTCTTGAGTAGGCACTTATTTTGAATATGTAATTACTTCACGACCGCTAAAAAGTAAGTTCTATACAGTACGAATGTGTGTAGTATGAATGTAATCCGGACGTACTACATTCGCCATGTTGCCCTTATCATGTGTCCTACCAGCATCAGTCACATCGCTTCACTGCCATTCATAAATCCTCCTCCGTGGCCTCATGGCAAGTGGGTCATCTGGGTACTTTTGGCCTTCTCTTTTATTGGTGCTGTGAATTCAGACATACTTTTGTCACATACTGTTTTTTGCCTACTATATAGTAGGGAAGTATGCAATTTCAGATGCAACTGATGCCTTTCAGTGTATGCATTTTCATACCTCTGCGCACCCTGCTCGCGCAGACATCACACATCATCATCAGCGCGCTTCATGCTAGACAGACGTCAATCACTGAGCATCGCAACTGAAACAGCAGCCGGTCCTCCTGAACCAAAACAACGAGCTTATGCTGCGTTTAAGCCATAACTACTGTAACATGGAAGAGATGGAAACCCGTATACTCAGAGCGAACCGTGACTCGAAATGATGCGTTTCAATGGCAACACTATCAACGCCGAAATGAATCTGCAGCAGTCAGGTGGTACAGGTCAGTGCTCTTTGAGTTGTTTATGTACATTATTATTGTAATGTTATGTGCTTTGAGACATGAGGTAGTTTAATGCTGTCTCTCGTGGCGGTTTTGTTTTCTCCCTGCTGTATGAAATCATGTGTTTTGAAGGTGTCGTGGCTTTGTAGAGCGCTTTGAAGGGAGGGTGGGATCTTGTGCTTTCAAAGCTAGATCACTATTGCTAGCCTCTCCGAAAATTACCTACTCTACCTTTTAATGGCTTTTTTGGGAGTTTTGGAGAAAAGGAAATCTAGTAACAGTGAAGTACATGACAAATCGTGTGACTTCAAAATGGTGGCATCCATGAGGGGGCAACTCGCTCCATGTAGAATCAAATATCTTTATCTAGAGGGCTGATATCCAGTCTTCAACTTCTGTGAGTGAGTATATTTGTATGATATTTCGCATAAGTGCTGTTTTTGTATGTGTAAAACTAATTGGCAAAAACTTACTAAATTAACTTAAGATTACATGAGAAGGATTAAATCTGTTAAAAAAACACATACTGCTGTTAAATGCAGCAGCCTGACACTGGACAGCTCATGAACTCACTACATATTTGGGAAAGCAGCGAGGGCAGCGCGCGGCCCATGTCAGGCGTTGCGTCATCACGTTCTTCTGTTGCTCCAGCTGTAGCACAGCAACAATGTAAGAATGCAAGAATGTACGCGCAATTATTCAGCACAAACTCCGTTATTTATAGTGTTTACCCATTTGATTTATTACAGGTTCAGTCCTGCTAGTCTTGGTTAGTTACTGGTGTGGATTAGTGTCTGTCTTGATCGAACACACAATTGTGATTATTCATGAACCGAGCCTGGGTTTGAACCTACAACCTTTCAGATACCACTATGTACCATTACAGCACACCACCCCGAGAGTTTGTTGTGAAACCACAATCTGTCCCAAACCCAGAGGTGGTGAAGCGGTTTATGAGAAGTTTCCCAACTCATAAAAACTTTAATCCCCATCGGAAGATCACGTACCCTTCTGCGCCCGCGAGCTTCTGGCACCGAGGAGTACGATGAAGACGATCAGGATGAAGACCGCAGCCCCTCCGGTCCCTCTGCCCACCATTACCGACGCGTCCATCCCAGCAGCCTGCAGTCCGAATGCATAATGCAAAAGTGTCCTGATCCAGCCGTGCGCGTGTCACAGTCCCGATAAGTGTGCGCGAGGGACCGTGTGTGTTTAGTATCTGGATGGTTTTATTGACGCTTCCTGAACTCTTGCGGCGCACGGTTAGAACAAACACGGGCTCTTCATCCCCCGATCTAATACACGACTTCCTCAACTTCCGCTCCTCCCACCACACAGCGGCCCCTAGATGGGAATTCTGTGGTATTCCATACATTGTTGTGGATAAGGAGTGATAATGGTTTGTTTTTGTTTGACAGAAATATATACTCAGAACAAAACGTCAAAGTTATTCTGGAAATAAAAACACAAGTAAAAGTAAATTATTAAAGCTGAGATGTTACGATGATTGTAAAAGCTAAAAAAAAAAAAAAAAAAAAAACATTGTATATGACCTTAATATGTTATTTTTTAATTTGTAAATTGTTTTATTAAAGATAATAATGATGTATTTTAATAAATTGTTCTTAGTCTTATTATTATGCAATATAAGTCTTATATTAGGCTACTATTATTATGTCTATTAATAATCAGATATGACCTTTTTATATAAAGACTTTTAAAGTTGTGCATAAATTAACATTTCTATTGTTTGGCTACGTAATGGTTTTACTACTAATAATAATCACAATAATAATAACTTTTATGATGATTGTGATTAACACTGAGTAGGACAAAATACATACAATTTGGCATTTATTGTTTACTTCAAGGGATTAATTCATATTTTTTATTTTAACTGTCATTGATCTACTTATTTATCATCTCAGTCAGACATAAAATGTATGGTTTTGACAAAATAATCATATTATGAAGATCACACGTCTATTAAACAGTAGCTATTTTGTTTTTCTGGTTCATCAAATATCACGGTTGTACACATGATATAAGCAAATTTAGTCCTACCTAAGGGTGAAATATAGAAAGACCTTCAGTATAAAAACAGACACAACTCTGAAATATAAAAAGAAGAAATAAAAAAAGAAGAGGTAGGCTATTTAACCATCTTTTGGAAATGTAGAAATGTTTTGTTTTAATGATACATGTTTATATTTCTGTTTGATGCAGAGCTATAATTGAATCTGTTGGAAGTTCTGAGACTAAGTCACTTGGTGGCTTTATAAATGTCAAATTTCAAAAAAAAAAAAAAAAAAAACAGAATGAAGAGACATATGACATTTTTCTGAAATTATTATGAGATCAGTGGATTGGAGGTTTAATGTCACATTCCCTTGCAAATGAAAATGTGTTGTTATCATAGTGTAACTGAGAGGAAAGCATATATTTTACTACATTTCAAGCTTTCAGTTTCTGAGAATCAAAGCATAATTTTTGTACAAATTCTAAGTTAGCCTACTTCAATATGAAAACTGTCAACCACTGCAAGGATACCATGAAGTAGGCCTTCAAGTATATTTTTCATACAAAGTAGAGTTTAAAATAACACCCAAAGTGTCATAATCTCTATAGAGTGGTTGCTAACGATAAATAGTGTGTCATCTTAATGGAAACATGGACTTCTGTTTTTGATTCAAATAGTTTTTGTTCTCTTCTAAATGCCTCACACTTTGTTCAAAATATCAGGGAAGGAGTTTAACTTTTGTATGTTTTTCTCCCCTGGACCACAAGAACACCAAATTCATCTCTCTCTTTCTTACTCACTCTTTCTCGCTATATCTAATTTCCTTTCTTTCTGTCCTTGGGATAGCTCAGTGGTGAATCAGTGTCCTTCAGCCAGGGTTGTTATCTTTTATCTACACAACAAGGTCTGCTCTGCACGTCCACATTCTCTATGTGGACATGGGAAATAGCAGATAATCATAAATTCTAACGCTATGACGCCACCTAGAGGTGGAAGACTCCTTGTCATCTTGATGAATTACTAAAAGAACACTACTGTCACACCGTGGAAATACGAGGCAGTGCAAGCAGTCTGATACGCTATACGGACATAACAGTGGGCCCAAAATGAATGATGTTTTGCTAATTATGTCACACTTAGATATAAATATTGTTGAATTAAAAAACAAAATATAAAAACCAAGTGATATTTAAGAAAGGGAAAATATCACAAGCACACCAATAACAAAAACAACAAATTGATAAAGAGAAAATGTTTTGAGAAAGAAAGAAAGAAATCATTACAATTCGCTTTCAGATTAATGCTTTCTTTATCAAAGAATCCTAAAAAAAATTATGCATGTTTCTACAAAAAATATTAAGCAGCACAACTGTTTTCAACACAGATCAAGAAATGAGTCTTGAGCTCCACATCAGCATTAGAATGTTTTTTTTTTTGAAAGATCACGAGACAGAAGAATGGAGTGATGGCTGCTGAAAATTCACAGGAACAAATTAGAATATAATATATTTAATTAGCCTATATTTAAAATATATTAAAATAGAAATATACAGTTCTTTTAAATGGTAACAATGATTCACAATATTACTGTTTTACTATTTTCTGATCAAATAAATGCAGACATAATGAGCTTAATAGACTTTTTACCAAAAAAAAGTATAAAAACAATGCATATAAGAGAAAAATCACAAAGAAAGGGGGAAAAATAAGAAGATTAGAAATTGTATATATATATATATATATATATTTTTTTTTTTTTTTTTGCTATAATTGAATACCTGTAATATTTTGTCATGCATGCCAATTATCAGACTCTCTCGGAGCTCCACCTGTGATAGAGCTGTACTTGTGATCATTTCTGTACTGAATCCAGTGTGTGGCTTCTTGCTCGTTTTCCATATTTCTTTGGCTCCAGGCACCTGAAGAAAAATGATTTTTTTTTCTTCTTCTAGTGTTGATCTGATGCAATATTAAATTTGGCATAAGTGTCCAAATACTTTCTGTGGTACTAAATCTTCAACAGCAATCATAAACATTAATTTGTTGCTATGAACTTTTTGTTGTACAACAGTCCGTTACATGTTCTTGGACTAAAAAGCTTGTTTTTGAGTCTCCTTGTTCTTTTAATTTTGGGTTGATGTGGGTCAGAGATGTCTGCTGTGAAGGAATGAGTAGATGAGAGCACAGACATGTCACACCATCCTGCCTTGCCATGTCAAACACAGATGAACAAATCACATCTTTTCCCTCTTTTGTGCTTTCCGTCAATCTCTATGTTTAGCTTAATCAAATATTTCTGTCAGTGGCACCAAAAAAATATGGCACTTTAAGTTTTGGTCATGGTGCTGTGCAAATAGCACAGAATTCTTTATTATTATTATTATTATTTAACACAACAAAACAATAGAACAGTGACCACAGATCACAAGTACATTCCAACATAAACCATAGATGCATGCATAGTCAAAAAACAACAACAACAGCATCAACAACAAAAAATAGTTATCTGAAAATGAACACTGCAATAAGTCCATTTGTTCTACTGTATTTCTTCGTCTATTGAAATTGTCCAACAAGTCTTGGTCTGGATCTGGACCCTGAAGGGGTCTGAATGTTTACTACATTAATCTATTTTATGTATAATATACTACATACCAAAAATAAAGGTTCTTTATGGCATCATGAAACATTGGCAACCATGAAACATTTCCATTGTACAAAAGGTTCTTTATAATAAAAAATAGATATTTAGTTTAGTTAGCATCACGGTGAAAGCCTCCTTTTGGAACCGTTATTTTTAATATCATAGGCCGCATGTAACTCAAAAGGACCTCAAAGAATACCATGTTCCTATGATACTTTTGTTCGTTTTTTAGCCTTTAAGCCCAAGGCTTGATGAACTGCTCTCGGATCTGTTTAAGGCACTACACCTCATTAACTAAGAAGAGACAGAGTGAATCTCCTTTGCCTCTGTGACCCCTGAGAGTCGACATTGATCATCAGCACCTCGGTGGCCGACTCAGACAGTCTATCAAAACAAAGAGCGCAGCAGAGCAGCGCAGAACATCTAGATCACACAGTCTGAGTTTCAGCATTGCTTTGCAGTTGGGAGACATGAGCAGATCAGTCACAATCCTCAAAGCTTTGAGCGTTTCATCAAATTGTAGACACAGGGAACCATCAGGATATCTAATGGACTCCTGATGTGTTCGATATGGTTCATAACTCTCTTTTTTTTGCCCACCTTTAATACTAGAGAGATTACATTTTGCTGCTTAAACCCTATATTGATCATTTAGTAAAGAAACAGAGGTTTCATTTTTAGAAATAACTCTCAGCAACAAGGAATTTGTGATATGTTATACTGCTTCTTCATTATTGATGCTTGATACTGTTTATTAGCTGTGTTGTTCTGGATATGCTACAGGTTTAACTCATCATTATTAACTGTACACAGGCTGTTTCATTGCTGCATCTTTATTTATAAAGCACAAATTGGTTTGCTGGCTTCATATTTAACAATAAGTTAATTTTGCAGTGTAAATTACAACTAAGCTGGTTTATTGTGGGCATACAAGGATTGAATTTGAAAGGTAATAACCATTTCTTTTAATGCTTTTAGGACAAATTTGTATTATTTTGTCATTGTTTTAATGTAGGATATGTCGTGAAATGTTAATGATATTTGTTCTTGTCATGTTGTGTTGTTTGATATGAAATATTCATGGTTGTAAAGTTTTATGTTGCTACGTTGTCCTATAAAAACACATGTATACTTTGAGTGAAAATGCATGTAATGTAGGCCGGGGTGGGGAAGGCAAGGGACAAAAGACCTTTTCACTGCACATATGGAGAACACACACATACGGAATACTCATATAAATACATAAACGTACATACACACAGCTCCTTGAAGATCATAATGGACATGGGAGTTTACAATTAGTTTTTTTTTTTAATAATAAGCTAGATGCTGATGATTTTCTTACTCTGTAGGCCTACCTTCTCCAGTAGTAGCTATGTGTGAGGTATATGGGGCATAATCTACTCTGGGTCGAGGCACAGCTGTGTGTGTATGCGTCTGTCCATCACTGCTAAAAATGACTCTTCAACTGTCACTCACACACAGAGTGTGGTCCATCTCATAAGTACATGAGTCACAATATCTTCCTGTGCTCTTGAGGGGAATTTTTATTGATTTTGTCTGTTCTGAAGGACAAACTACAGCATGAGTTCAGATGGTATCTAAAACACCAACTTTTTTCTCTATTTATAAAGGGTCCAAGCAAGAATACAACTATGGTCAAAAGTGTTTGATTTGAGAAGAAATGACCTTAATCAGTTTAGATGCCAAATTTAATATGATATGAATGAAAGTGTAAAATAAGTTGCCTTTGTGTACTTGTGTGTGTTGCGACTTTTCGAGA
Organism: Scardinius erythrophthalmus; assembly: GCF_964197995.2. NCBI lineage: Eukaryota > Metazoa > Chordata > Actinopteri > Cypriniformes > Leuciscidae > Scardinius > Scardinius erythrophthalmus. The sequence continues at coordinate 16,593,772 of NC_138226.1, read as the reverse complement.
TTTTACAGTGTAACCGGTTGAATTAGTTTTTCCCCCCAACTAATCAACATGCAGGATTTATGGAGAAATGTCAAATGGTACATGAAACGCTTAAACGGAAGATCTGCTCAGAAAGTGGGACAGGTATGCACAGCACATCTACAATTCTATAAGAATTCTTAAAGTCATTTTATTTATTTGTTTATTTCATGCTTATGGTTAAGTCTTGGCGTGCAAAAAACAGCGTTGATGGATCTGAGAACATTTGTGCTGTACATGTAATTGAAATGCATGAATACTGCATGGTGAGACAAGATATAATACCATTTTCTCTGAACGCCAGTCCCTCTTGAACTTCAATGCAGAAATTCCTGATTGGAATTCTGTAGACATGGATGAAGCAGATAGACTTTGTAAATCATGTTGAAGTCTCTTGATCCATCTGGTTTCTTCCTCTCTCTCTCTCTTTCTCTGTGTGATCTCCATCAGTACTCTCTCGCTCCTACTTCATGTGTATTTTCCTTTCCAGCAAGCATGGATTCCCACTGTAAACGCAGCCCTTCCAAGACAAGTCTTCCTTGATTCCCTCAACCCCACCTCACATATACACATCTATACACACAGCCCTTCATTCCAATAAACAGTATGCCTATTTAACCTTGAGGTCAGAGTCTCTTCACCTGTCAGTCACTGTGGAAGCATTTGTTTAATTTGTGAGGAGATTTGGTTGGATTCAGACTTGGTGGGTTGCAGAAGAGAAGAATTTGACCGCTGTGCTGTAACGTTTCCTTCACAGCTGATGTCTTGGCAGACCACAGAGAGGAACTAAAAACAATTATTATTTTATTTGATATATATATATATATATATATATATATATAAAATATTTTAATCATCACAATCACATTTTTTTTTAAATGTTTGAACAAAATAACAAAACAAGTGGTGTTTGCAAACACATTTTTTAAGAATTACATATAAGAATTTTATATTAATGTTTAACATACACAATGTGCCCATCATGTACCATTATTAAATCTTTTTTTCTGAAATTTGTTTGCATAAATGTGTAGGCCTATGTGTGTATGACTCATGAATTGTGCTTGAGGAAGAGCACTTGTCTGGTGGTACTTGGTTTATAGAGGTCACAGAAGTTACAGAGGTTATGTCTGACTGGTTATGGGGATGTGTATAAAAGTTGTGTTTTTAACAGCCGTTTTCAGGGTGATTAAATTAAAGGCTAAAAAATAACTAAACTGTACAAAAAGGTCAAAGGTTGTCCCAGTAGCTATATCACTTTTGTCTTTGTGCCTCTTTAGTCTCAGTCAGAGTTGTGACAGTCAGCATTAAGTGGGGTCTTGACTGAAATGTGAAATGACCAACCTGAATTAATTTAGTTTTACGTTATGTTAGCAGCTCCGCGGCTACATGTCTGACTCCCGTGTAGACACACACAGTATAAATGCGGGGTTATATTAACAGATGATACTACACTACATCTTCTAAATATGGATTGTTTCATATTTAGATTGTCAAAATTTCCTGCTGTGTTTGCATCAAATTCTTTGTAAGTTAGACTATAAATGATCTAAACTATGATATCAACTATATATATATATATATATATATATATATATATATATATGTGTGTGTGTGTGTGTGTGTGTGTATAGTCTCACTTTTACACTTTTAGCTTTAAATTACATGCTGCAATACTCAAATTTCATTCATAACATGTAACGTTATGTTCATCCAAGTTCACTCGACTACATACCCATGATGTCAAATACATACACTATCAGTGAAAAAGCACGAAATAAACTCATAACACAAAATGAATGAATAAAGGAATACTCCTTACTTTATCTCTGCATCACTCGTGTAACTTACGCGCTAATCGCGGTACGTTTGCTAACCACGTTAACATAATGTTAAAACTCATACATTGGGAAACAATTAGTATAGTAAACAGTCTTTCTTATGAAGATATTAGAACAATGATGGTGTGCATTTTATACCTGAAAAGGCTGATATTAATTAATGCACGTCCAAGCGATGCGTACACCGTTGCTTTATCGTGAATGAAACGTATCGCGAGAAGGAAGTTACCAATGTACGCATTGACGCGCACGCGCACGTGTAACCAATCACACGCATCCATCTTTAACTATAATAATATATTGAATTAATTCGAAGCAATAGCGCTTATTATAGAACCCGAAATATTTGTAACAAGCATTTAGATGAAAACATTAATGATGATAATTATTATATTGAATGTAAATCTGTAAATAATAGGCCTAGGCCTACTTAAGAAAACTGATAGTGATAGTGATAAAATGATATATAGCCTATCTCATTATTATCACTATCAGTTTTCTTATATATAGGCTAAGAAGCTGTTAATTATAATGAGTACTATTCTTCAGCATACCACATATATTCACAGTTTTCATCACGTGAAGGGTGCGGCGATCTGGAGGTAAAAACATATTTTCTACAGACATGCAGCACAGGTCTGTCAATTTTCCATCTGTTTCAATTTCAAACCATGAAAATTTACTGTAGATCGGTTGGTATGAAGCACTGTCTTAATGCAGTAGGCCTTGCTTGCGTTTTCTTTATGGTTTTCTATGAAAAAAAAAAAAAAAAAAAAAAAAAAAAAACACAACGTGCAATTTAGCATGTTGCCTTCATATTCTGGGCTCATCTTCTTCCCCTATGCATCATCAATAAGTTGTATATTGAATTTGGACTTTTAATATCACTGTCTACATTAGTACTCAGTGGTAAAACTGAGAATTCCAGCTTTGAAAGAGCAACATCTGAGCAAATATTTTTTTTTTTGTCTGAGCAACATTCTCAAGAACAAGAGACAATTATAACTAACCCAGTCATATAAACACACTAACAAAGAAGAGGGCTGATAAGACCAAACACATGCCACTGTCATCTTCTGTCCTTTAAATTCTTTACACAGCCTTGTAAACCAGTTACGGTATCACAAATCTTATGACACAGGATCTATATTTTGGATTTTGCCTATATTGCTATTGCAGTCTTTTGGTCAAATGTTCTGTCAAACAGCATCACTAATCTTTGACTGAATAATAATCCCGCAGATAGGACAATTCTTTGTATGTGTGTTCATGTTTGTTCCATGTAAACATGCTAGACATTCTCCACATTTCTGCACCTCAGTGTTACTCACAATCTTCCTTCTCTTCCAAGTTACACGTTTATTATACACAGTGTGTATTTGTAGGCACGTGGGTGGATGATTGTGTGTATTTGTATATTGAAATTATTACAGTTATTTACAGAAACCATAGCATTTACTAAACCACAGTCATCTATTATAATACAAGTACTATATTTTAGTTTTAATTAGATCACATTTTTTTATTTACATAATTGTAAGCATACTTTTTTTAAGATTTCCCTCTTCTAGATCACATCATGTTATTGGGTTAACGGTTATACTATTTAACTTCCTACTTTTTGCAGTGAAGAATAAAATAAGTCAGATTAAAATGAACAGACATAGCACTTGTTGAACAAACATATATGAAAATATATTAATACACTTCCATTTAGAAATTTTGGGTAAGTAATATATACTTTTTAAGACATTAATACTTTTATTAAGCACTATGCATTAAACTGATCAAAAGTGTCAGTAAAGACTTGTTCGTTGTTACAAAAAAAAAAGTATCACAGTTTCCACAAAAATATTAAGCAGCACAACTGTTTTGAACATTGATAATAAGAGGAAATGTTTCACCAAATCAGCATATTAGAATGATTTCTGAAGGATCAAGATTGAAAACTCAAATAATGACTGCTGTTTCTTTTTTCAAAAACATAAGGGACTAAAGAGACTTTTTCAAAAATCTTACCAACTCCAAACTTTTGAATGGTATGTACAGTATTTCTTAGTAGTTGTAACTGTATATTCTCAATCATATCTTCATATTATATTTTCCAAGATTTATTTATTTATTCGTTTATTTATTTGGCAGTACTTACAATCACTTTGCAAACCAAATATTAGGTCCATAACCACTCCTCTCCAGGAATTTGCTTTACATGACTTTCTGACCCACAAGTCTTGAACTGGGTGTTTCTGCGCATGCACAGTCTTACTGTCCACAGCCTGTACTACACTATATAGTGAGTTGCACAATAAAACAAATTGAGAACGCTCTCATTATAATCAACACAGTTGTGTTACAGTACAGCAGAAGTACACAGAGCACAGTAGCAGTACCTTTGTTCATTACAGAAATAAAAGTTTTCTTATGACTGTAAAACCTCATTTTGGACCATTTATTTTTAAGCATGTAATGGGAATATAGTGTGAAACACATTCTGTAAGTTTCACCGGCCCTAAAGTAAAGAAAAACATTCTGAGCAGTGAGCACATTTAAAATGAAGAATGAAGTCCAAGACTTCATACAACTCCCACGTCACGTCAAAATGCTAGATCTGTCACATGTTTACCAAAACACTGAATCAGAAGAGCTGAGCAAACATCACATTCTAAATCTGACATCAAATTTGTACTCGGAGACCATAACACACTCCTGTACAGACAATATACACATGTCGGACTAGACAGACGACAAGGAGGCCAAGGCAGGTATAGTTCAGTGTGAGAGAGGTCATTCATGTTATCACAATTGACTGTAGGGTGTGAAACTACAGCAGGGTGTGCTAGCTGTAGTTTTGAGTGATATCTAACATTGACCGGAGCTCCATCTGAGGTGAGAAGGCCAAAAGGTAACACCAGATAGAATTTTTTTTACATAAGTGAAAAGGCATCAACACCAATGTTTTGCAAAGTCAGTGAACACTGGGAACAGCAAAATGTTATATCCCTAGAACTACCCTCCCTGTAAAATAATGAGATCTATAATTTATTTAATCTCTCTCTCTCTGTAGAAAATTACTTTTAAGCTGTGTTTCTTTGACAGCAGGGAAGTTTTAATACATATTATTTTAATTTTAGATTGTATAATATAAATATACCATAAATATACTATCCCCCCCTTAAGAACGTGCTTAATGCTTAATATCATAAAATATGTCAGTGTCATTGTCAGTGTTTTGTCATGCACACCAGTAATGTTTTTTTCTAAGGCACATTTATAAAAGCTACCTAAATGTCTTAATTGAACTAAGGCCTGCTCCTGGCTTAAAGGAGAACTCCGGTCAATTTTAACATTGAGCTCATTTTATTGTACATTTGGAGTGCTGTCAATACAGAGAACAACTACAAAAATCGGTGTTGCCTACACCGAGTTATTCTATTTTTAAAATTTGCACCCTGTTGACTTCAATGGGGCAAGTACTAAACCTGCTTTTAGGCTCTTAACATCCTTGATGTGTCATTACAAGTGCACAGAAAATGTGAGTGATTCCTTCTGAGTGAACACGAGTGAATCTTTCACATCTACTGCAGTCAGATTCACTCGTGTTCACTCAGAAGGAATCACTCACATTTTCTGTGCACTTGTAATGACACATCAAGGATGTTAAGAGCCTAAAAGCAGGTTTAGTACTTGCCCTATTGAAGTCAACAGGGTGCAAATTTTAAAAATAGAATAACTCGGTGTAGGCAACACCGATTTTTGTCGTTGTTCTCTGTATTGACAGCACTCCAAATGTACAAAAAAATGAGCTCAATGTTAAAATTGACCGGAGTTCTCCTTTAATCTAAGATCTATCTGTGAAACCGGGCCTATAGATTATAGCCTAATTAACATATCAGTTTTGATACTAAGATTATATTCACTGTTCACTGTGAAATACTATTACAATTTAAATAGCTTTTTATTTTAATATCTTTTAAAATGTAAATGATGATTCTTATGATGGCAAAGCTGAATTTTCCAAAAAAACTTTTAATTGTCTGACGAAGAGCCTATGTGCTCGAAACGTTACCACCTGTGTGAGTCTATCATTACATTTTTCACATTTTTGGAGCCGTGGTGTACCGACTTTTTTCCTTTTTTATCAATTTCCTTGTTGAGCACCCAATTTGAGCAACATATTGCTTTGCTGTGGATCTGATTTTACAAAGTTGAATTTTCATCAACTCCAGTCTTCAGTGTCACATGATTTTTCAGAAATCATTCTAATACGATTTGGTGCGCGAGAAACCTTTCTTATTATTATCAATGTTGAAAACGGTTGTGCTGCTTAATATATTTATGGAAACCATGATACCTTTTTCAGGCCTTTTTCAAGTTCAAAAGAACCACATTTATTAGAAAAAGAAAATCTTTTGTAACATTATAAATGTCTTTACTATAAGTTTTCATCAATTGAATGGGTCCTTGCTGAATAAAACGATTCATTTCTTTTAAAACAAAATCTTACTGACCCCAAACCTTTTAACGGTAGATTAACCCTACCCTACATCATAATTTAAATGATTTCCGTTCTGTCTTTAAAATAGTATAGTTGTCATTTTTTTTATTGTTATGTATTCACATGTTGATATTTAGGTTGTGACTTTTCATGCATACTTTATACAACATCTGGCAGTATTGCAACTTGACATGTCCCAATTTTTGTCCATATGTGTAAAAGCATTCGGGCAGACATGTGGGGTCGGGGCCCTTAGGGAGAGGGCTTTGCCTGTCCACCCTAAATTAAGCTTGGCAGCCATTTCCACGGTTCCCTGAGAACCGCCAGGCCACACACACGAGCATGCAAACACAAAGTCACAAGCTTAGGAAGTGTGTGTTGCTTTAAACATGAACATGTTATTTGGCTTTCTGAATTTGTCAAAATATATTCTGATGACTTTGTCATTTATCACGTGTCGAGCTATATGGCTCCAGTACTATTAGTAATAGGTTTTCACACATGTGTGAGCACAGACACATAGACAGTGATGTCTCACAGTGGCAAAGGTGACAGACTTCAATGAGAGACACGTCAGCCATGCAGATGGAAACTGTCCGCTTTTGGTGGTTTATTTTTGGTCCATTTTTGGGCCACTATTAAAGCTTTTTAAATGTAGAAATGGCAATAGTCACGATGCCATCTGACTTTTGCAGAATGATGATGTCACCTTCCCCACGACCGTTCACGGTCCTGGAATGTTACAGGCTGTTGACTGAGACAAAGGATTCTGGGTAGTGTGTACGGAGGAACATGGAAGTGTAAGGGGTGAGCCATCTGCCTCACACACTCACAGTAAACTCCTACAGCTAAACACACAACCCACCCACACACTGCACACAGTGCACACACACCCACAATCTGTAGGTCAAACATGACGGCACCAGCAATAATGTAAGCATGACATTTAGACAAGTTCACACAAAGAGTCAGATAGTTGTGCGATAACTTACTGACTAGAAAGTATGCTGTTATTAAACTAAATGTATGTCCACTGCGAGATGGACTGACAGTGAGTGTGTGGTGGGAGACAGTAACACAGTTATGTGAAGTACACGGTCACACAGATACATTATTATAACATTATTCCTCTACACTACAGTGACCCTCTCTTATAGCTCTATCAGACACAACACAAACACAAACACACACACACACACACACATAAAACATTTGTGTGTATGTGTGTGAGCTCCTTAGTATTTGGTATTGCTTTAATTTAAATAAAACTTCCAATTCTTGGGTTCACATATGATAAACGTATTAATCCCATAAACTGATTATTGGATATATTGGTGTTGGTGCAAATTTAAACAATTTGTTTGGATTTGTAACATTTATAAAATCTTCTCTGTTGTGGGGTGATCATTTAAAGTATAAATTATGTATAATCTAAAGAGATAACTAGAGACATTTTGTCCATATTTTTTGTCATATTTCATACACTAGTGCAGAATTTGAACTAAACGTGTTTTCTTTTGTTTTGTTTTCTTCTGAAAGAAGTGTCTAATGCTCACCAATGCTGCATTTTTTAAAATCAAAATAGAATCAAAAACAGTAATATTATGAAACATTAAATACCTTTTTTTTTTTTTTTTTTTTTTACAACATTTTTGTAATTTGTTCCTGATGGCAAAGCAGAATTTTCAGTGTCACATGATCCTTCTGAAATAATGTTGAGAACAGTTGTGCTGCTTAATACTTTTGTGGAAACTGTGATACTTTTTTTTTTTCAGGATTCTTTAAGGAATAGAAAGTTCAAAAGAACAGCATTTATTTGAAAATAATTCTTTTCAACAATGTACAAAATCTTAACTGTCACTTTGGACACTTTAATTTCTTTTGAACGTCAGTGCATACTATATCTTTATTGGGAAGATAATTGTTTGTTTATGACTAATTGGGTTTATGACCCATTTTATGCCTTTTTCATTTTTATGAAACTGGATCTGAAGTCACAGTGATTCCAGATTTAGGACATTTGCAATAAACAACGCATTTAAATCATTTTGATAAGATGTTTTCTATCAAACAGCATTCAAAGTCTGTAAGTGGATCCTCAAAAGCATAAAATGCATTGATTTTGTAGCTGTACCCATGAACAATAGTACCTTCATCTCAATGTAGTCTGACATATACAGTAGTGTGTTATTTCAGAGAAACAAACTTTTGCTGCCTGCTGTCAGACTGAAACTTTTAAAACCAGCACTGGGACCCCTAAATCTTACCGGTGACAGGTTTAGGTCTCTATGGCGATGGCTTTACAAGTCCCAGAGGAAGCAGCCAATCAGCCGCAGGTCTCCACAACAAGAACAGATTCCGGTCAGGTCAGCATCTTAGAACCAAGGGGGGTTCAGACCTCACACACACTCATTCAAACACCCGATTCCATGCACACAATGAGAATGTGCTGATGCATGATTAGTAGTTCATTACATTTTTGTCCAGTAAAAAAGGGCCTGAACCACCTGTGCTGGAGTGATTTTGATGATGTGTGTGGTGTTGGTGTTTACAAGAATGATTTGAGCTACTTTTGATTTGCCCTCTGTGGGTTGGAGTCCCATGATAGGTTTCCGTGGTAATGATTGCATGCTTTCTGCATTCCGAGGCCTTAATACAGAACAACAGCAGCTGTGGGAATGTAGCAATTTTACTGCCATTGTTCACTATACAATCTACGAAGACCCTGTCACCTAGCAACCTGGCTCACAATACATTTAACATATAGCTAATCGTAAACAGTACAAATATTTACAGAAGTATGAGCATTGGCAAGCTACACTTTTTAAGGAAGTCAAAGATTATTTTAGATGGATTAGCTAAAGACGTTTTAACGTTTGAAATGGGATGCTGTTTGCATATAAGGCATACTTTTCCTAATCTATTTATAAATATATCTCATTTCATTATTTGTCATTGCAGAGAAGTGGTATTTTAGTATAGTATAGTTTTAGTATTATTATTTATAAACTTGTTTCAGTTTTAGTTCAGTTTTATTTTTATTTATTTATTTTAGCACTTAAAAAGACTTAAACTTTGCCAAGACACCATTTCTAATTTACGTTTAGTTTAAGTTTTTTATGCAATATTTTATCTCAGCTTTGTTCCAGTTAAAAAAACAAAGTTCCCTTTTGAAAGGGAACTCGCACTGCGTTGATGACGCTATGGGGAATGCCCTCCATGTGAACCATGTCTGAAAAGCTATCCAATCACGGCAATCGATATTGACCGGTGACAGCCTATGACGTCACTACTCCTCTTACTCAAGAGTCGTCTGGCCAAGGCCCGCCTTTTGCATTAGGTGTAAATGCTAGTGGTGTAACAGGGTAGATAGCAGCATAGGTAGCAGGCTACCTTCGAAAAGCCTCCGATGCAGATATCTATGTATCTATGTGTCAGGTCTTTCTCTCTAGAGAGTAAGAAGCAGTGTGCTCAGGCCCTTTACAGCATCGAGTGTAGTAGCTGGCAGCAAGGCCTTAAGTTAAAAAGGATTTTTCTTCTGAGCCCCTTGAAATATAAGAATTCAAGTCAAACGGTTGTATGCCCTTGACCACTTACTGAGGCCTCCATATCCTTGGGTTTAGTAGAGAATATACTAAACTGACGCCCGTGACATTCAAAGCTCTAGGCCTTACAGTTGGCCTCCTCAATACTCCGGTAGCGTAAAGGCCTGTTCACACCGGGACGAATTTCGCGCGCGATATTCACCGACGTTTAACGCCTCGTGACTAAACAAAGGGTGCCAATGTGAGTGTGCACACCGGCGCGAAAAACGCCACGCGTAAAAGCGTCATTTTTTAAAAAACGCCTCGGGTTCGTTTTTTTGGTTTGGATAGTCAAAAACTATCCGACCAATGAGATTGGCGCTTTTGTTCACGTGGCTGGAGCTTCTGAAGTTACAGTAAAACACAACTTTGGGGCGCTCAAACACAAAACGGTCTTGCCGAGCACACATACGTAACGGTGAAGAAGATATACACCAAGTAGCATCTAAACTGCCAGAAAGAAATAAGACGAGGAAGATGCAAGACAAGATGAATGTAGAGCTGCTGGTCTCGTTGGTGTCTGAACCATAGAAAGAAATGGACACAGCGACCCCATTGGATTCAACGGAGACAAAGTGAAGTCAATTAGAAACTCTTACTTCTTGGGGGTCGAACGTACTGCGCAGACTCAAACTAAGCTTGACGACGTAGATGTGACGTGAGCAACCCGTCTGTCTTCTAGTAGCTGTGCCAAGAAAAATCTGAATCATTCCCTTCCGAAACTTGCAGAGACGGAGAGCGTGAGTAGGAGCTGTCCATGAGCTAGGAGCAGGAGCAACGTTTGCTATGTATTCTGATTAATTATTTTGTCACTTTGCCTCCACGTCCCCCCGATTGCGCGCGAGCTTCTCCTCCTGTCCATACGGTAATTCTCTACTGTGCGACAGAGAGTCGCGTGGTTATGACGCAATCGTTAGCCTATTTTTACAAAAACTGCTTCTACGGGGCCATAACGGAAGCTACAAGGTAATGAAGCCTTTTATGCATTTTCGTGTTTCTTTAGAAATAAATAATGGACAAATGGGGTCTTTAAATGCCTCAGATGTGAAGTTATTCGCTGTCAAAGTGACGCCAAAATGAATGGGAGTCAATGGGATGCTAACAGCAGGTGGGGGTCCGCTAGCCAATGGCGGCGCCCGGGGGTACCTTCAAAATAATAGAAAACCCTGCCCCCCTGGTCGGAACATAAAGAACTATATGACAAACGCGATGTGAAAGAAATGTATAAAAATTATGTTATTTAAGCCAGCGCAAATACCTTTGTTTACATCCTGTTTTCGGGTGAAGCCCAAAGTAGTCGATTGCCGAGTTCACGCGCGTGATCATAGGTACTAAACCTATGCGCGTGAACTCGGCAATCGACTACTTTGGGCTTCACCCGAAAACAGGATGTAAACAAAGGTATTTGCGCTGGCTTAAATAACATAATTTTTATACATTTCTTTTACATCTACTGCAGTCAGATCCACTCGTGTTCACTCAGAAGGAATCACTCACATTTTCTGTGCACTTGTAATGACACATCAAGGATGTTAAGAGGCTAAAAGCAGGTTTAGTACTTGCCCTATTGAAGTAACAGGGTGCAAATTTTAAAAATAGAATAACTCGGTGTAGGCAACACCGATTTTTGTCGTTGTTCTCTGTATTGACAGCACTCCAAATGTACAAAAAAATGAGCTCAATGTTAAAATTGACCGGAGTTCTCCTTTAAGATTGTACTCTCCTTGCTTCAAAGGATCGATAGCACTTCTGCTGAGTACACTGCCTGTTGGCAATGTTAAATAAGTATAACCAGGCCCACAGAAATGTCTGTGAGTGAGAGCACCTAGGCTTCGGAAGGCTGACTCTGCTAACATCCTTGCTATCAAGTAGTTAGGCCTTAACAGGCTCCCCAACGAGTTGGATGCTTAGCATTGCAAAGGCATTAAGTATCACGTTGCAGGCTCCATGGAGCCTCCCTGATTTTAGCCCAGAGCCTGGTCAGTACTTATCAGGTTGAGCATAGTGTTCCAGAATCTATCTGAGGATCGCTCTGTTTGAATACTTAACTCCCTAAGTCTGGTCGGCAGGTCGAAGGACTCTCACGAGGCCTCCCTGTTAGATCAGCCAAGAGCTGGAGGCGCCCCCCTTTTTAGGGTCCCTTTAGAGTGCCTAGCCTCCACAAGGCTATGAAGCACTGTGTAGATCCAGGATCGAGTAGAGTTACTCCCCTCGTCTGCAAGGGTTATAAAGCGCTATGCTGAGGTCTACTCTCCAGGATGCCCATCTCTATGATCTGGTTTGTGAGTGAACTACTGCCATTAATTCCCTATTGGATTTTGTGAGAGACTCTGTTTAGGAAACATACAGGTTGTTGGCAAGACTAGGTCAGTAAATATGACCAGGTCAGCCTCCCTGTTGGCATGTGGGGTTGACTTTATGTTCACCTTGGAAAGTGACTGGACGGGACTCCTTTCGGACCCCCTGGCCATATTCCCTTAAAGGAACCCCTTCCATGGAAGCTGTTGGTTCCAAGCCTTTGAGCGGCCTTGTTAGGCCCCTCAGCATGGTGGGATTGTATATCGTTCCCCATAGCGTCATCGACGCAGTGCGAGTTCCCTTTCGAAAGGGAATGTCTAGGTTACAACTGTAACCTCTGTTCCCTGAGTTCGCCATGCCTTCTGATGCCTTCGTTCAGATACCTGTTGAACAGTCCCTTCAGACGATAACTGGATGACATGTTCTCTAGGTGCCCCTTTTATACTTCCGGGTCGCACTAGTAGTGACATCATAGGCTGTCGCCGGTCAATATCGATTGCCGTGATTGGATAGCTTTTCAGACACCGGTTCACATGGAGGGCATTCCCCATAGCGCCATCGACGCAGTGTCTCGTTCCCTGTTCTCAGGGAACAGAGGTTACAGTCGTAACCTAGACGTTTTCAATGTTTTCAGTTTACAATAACCCTGCTGCAGATATACAGTACATGATGCAGAATACAATATAAACAAAACATGATGCAAAACAAGTAAACATAGCATCATACAGGCATCTGACTTGGGACATTACATGAGAGATGTGACAGAAAACCTGTACTCTTGCAAGAAAACTATGTACTTAATTGAATTATGATGCACTGAGAGGCTACAGTAGTGATATCAATAAGAGAGTGCTAACAAGCTAATTTAAAGACTTCACATCTGAGAGACTTTTAATCTTGTTCATGTCAATAATCATTCCCTTGCTTCTATTTCTGAAACCTTTTTCTTTCCTGTGGGCAAACCGTGAAACAGATGCCAGGACAGTGTTTGTGATTAGCAAACATGCTTACAGCTAATTGAGTTTTGTGCCTTTGTGAAAAAGTGTGTGAATGTGCAGTACTGGGGAGAGTCCTATCCTTAGGGTGCTATTTATTAAGCGATTGTGTAAAAATTTGAATTCCGGGTTTCACAGACGAGGCTTAAGCCTATAGTCCCAGGCTAAAGTGCATGTTTGAATGAATGAATGAGTTTGAGCTGTTTGAGCTGTCTTAACTGAAAGCAACTTGCTTAATATCTTAAAATATATCAGTGCCATTGTTTTGTCTCAAGATGCACACCTGTAATGGTGTTTTCTAAGGCATGTTTATATAATCTACTTAAATGTCCTAGGTTAACTAAGGCCTAATTCTGGCTTTATCTGAGCCCTGTCTGTGACACCAGGCCTAAGATCATTAGCTAGGGGTTAACACAAGATTTGTCATGAATTTCAAAGTTATCCACTAGAACAGAACGCACCATTTCTGATGTTCTAATGGATCTGTATGAATGTTTCTGATTTATTGCACGTGCACAAATTCTGCACTTCATAACACATCTCCCCGTGGGCTTGCTTCATAACAGCTGTTATTGCAAAGGTTAATGACGTGTTGGTCGAACACATTCTAGGAACAGAATGAATAGAAAAGCAGGCATGAACGAAATACTGAGTGAGTAATTACAGTTGATTTTGGTGCAACAGGCGAAGGTTTGAAAAGCATTTAGGTTCACATGGTGGCGTCACAGTGGACACACTCCACCCCCACCTCAATCCTCACAGCACCATAATTGACTGTTCATTAACACAGGGTTGAGGGCAATATCAGCCTGTTTCCCACAATGATTACCAAAGGCTAAGTACACTGATTGCACCTGTCCCCATGACGACCCTATGCTCCTCTTCTACAACTAATATGCGTGTGGTGTTATGTCCCAAACTTTCAGATCTCATATCTCCACTAATGAGCTCTGTTCATTTGAGCTTGCATACAGCTTAAGTCCAATAGTCATTTTAATAATGAATCACAAAAATATGAAACAATTTTACAGCACATTACAATACACAAAATCATATGCTGTTCAGCCATTTACACGCTGTTCAGAATAAAAAAAGTTTTTTTTTAAATAAATTATTGCTTTTATTCAGCAAGGACATATTAGTAGTGTCAGTAACAACAATTACAGTATCAGTAAATTGTTACAAAAAAATTCTATTTCATTTAAAAGCTGTTCTTTTGAACTTTCTATTCATCAAAGAATAACGAAAAAATGTATCACAGATTCCACAAAAATGTAAAGCAGCACAACTGTTTTCAACATTGATAAAAACAAGAAATGTTTCTTAAGCACCAAATCAGCATATTAGCATGAGTTCTGAAGGATCATGTTACACTGAAGACTGGAATAATAAAGCTGAAATTTCAGATTTTCCATCAAATTTATAAATTGTAGTAGTATTTCACAATATTGCCGCTTTTACTGTATTTCTGAAAAATGCAGCCTTGGTGAGCATACTTCTTTTAAAAAAAAATTAGCAACTCTAATCTACACACACACTTGATTATATTATATTATATTATATTATATTATATTATATTATATTATATTATATTATATTATATTATATTATATTATATTATATTATATTAAAATGTTTGTATATTTAAAATATTCAATAAGTTTAATTATAACTAAAATATATGGATTAATACCGATACAGTAAACTCAATATTGAACTCATCCTAACTTAAGAGGAATCTTATAAGTTTAGGATTATAACCCTAACTGTGCAGCTCTACCTCAACTGAGAATGTGATGACTAATCAGTGAAGAGGAAAGGCTATAGACATCATGCACCACAGTAAGGGTGTAGCTTCCATCAGTAGACAGCGATTTTGGAAAATCAAACAAATCTCAATGTCTATCCTGAAAACACTGCACCTTTATACTGTCACATGTTCACCCATACTGTAGCAACCTTTCTCTCTTCAATCGGCCTCTCTTCTCCCTCCCCTGCTCTCTGACTCCACCCTGCTGTCAATAAAAGGTGGTCGTCTGCAGACTGTTACTTGTTTAAGTCCAGTTTGCATTGGTCAGTTGGTCAAGGTGTGTGTTTCAGGGTCTTTCTGAGTGTGAGCCTGAAAATCCTTGAGATTATCTCCTCCTACAGCCGTTCAAAGGAAAGGTAAGAAAATACACTTTAATATATTCATCGTTTTATTAGTCTGCTTATTAACTGCTTGTCTTGATTCTCATTGATGTACACTGTAAAAACTATTGGAAAAATTTGATCTAATTTGTAATTTCAAAATAATTATGATCAAATAGACAAGTAATGAAAAGGGAAGTGGTTCAGCATAGATATAAGGTAAATAGTTTCCCCCATTTGTAGCATAATTCTGTGTCAGTGTTTGAGGTATAGTGCGTGTTGAAAACTAAAATGAAACCTTATTAGAAGCTACCCTACTGCATTTATTGTAACAGGCAAAGATGTGCATTTGCGTTTCATACTAGATTGTAAAACACTGTTTATCTTTGGGCTCTTATCTCATCTCTCATCTGTCTGACAAATGAAGCTGATGAATTTTACTGCAGAAATGTGATTAATATAAAGCAAACTCACTTTTAACATGTTTAATCATTTATGGGTGGTTTATAAAGTGATAGATGTGTATACAGTTGTACTGTACAGTCTACTTGATATGCATATTTTATTTTCTGTTCAATTTTATTACAGAAATACTGAGCAGAAACATCATGTTGCTTTAACAAGTTTGGTGTGCAGTTTCTAGGTTAATGTGTTAGCTCCCCCTCCTGGTGGCAGCCATATGGTGTCTTTGCATGCATGTGTGATTGTGATAGTGTGTACCTGATAGTGGACTGTTAGATGAACTCTCGGCTGGGAGACGAATACAAAGCAGACATCCATTAATGGCACAATGGGATGTGACTTGTGTCATTGTTTCAACAATTCATACATTGAAAGAATGTTTCAGTACATTCTACATTTATTGCAGAAATAAATTGTGTTATTGTCAATCTAGCATTTTCAGCATATACACTAAAAAACGTTGCTGTGTCATAGCTTATTGATCATATAATAATTTACAGTGTAGTGAGTGATTAATGCCACTTCTAGAAATTTCTATAGTGAGACTTTTGAGTTGCATAAAGTCTCTTCTCATTAGTGAACAGACAGATCAGAATGTTCATTCAAATAACGAAACGTTGTTTGATTCAATCCAAAATGTGGCTGAAATGAATTTCGCCTCGTTATACAAACTAATTGCAAAGTACTTGCTTTGGATTTACTATTAACTCTTACTAGTAATCACTAGTTAGTACTAGCACTAGTACTCTACTAGCCTTTGAGGCTAGCAGACCTATCTTATATTTTTTAAGCTCCAACAGTAATGTAATATAAATATATTATATTATTGTTGGAGTTTAACACTTGCAAATAGTAATAAAAAAGAAATTAGCCTCTTTCTGCAAATATAACCAATCATTGTCAGAGGTAAGCATTCAAGCCAATCAGCTTTCAGTATCACTTTAGTGGGTCATCAAACCTGCTCATGAGACAACAGGTGAAAAGAAACTTTCAAATGTATCTAATTATCGATACAATCCAGATTAATGAAGGATCTCATAGCAAGTGAACCTGAAAAACAGAGCCATAAATTAATTATTTGGATGATAGATGGAATGGAGCTCTCCATTCAATCATAAATGTTTCTAACGATTATTGTCTGTAACTGGTGATTTGTTCCATTGATTTACTAAAATAGCAAGTGTTGCTTTGGTTATTATAACAGATTATAACTCGTCATTAATTATATAGAACATTTTAATGTATCAGTGGAGTATCAGTAAATAGATAAAACAGATCTAAACTAGATAGATAGATAGATAGATAGATAGATAGATAGATAGATAGATAGATAGATAGATAGATAGATAGATAGATAGATAGATAGATAGATAGATAGATAGATAGATAGATAGATAGATTCTTTCCGACATACGTTCTTCACATCCTCTCTCCCCACACATGCACTTTGAGGCTAGCAGACCCTTGCCGTGTTTCTCACTCTTATTAACGCTCAGCTGTTAAAATGCTTCTAAGTAACCCAACAGATGCTCAAAGAGAATGAGGACCTTGTTGTACCTCAAAAAGGCCTGTTTTTTTTTCCTACAGCTGGTATATAGTCAATATAGTCTGTCTGCTACATTGTACAAAAGGAGATATGTGTGTCACATCACAATATTCTGTAGGTTGACTGGCATATGAATTATTTGAGCGCCCTCTGATTGGTCTGCTGCAACACATGCATGTTAGTACAATCACTCCTTCTGGTTTCCCAAAATTCAGTTGTCCCGGAACATCAGGTAATTCAACATGGACATTGAAAATGAATAGCTACAGTACTTATTCCACAGTATTATTCCTTTCACATGTTAAAATAATTAAATGAACATTTCTATTCAAGAAAAATCTAAATCTATTAGATATTAGTTAAAATCATAATCTAGAATATGTTGTCTTACTGGATCACAGCCTCTTATAGTCCTCCCTTGGTTTGCTGAAAGAATCATCTCCCTCCTTTTTTCCCATAGAAAGACAGAAAAAACGTGTTGTCATTGATGATTTATGTGTTTCTTTGTGAACACACTGCTCTGTAAAGATGGGAAAAAAGGGTGTGAGAGACTGAATGAAATAAAAGACAGAATGGGAGAATGAGGGACTAGGCAGACAAGAGCAGGGAAGGGATTTCTGTAAACACTGTTGGCCATCTGTGTCTCAGTGAGAGGCCGAATGTGATTATTTAACTAGACTTATTTGCCGTGTTGTTCATACGTTCAGTTACTAAAGCAATGAGATTCTTGAAGAACATTTCACAAATAGCACGGAGGACTTTCATTTTTACTAGGGTCAAAGGTCATGTTTAAGTGTATAGGCTAAACGTAGCTGCCTGAGATCAAAAGTTTGAAAAGACTTCATAATTATGGAAGGTGATATTTACATTGTAATCCACCATTTAAAATGCTGTTATGATTTTTGAATGTTTTTATACGAAGTCCCTCATACTCACAAAGGCTGCGTTTTTTAAATAAAAAAATACAGTAAAAACAGTAATATTGTAAAATATTACAATTTAAAATAAATGTTTTCTATTATAGCCTATATTATATAACAGCATATTAAAAGGCTGTTTATTTATGTGATGGTAAAGCTGAATTATCAGCATCATTACTCCAGTCTTCAGTGTCTCATGATCCTTCAGAAATCATTTTAAAATGTTGATTTGCTGCTCAAGAAACATTTCCTATTGTTATTAATGTTGAAAACAGTTAGGCTGCTTAATATTTTTGAGAAAACCGTGATTCTTTTCCCCCCAGAATTATTTTTTTGAAGTAGACATCTTTTGTAAATGTCTTTATAAACATGCCCTTGCCGAATAAAAATATGAATAAAAAAACATACTGAACCCTACCCTTTAGAAAGCAGTGTATTGCAAAATCAAGAGTTATGATATTCACAGATGATATGCCATAAGCGAATTAAAAGTCATATGAAATGGAAGTTGCTACAGTCATTTATTCTCCATTGTGATGTATATCAGAGTGAAACAGCTTCTTGAACAGGAAAAGATGTATGGAGGGATGTGATGTGATTATGCCCATCGAGAACTGATTTGATGGTTGTGGTTTGCTATTGCTGTGATCTCATGTGAGTGATGGGTAGGTTGTTCCACCCTTGCGCCAGTAAACACGTCATCAGAGAAGAGATGTTGATGCAAGAGAGATGGGCATAAAAGATTACGAGGGCATGAATTTTAATTTGATAATAATGATGTGCATGGATTAATAATATATAATAAATTCTGCAGTGTTCCATTAAACATTTTTGATTTCATGGTGACTATCACTGAAATATCTATATCTTTTGCTGATAATTGTATATAAATATAGACATTGACATATACATCTCTAAAATTCCTGTGAATTCATTATTATGTATAAAAGTGGTTTCAGGACATTAGCATGGTCTTTTACCTTTTACAATTTATGTTTAGAAAACAATTCATATTTTAACTTATTGGCAGGATTGGGGCCATAGTGTAAACATAAATTGTTTATTTCTTTCTAATTATGTTTTCCAATATAGTTATGACAATATGTTAATATGTTGTTATAATGATCACTGTTTTAGTTCAGTGTATATTGTTATAGTCATTGTAGTGATGCCTAACTAATCACATTGCTAATGTTAGTGCTAATGAGTGTTAATGACTTTTCTCCTTGTAAGTAACATTGTACTTGTTTACTGATTTGATTGCTCTATTTTTAGTGGGTGAATGAGACTGTTTCTGACCTTTGAAAAAAAAAAAAAAAAAAATCCATAGAAAGGAGGGAAAGGAGGCCTGCTGATAGGGTGAAAAGGTCTACATCAGTGTTTACCTGTCTGCAGCTGTAGACTTTGGTCTATTCTTTTTCATCAGCTGAGCTTACATTCCTCCTTTTTCTTCCCTTCTGCACTCTCTCTCTCTCTCTCTTTTACCTGGTCATGGAAAAGTAGGTTAGATATATTAGTCTTTCAGATCATTCTTATGCAATTGGCATGATCACTGGAATTAACATTCCTCATCACAAAATGACATCCATGCAGACCTGATCTAGAAACATACATTCATAATTTCACATATTGTCACATGTGCAAACACCCATTTTAGAATGTGGGATTTGATTACTTTGCTCTAAACCATTTTGTAGCCAACAATAAATTAGTATGGCTGGATGAAACTACATGTCTTATGCCAAAACATTTGATAAACACTGTCAAATCTTATGATAACATTTATATGTGCAATTAAATAAGGGTAGGCTAATGCATGATAATGCTTTTCTAACAACTTTTGTAGTGGACGTTATTATCAGCATTACATGAAGCTAAATCAACCGAACAATGTTTTTTGATAGTGTACGGCACATTCGTATTGGTCTTTAGGTCTTTGGCCCAAAACTATATCTCTCTCAAAAAGCTTTAAACCTAGAGGGCCTATGGCATATCTGTGTGATTCTCAGCAGCCTGAGAAAAAGCCAAAAGGTCAACTCTGTCTCTCCCATCATCCTGATGCAATCTTTGTTTCATTCACATCTAAGTTGTTATTGTTTTCCCATTAAATTTAAAGCATCACAGTAACGTGTTATGAAAACTTTTTTGGTCATTTAACAAGAGACAAGCAAAAATGTAAAGCGGTGTGCACATAAATGGACATTACTGTTTACTGTCTGGGATTCCTGCAGTGTGAAAGGTGAATTGCTGGAAATTTCTTTCTAGTTACTGAGAACTTCCCCAGAGATTCTTAGAAGTGAGAAATTCCAATAAAGGGTTTGCTTCCTGTCCTTTGCTTTTACAGTTAAAAAGTCAGCTTTAAGGTCACGTTTAAGAGTATAGGCTAAATTTAGATGCCTGAGAAAGTAATGTTGTCTAATCTCAAATCAGGTTAGAAGAAGGTATGAGGAGATATAATTATGGAGGGTGATGTTAACATTGAAATTGATTATATTATCAATTAATATATATTGTTCAAAGGTTTTGGGTTGGTAAGATTTTAATGTTTTTGAAAGAAGTATTTTATGTTCTCAGAATTTGCTCTCAACATTTTAAACTAAATGGACGGTTCTTTTGTTTTTAGCTGAAAGACTGAAATTGATTATAAAGAATATTTCATAATCTTCCTTTGTGAAGGAAAAAGCCTATTATTGTGCTCTCCTCAGACAGCAGATATTATATAATTAGTTGATACTGTTAGAAATATATGTACATTTATATTATTAGGTCATTTTACAGTTAATGGTTATTTCATTTTCCCCCACAGGCCATGGCCATGGCTGCTTTCCTGGTAGTTTTCGTGGAATTGGCTCTACTGCCATCAGTTTTTGGGGGTGCATATTATGGACACAAGCCACATCCTCAACAGCACCAATCCTTACCACAGATGCCTCATATGGGCATGGGAAAGGATATGCCACACATGCCATATCCACACTACAGAAAAGACCTACCAATGCACCTGAACAAAGGCAAAGATACCAAAGGTATGAACACTTGTTTATCTTAGAACGTATGGTCACACTGTACATGATATACATGGTATAGCCTACATTATTACTGTTTGTTTGTTCTTATTTGTTCTTATATATAACAGGGTTTGTAGTGATTATAATTAGTTTATACAGTACATAATATACATTTTACATGACTTATAAAGTCCCTTTATTCACTGGTTAATTTGTTTTTTTTTTAAATGTGGTTACTTTTTTTTTTTAGTTACTTATGCTGACACACCTTCTTATGGTCACTGATACCTAATCCCGTCCCTGCTTTTCCTTTACAAAGGTGAGACCATTCCCAGAGGTGAGCAGGGTGTTCAGGGAGAGACTGGACCTCAAGGGCCCCCTGGTCCACCTGGGCCCCAAGGACCTTCTGGGCCTCAAGGTAATGGAATGCTAGGCCCTCCTGGAAGGTCAGGACCTCCTGGTCCTCCAGGATTCCCTGGAGTTGGTAAGCCAGGAATGCCAGGTATGCCCGGGAAGCCAGGAGGTATTGGGCAGCCTGGACAGCAAGGTGAACAGGGACCCAGAGGTGAAGAGGGACCACCAGGCATGACTGGGCCACACGGCCCTCCTGGACCCCCAGGCCTGCCAGGAATAGGAAAGCCTGGTGGACAAGGATTACCAGGACAGCCAGGGGGTAAAGGAGATCCAGGACATAAAGGTTTCCCTGGTCTCCCAGGGTTACCTGGGCCTAAAGGAGACAGAGGAATTGGACAACCAGGCCCACTGGGGCCCAAAGGGCCAGCTGGGCCACCTGGGCTCCCAGGGAAGGCAGGATTACCAGGTGTGGGTAAGCCTGGTCTTCCTGGTGTAACAGGTCCACCTGGTGTGCCAGGGAAACCTGGACAGCCTGGAGAGCTAGGTCCAGAGGGTCCACCTGGTGGACTGGGCCCTCAAGGACCACAAGGGCCCCCTGGTATTGGAAGTCCAGGAGAAAGTGGATTACCAGGCCAGCCAGGGGCACCTGGCCACAAGGGATTACAAGGACCACCAGGGTTACCTGGCAAACCTGGATTACCTGGATTTGGCAAACCTGGATACCCTGGCCCAAAGGGTGATAAAGGGGTGGGAGGGCTTCCTGGTGCTCAAGGACCAAAAGGAGACAAAGGTTATGGAGGTCAACCAGGCATGACTGGACCACCTGGTCAAACTGGTCCTACAGGCCCTCCTGGACCAATGGGGGCACCAGGTGGAATTGGTTCCCCAGGGCTAAAAGGAGAGGGAGGTCTAGAAGGAGACAAGGGAGATCGGGGGCCTATGGGGCAACCAGGTCCTCCAGGATTTCCTGGTCAACCAGGCCTCCAAGGTGGAGATGGAGAACCTGGGGCAAGAGGACCACCAGGACCCATAGGTCCCAAAGGAGAAGCAGGAAGCAATGGTCTACCTGGTTCCCCAGGTCCATCTGGCCTGCCTGGTCTTAAAGGAGAACTTGGTCAGCCCGGCCCAGAAGGACCACAGGGTCCTAAAGGCATTCCAGGTCTTGCAGGGCCTGGAGGACCAATTGGGCCTCCTGGACCACCCGGGGCAAAGGGAGAAGTTGGTCCATCAGGTCAAGCTGGTCCACCCGGTGAAGGCAGCCCCGGAATCCCTGGTCCTCTTGGTCCCGCAGGTCCACCTGGCCAAAATGGAAACCCAGGTCAGCCAGGAATGCCAGGTCCACCGGGACCTCCTGGACCCCCAGGCCCCCCTCCTTCCCCTGACCTGATGAGTGTTCTTCCTGAGATGGGCCCTGCCCTTGATGGTATTAAAACTGGTGGATACAAGAAAGGGAAGTATGCCGGTGGGGGTGATATGATGGGTGCCAATGGTCTGGAGATGCCTGCTTTCACTGCCCAGCTGACCACACCATTCCCTCCAGTTGGCACACCAATAGTGCTTGACAAACTACTGTATAATGGGCGTCAGAATTACAACCCTCAGACCGGTGTGTTCACCTGTGACCTCCCAGGCATCTACTACTTTGCCTATCATTTGCACTGCAAGGGTGCCAATGTATGGGTGGGGCTCTACAGGAATGGGGAGCCACTTATGTATACATATGATGAGTACAAGAAGGGTTTCCTGGATCAAGCATCTGGGAGTGCAGTGATTCCATTACAACCAGGAGACACAGTTTATTTACAATTACCATCTGACCAGGCAGCTGGATTTTATGCAGGACAGTATGTCCATTCCTCCTTCTCCGGCTTTTTACTTTACCCAATGTAGATTGCAAGAATAAGTGAGAGAATTTGAAGGAGAGAGAGGGAAGAAAGAACTGACATTAAAATGTTTGACTTAAAAATGTCAGTATTTTTAAGTACATTCTCACAGGGAATACAGAAGACTCAGAGACAGCCCTTTTAAACTCAACCCAACAATATCAATCTACAGACTGTATTAGTATATGCAATGTTAAATTACAGAGTACATTGTATATAAAGATACAACCTGCACAAAGACTCTCACAGATTGTAGTAAGAAACTTCAATTCAACACCACATTTAAACAGCTTTTTGAGAAGATTGTTTTTGTAATGTATTTATGTATTTGCTTAATTGATGGTATCCAACATGAGTATATATGCTTTAAAATGTTTAGAACTCTATTTGTAATGTCATTGTGACATTTGCATGATAAATAATGTATTTGCTTTAAATGAGATGAGAAAAGCCATTCAATTTTTCAAAAATATCACATCATATTTGTCTTTCTTTATCAATGATTTTAAAAAATGTTAAAGTTTTTGCACACTTCTAATATTGTAACACATGCGCTGTGTGAACTGCAACCAAATTACAAATTTGTTTGTATGACTTTGTGTGTGTGTGTGTGTGTGTGTGTGTGTGTGTGTGAGAGAGAGAGAGAGAGAGAGAGAGAGAGAGAGAGAGAGAGAGAGAGAGAGAGCATGTGTGCTAGATTTTTATTTGATCCCCCTCCCCCAAAAAAGATTATTTTTAAACTATAAATACTAACTTGTCTGAAAACCACTTCTGTTCCCAAAGTTAACTGTCATAAAAATGAGTTTTTCTCACAATAATTTAAATCTCACTATCACAAATCATATTTCATATCAATTCCCTTGTTTCCACCCAACTCTGAATTGAATTTTCACCTGAAATATTACTCTTTTTTTAAATTGTGTAATAACCTTTGTTTTTATATGTTGGTGAACAACGGTGCTAAAATTGTCTAATCCAATGACTCCCCCTCCCTACTTATTGGTGACTTTTTCTTTGAATTTTGTAATAAAGATGATTTACATTCATAATTGTATGTCAATCAATTTACTGTACCAGAAATGTATTAATATATCTCTTCTAAAAACCATCACCTAATTATGATCATGTGGGGAATTTGCAAACCATGCCATATAGTAAGGGGAAACTACTTTAATCTAAAATATCTTAAATTTAAAGCATCAAATTTAGTATAAATGTTTACCATGTATGAAAATACATACTATAAAAATTATAGTTCTAATGTGATCTGTTGCAATTAATCTTGAACCTAAATGCTATACTGCTCATTTATTGTTAAGAGTAGCCATTAAAATCATTTTAACAATTTAGAAAAGATAAATAACAATTATGGTTATGACGAAACCTTGGCTCAAAGTCATGAACATTCATTTTATCGCTCACGTTCCATAATAACCTCCCCTGGACATAGCTATAGTCACATGACCTAATTAATAATCATTAGAGCTGAAGAGCTGAAGTCACTGGTAGCTCTGGCAGTGTATAGCTATGGCAGTGTGATCTGGACACACATGGTGGCTTTTCCCGTTGAGTGCCAAGGCCCTGTTTTAATAATTATCTCAGACACCAGACATTCACATAATTTTGCATTGCATGAATTGATAAAAAACGTAAAACTGTAAAAATAAAAAAATAAAAAATAAAAAAAATGTTTGTTTTTTTGTTTACATGCATGTCATGTCATCATTAACCAACATCAGAGAACTGAACATGAAAGTGTATTGTTAAATTATTTAAATAATAATATTAATCTCAGGAGAACTTCAAGTAACAGAGTTTGGCTGACAAAACCGTTTGGGAATCCCTGCCCTACAGTATAGATCAGAAATAGTTGTATTGTTCACCTGTAAAATGGGAAAAATACTTTTAAATAAGATTTTCAAATGTTAAACACGATTAACACAACATTATGGATGATAGAATTTTGGATGATTTCACACCATTATAAAACACATTACATGAAAGTAGGTTTTTTTTTCAGTGCAACACATGGTCAAATAACAGACATGATGTATGCTTTATAATTATGACCGCCGCTAGCGTAGCTAGCGAAAGCGGTCATATAGGGATTGTCAAAGTTTTTTTTATTTTTTTTTTTTCGTCACCTTACTGAATTTTTCGTCAACGATACCAGGGACACCGAAGCACCGGGGAACATGAAATTTGGTGGGCATGTAGCCCCACTAGACTTCTAAGGAAAAATTTTGTTTGGTGCAGTTTTTCCTAAATAACTACCTGAACCGTGGCACCGAGGATGAAGACATTTTTATGGTATGTTGGTCTACTAGACTTTTACGGAAAAATTTCGTTTGGTCCCCGGGGGCCACTTCCCCCCCCGCGCTGGGGCCCCCGTAAATTTTTCGTCAACGATACCAGGGACACCGAAGCACCGGGGAACATGAAATTTGGTGGGCATGTAGCCCCACTAGACTTCTAAGGAAAAATTTCGTTTGGTCCCCGGGGGCCACTCCCCCCCCACGCTGGGCCCCCCCAAACCCAAAAAATGCAGTTTTTCCTAAATAACTACCTGAACCGTGGCACCGAGGATGAAGACATTTTTATGGTATGTTGGTCTACTAGACTTTTACGGAAAAATTTCGTTTGGTCCCCGGGGGCCAATCCCCCCCCCCCCCCCCCCGCGCTGGGGCCCCCGTAAATTTTTCGTCAACGATACCAGGGACACCGAAGCACCGGGGAACATGAAATTTGGTGGGCATGTAGCCCCACTAGACTTCTAAGGAAAAATTTCGTTTGGTGCAGTTTTTCCTAAATAACTACCTGAACCGTGGCACCGAGGATGAAGACATTTTTATGGTATGTTGGTCTACTAGACTTTTACGGAAAAATTTCGTTTGGTCCCCGGGGGTCACTTCCCCCCCCCGCGCTGGGGCCCCCGTAAATTTTTCGTCAACGATACCAGGGACACCGAAGCACCGGGGAACATGAAATTTGGTGGGCATGTAGCCCCACTAGACTTCTAAGGAAAAATTTCGTTTGGTCCCCGGGGGCCACTCCCCCCCCGCGCTGGGCCCCCCCAAACCCAAAAAATGCAGTTTTTCCTAAATAACTACCTGAACCGTGGCACCGAGGATGAAGACATTTTTATGGTATGTTGGTCTACTAGACTTTTACGGAAAAATTTCGTTTGGTCCCCGGGGGCCAATCCCCCCCCCCCCGCGCGCTGGGGCCCCCGTAAATTTTTCGTCAACGATACCAGGGACACCGAAGCACCGGGGAACATGAATTTTGGTGGGCATGTAGCCCCACTAGACTTCTAAGGAAAAATTTCGTTTGGTCCCCGGGGGCCACTCCCCCCCCGCGCTGGGGCTCCCCAAAACCCAAAAAATGCAGTTTTTCCTAAATAACTACCTGAACCGTGGCACCGAGGATGAAGACATTTTTATGGTATGTTGGTCTACTAGACTTTTACGGAAAAATTTCGTTTGGTCCCCGGGGGCCACTTCCCCCCCCGCGCTGGGGCCCCCGTAAATTTTTCGTCAACGATACCAGGGACACCGAAGCACCGGGGAACATGAAATTTGGTGGGCATGTAGCCCCACTAGACTTCTAAGGAAAAATTTCGTTTGGTCCCCGGGGGCCACTCCCCCCCCGCGCTGGGCCCCCCCAAACCCAAAAAATGCAGTTTTTCCTAAATAACTACCTGAACCGTGGCACCGAGGATGAAGACATTTTTATGGTATGTTGGTCTACTAGACTTTTACGGAAAAATTTCGTTTGGTCCCCGGGGGCCAATCCCCCCCCCCCCCCCGCGCTGGGGCCCCCGTAAATTTTTCGTCAACGATACCAGGGACACCGAAGCACCGGGGAACATGAAATTTGGTGGGCATGTAGCCCCACTAGACTTCTACGGAAAAATTTCGTTTGGTCCCCGGGGGCCACTCCCCCCCCGCGCTGGGGCTCCCCAAAACCAAAAAAATTCAGTTTTTCCTAAATAACTACCTGAACCGTGGCACCGAGGATGAAGACATTTTTATGGTATGTTGGTCTACTAGACTTTTACGGAAAAATTTCGTTTGGTCCCCGGGGGCCACTTCCCCCCCCCCCCCGCGCTGGGGCCCCCGTAAATTTTTCGTCAACGATACCAGGGACACCGAAGCACCGGGGAACATGAAATTTGGTGGGCATGTAGCCCCACTAGACTTCTAAGGAAAAATTTCGTTTGGTCCCCGGGGGCCACTCCCCCCCCGCGCTGGGCCCCCCCAAACCCAAAAAATGCAGTTTTTCCTAAATAACTACCTGAACCGTGGCACCGAGGATGAAGACATTTTTATGGTATGTTGGTCTACTAGACTTTTACGGAAAAATTTAGTTTGGTCCCCGGGGGCCAATCCCCCCCCCCCCCCGCGCTGGGGCCCCCGTAAATTTTTCGTCAACGATACCAGGGACACCGAAGCACCGGGGAACATGAAATTTGGTGGGCATGTAGCCCCACTAGACTTCTACGGAAAAATTTCGTTTGGTCCCCGGGGGCCACTCCCCCCCCCGCGCTGGGGCTCCCCAAAACCAAAAAAATGCAGTTTTTCCTAAATAACTACCTGAACCGTGGCACCGAGGATGAAGACATTTTTATGGTATGTTGGTCTACTAGACTTTTACGGAAAAATTTTGTTTGGTCCCCGGGGGCCACTTCCCCCCCCCGCGCTGGGGCCCCCGTACATTTTTCGTCAACGATACCAGGGACACCGAAGCACCGGGGAACATGAAATTTGGTGGGCATGTAGCCCCACTAGACTTCTAAGGAAAAATTTCGTTTGGTGCAGTTTTTCCTAAATAACTACCTGAACCGTGGCACCGAGGATGAAGACATTTTTATGGTATGTTGGTCTACTAGACTTTTACGGAAAAATTTCGTTTGGTCCCCGGGGGCCAATCACCCCCCCCCCCCCGCGCTGGGGCCCCCCTAAATTTTTCGTCAACGATACCAGGGACACCGAAGCACCGGGGAACATGAAATTTGGTGGGCATGTAGCCCCACTAGACTTCTAAGGAAAAATTTCGTTTGGTCCCCGGGGGCCACTCCCCCCCCGCGCTGGGCCCCCCCAAACCCAAAAAATGCAGTTTTTCCTAAATAACTACCTGAACCGTGGCACCGAGGATGAAGACATTTTTATGGTATGTTGGTCTACTAGACTTTTACGGAAAAATTTCGTTTGGTCCCCGGGGGCCAATTCCCCCCCCCCCCGCGCTGGGGCCCCCGTAAATTTTTCGTCAACGATACCAGGGACACCGAAGCACCGGGGAACATGAAATTTGGTGGGCATGTAGCCCCACTAGACTTCTACGGAAAAATTTCGTTTGGTCCCCGGGTGCCACTCCCCCCCCGCGCTGGGCCCCCCCAAAACCAAAAAAATGCAGTTTTTCCTAAATAACTACCTGAACCGTGGCACCGAGGATGAAGACATTTTTATGGTATGTTGGTCTACTAGACTTTTACGGAAAAATTCCGTTTGGTCCCCGGGGGTCACTTCCCCCCCCCGCGCTGGGGCCCCCGTAAATTTTTCGTCAACGATACCAGGGACACCGAAGCACCGGGGAACATGAAATTTGGTGGGCATGTAGCCCCACTAGACTTCTACGGAAAAATTTCGTTTGGTCCCCGGGGGCCACTCCCCCCCCGCGCTGGGCCCCCCCAAAACCAAAAAAATGCAGTTTTTCCTAAATAACTACCTGAACCGTGGCACCGAGGATGAAGAAATTTTTATGGTATGTTGCTCTTAAGGGCCCACATCAACCTAGCTCATAATCACTCATTTGTGATTTGCGCCCCTCCCATAAAAAATGAAAATGCAATATTATTCTGCTTTAATCGCCCTTATCTTCAGTGGAGATGTTCAGAACTGCACCATATTTCATGTGTATGATTAACTTGACATCCTCTGGGGGTATCCTCTGCTAAGTTTTGTAGAATTTCATCCATGGGGGGGTATAAAATAAATTCATTTATGTGCACATTTAGTGACTGTACACTCATCGGCCTGTAGATGGTACTGTTGAGCGAAGGGTTGCTGGTTTAGGATGATACTGTCACACACACACATGCAGGAATACAAACAAACGCAAGCATGCACACACACTGACATCCACACGCACAGACACACACCCATACACACAAGAAGTAATTAGGTGTTTTTTTTTTGTTTTTTTATATTACTTTTACTCAGGACATGCTAGCTGGCAACAAAGGATTCCATTCATTATGCTAAGCTAAGCTAGCGCCGACCCTGTCAAACTAAAACAATGCATGCACTGAGACAAAAATGCATTTGCCCACCTATCTAAATGTAGGAAAGAAGGTGAATAAGCCCTATTTCAAAAAACGGTGGAGTGTTCCTTTAATATGTATTATTAGAAGCAGTTCTTTATCGTATTCTCTCAACTTAATTTGACTGTTAAAGAGAAGCTTGATGTACTTGATGTTTCAAAGTTGTATGACTTCTTTAGTTGGACATATTTTGAAAAACGTCTCAGTGTTTTGTTTTTGATAAACAATGGAAGGAAAACGAGTATTTTGGTGTTGAGAAAGGAAACTTGAGAGCCTTGAGCGACTGTGGAGGCTGGGAAACACTGGCTATAGCCATAGCCTACAAAATAAATAAAAAAATTAAAGAATGACACAAATACTCACATCAGCCTAGCTTATATACATTTTATTAGGGCACAGATTTGTAGAGGTTTAATTTAGGCATTGTTGTCAACACTCTGCTATAGGCTATACTGTAGTCACCGAATGCCAACAAGGTAAACATTGTTGGCAGATAAAAATGTTTAAAACAATTTTTTTATCTATTGAAATTAAATTTAAGGCCTCACAAATTAAATAAATAAAACTAAAGACATCAAAGAGTAAAAACACAACACGGAAATATCATGAATATTCATGTAGCCTATAGGCTACACTCCACCCCCTGGAACCGTTTTTCAAAGGAACTGAATATTCCACAACAACGGCATAGTAGCAGCCAGCTGTTACTTCCTCTTTCTTTAAATCCAAATGGACCTCAATGAACCTAATAAATATTCATGAGCCAAGCAACCGGCTCAGTATACTCGGTGATGCTGAGGATGCGCAGACTGTGATACTGCGCTGTCAAATCACATCGCACGGAGGGGCAGAGAGATTCTTTTGTGCGCATGAGCAACATTTCCTTCATTGATAAAAATCCTTTGTGTGAACATTTCCTCATCTAATCCTGTCACTGTTGCTTTCGGTCGCATTTCACCAATCCATACGGTAAGTTATTTTATTAAAAGGCGCATCACATGAAATAACCGCTTTCTATTTCCAGTGATCCGCGCAGTTGAAACGGTAAATGTATCCTTCATCCGGAAGCCGGCCGGCAATATGTGCCTATATTCTTCAATATATCAGTTAATCTACAATTAATGCCTTTATTTAATTTCTGTACCAAATAGACATAGGCCTATATTTGTTATGCTTCATCTTGCATGCTTATAGGCCTAATCATGCGAAATTCATAAAAGTATAGCTTATATGCTATTGGGTTAATGTAGTTTCCCCCCCTTTCATTTATGTGCTGGGGTGCTTTAATGTAAATTGTCCGTTAGCTTGATCAGATGTTGAGATATTACAGGACTATTTCTATTCAGACCCCTAAATGTTAAGGTAATATTGTCCTTTTCAGTTGCTGATATTTCAGTTGTGGATGTTTTACACCAGAAACAAACACTGATGTACTATTTTATTTAATACTGTGAAGCTGCTTTGATACAATCTGTATTGTGAAAAGCGCTATATAAATAAAGTTGACTTGACTTGACTTGACTTGCTGATGTGTCTAATAGGCTATTACATTCTGAATAATTAATTTCAGCATTTTGGGATATTTCTATTTCAATTCAAATATGCTCTGTCTGTATAATAATCTCAAATTGCTAAACTGATATGTCAGGCCATAACATTTGTATGGTGTTACAGTTATCTTGAAATTGGCAATGGCATCGCGTGCTGGCCCCAGAGCTGCAGGGACTGATGGGAGTGATTTTAAACACAGAGAGAAAGTGGCTTCTCACTATCAGATGAGGTAACTATAACCTTCAAACTGTCACAGCAATATGTTACAGGATTGCCAATGAAATTGTTTACATCAGAATGTGTTTGAATTTTGAAAATGTCTTTCAGTGCTTCATTGAAATCAGAGATAAAGAAGCTCACCGTAGTGCATTTCCTCATATGGATACTGGTGGCGGCTCAGGTGGCTGTCAGTCACCTCAATCTGGTGTCGCATGACTTGGTGGCCATGCCCTACCAGTGGGAGTATCCCTACCTTTTGAGTCTCCTGCCCTCGTTTATTGGAGCCCTGGCCATGCCGAAGAACAACATCAGCTACCTTGTGATCTCCATGATCAGTGCTGGTTTGTTCTCTGTGGCACCCTTGATTTTTGGTGCAATGGAAATGTTTCCACTGGCCCAGCAGCTGTACCGACACGGGAAGGCCTACCGGTTTATATTTGGCTTCTCGGCTGTCTCCGTGATGTATCTACTCATGGTGATTGCTGTTCAGGTGCACGCATGGCAAATCTACTACAGCAAGAAGCTTCTAGATGCCTGGTTCAACTCAACACAAGAGAAGAAGAAGAAATAAAAACACTATTGCATACTTGACCATGCTCATTTTCTGTCTTAGTTGTTGCTGTACAATGCATCCAATTATTTTTAATGTTATAATATGTATATTTGCAAGCCAACAAATCTTACATTTATTCACACAAGACCTAGAATTCTGTTTAATTTTAATTTGTTTCTTCAGGAGGTCTGGTCCACGTCCAAGAAAACAGAGCAATTCACATAATTTCTAATGCGTTATAAATAAAATATTTCTTTAGATATTTCTTTGTAATGTATTTTATACTGATGCTTTCATTCTAAGCTTCAAATCAAACAAGGTCTAACATAGTATAGTCATATAGCCTATATAACATCATAAAAGTCAACTACTATGTGACTCATATAAGGCATCTATTTTTGCCGGCTTTAAATATAAATCAGTTAAACTCCAGTCAGTTTTATTTATTTAAGTGAACTCATCAATTTAATATAGAATATATGGTTTTTTTTTTTTGGTTTAGTAACAAAATTCAGACGCCATATAGGCCACCTCATCAGTAGGCCTAGTAATTAAATTTACAAGTGTCCGGATAGCGCGCATGCGCGTTTGTGGTTTTGCCACGTACAGGTCGCTGTGAGGCGTTTCCGATCATCAGTCAGTCAGACGTCGTTCAGCTGAAGTCCAGGACACACAGGCTGCTGCTGGGATTGACACGTCCAAACCACCAGGTAGAGACTCGGGGCTTCTCGTACAAACATGTACATACGTTTATATGGTTACTTTACAGGTTTGTAGGGCAAAATATCCTGGATAATAACCATTAGCAGTTAGCCGGTTATCAAGCAAACTAGCATTAGCATAGCTTAGCCTGTGTGAAACTAGGGCAAGCTAAAAAAACAACAACAGAGACGTTTGGTATAAAAGGCAGTGTTTTTAAAAAACAGTATGGGGTAGTTTAATAGCAGTATTTAAAACACAGGAATGATTGTTGTAATAACTTATGTGAGATTTGTTACCAGTAATTATTTAATTATTTACGCCGGGAGAATTGTCACGCTCAGACCTTTTTTTGGCAGGAAGTTGCTGCATCATCAGGTGAATGAGGCCTGATGAGATGGTTTCAACGAATCATTCTTTTGCTTGACTTTTAAAAGGCCTGATGTGTGGTGTTGCCCTAAAACCCCCAAACCACATCATCTTCTCGTCTAAACGATCTTCAGTTAGCTTAGATAGCGTTAGCTGATGGGCTGTTGTTATTGGAAACTGTCATCTACCCTATTTAACATGTCCAACCAGAGAAAACCTTCATATGCACGACAAATTCATACAACGTGTTAAAATAGTAATGTAAGAGCGAAGTAAATCAGGATTTGATTGCCAGTTTGCCACCAGCGGGCAAGAATTGGCAGAGTTTTAATCGTGTTTGTCGTTGAATTCAATATGAGTCAAATACAGGTCTGTCTACATGCTACATAGTTTGAAAGTCCGGATGAGATCGTTCTTGTTTGAACGCGCACACTCAAACCGTTTGTATTGTGATATAAAACCCAAATGTGTCTCCCTATCATTTTGTCTGAGGCCAAAGTCTGTACCGGGAAAGATTGCGAGCCATGTAACTTACATGTGCCAAATCATCTTAGATCTCCTGACCCTTAGACTTTCATGAACTTATAGTATGTCCCAGCAATGGACAGTAGCACTTTTTCAGATGAAACCTCATAGATGAGTCATAGAGTATGGGTTTGAGTAAGACATAAGTGATTCCCTGACGTTTTTAATATCCATAACAAAAGCAGGAAAGTTAGTGGTGGGTGAAGACACTCATTGAGTTACAACTATCACATTTCATAGTTAACTGTTGTGTTGCGATTGGAATTATGTGCTTCTGATAGAAGAACATAATGATTGTGTCTTCATAGATCGTGCCAGAGGTTTTACTCTGGGCTCTTAGCTATATAAGTCTGTATATGCGTACATTTAATGTAGGCAGAGCTCTGCTGAAGCTCTTATAGTGTGTTTCGTTTCAGCTTCTTGTTGTTGTACTATCAGATGTGCATGTGATGCATTAGTTATAAATGGCCCGCTTCTAAAGTTAATAGTGCAGTAATAGTAAGAGTGTCATATTGGCTGGCATAAGTGGCCATTTTGACAATTTGTATTTAGTCTGCAGTGGATTCATCATTTCGATTGCGATTGTATTAAATTGGATACCATGCTCGTTAGGCATTGGTCAGTGTAACCCATTTTTTTTGAAATATATATAAAAATTTCAAATACAGTATTTACAGTAAAAAAATGTTTTTCCAGCAGTATGAATGGCCAGCTGGACCTGAGTGGAAAGCTGATCATTAAAGCTCAGCTGGGGGATGATATTCGTCGTATCCCCATCCACAATGAAGACATCACCTACGACGAGCTCCTGCTGATGATGCAGCGAGTCTTTCGTGGGCAGCTACAGAGCAGCGATGAAGTCGCCATCAAATATAAGGATGAAGGTCTGTCTTAAAGTCACCATGAAATCAAAAAATTATTTGGAATATGCTTATTTTTTATAGAATGTTGCAGTGCTTATAATAAATGATTTATCCGTGCACATCCTCATTTTTTTTTTTTATTCATATGCCCTTATTTTATTTTTTTTAAATTCATATGCCCTTGTAATCATTAATCTGAAACATTAACCTCCTTTCCCCCTCAATATAGGGCTGGGTGAAATGGCAATTTTCCTGATTTTTTTCAGGAAAATCATGATTCACAGTTTTTCATGTTGAATTTACTATTTTCCAAGAGACTGAGCTTTATAGCCAAATTAATTTACCCATTTTAAAAATGTAGCCTTACAAGGTAACAAAATGTATAAATAAAGATAAAAGAATGACAGTCCATTTAGGCCAAAGGAGGGGTTGGCAAAGATGAAAGTATTTTTCATTATTTTATCTTTGTTATTATAAATAAGAATAAAGATACACATTACAAATGCAATATAATATAGAAATGAAATAAACAGTGCTTTATTTTTTCACAGTAGGTGTATTTAACAGTAGTATTCAGTTCTAGTAAGAAATTGAATAAATATATGTAAAAATAAAACACAACATAGACTTCACTGTATAAATTATATTTACGTTGATTATTATTAAAGCTACTGAAGTTATTCAGTGAAGAGCAGTAAGTGATTTTCTCTGTTTTTATTAACATTAATGACAAGCGATAGTAGGTCTAGTAGGCCGCTCTCTTTAATAGGCTACCTCATGCACTGATCTAATACACAGACACGCATCCGGTTTTCTCCCTACTGTTTACATTCACTTAAGACATAACTTACTTATTTGGTAAACCTTGTGTGTATTTGACAGTTGAAGCGCAATGAGACGCTAAATATACCTTAGTTTAGTACTCGCGCTGTTTGACAGGCTTTTTGTGTGTGCCGCTTTGGGTGTGCCTGTCAGAACAGCGTGCAAATAAAATGTTTAACTGCCAAGGTTTAATACGCATGCAAATAATAAAAAAATAATAAACTTTCGTGATTGTGAATAATGCAAAATGTCACGTGAGTGTCATCCTTGGGCTACGCTACAGTATATGATCACCCTATCATTCATTCAAGTGCTGTTAAACCATTCAAGCATAAGATGCAAAAAAGAACTCAAATATGTACTGATGCACTGTCTGTGAAGCGACTCTGTCAACAAACACCCGAAACGGGCACACAGAATGCCACTTCAGACAGCGCGCCAGAGCCGCATTGAATTTTTTCCCCGCACTTAAATAAACCACACCGTTTTGTCCAGTATCCTCGTCAGCAGAGTCTTAAATAAGTTAAAAAGAATTAAATTAATGTGAATAGTTATGAGAAAATAGGATGCGTGTCAGATCCGCATCATCTGCGTCTGGTTTTAAAGTGACAGCAGCCTAATAAACCTGCTGCTGTCTGTCATTAATGTTAATCAAAGAACAAAGAGAAAATCATTCACTGACCTTGACTGAATAACTTTGTAGCTTTAGTAAGGATTAATCTATATTCAATTTATAATTTATGCAGAGAAGAGGTTTGTTTGGCAGCACTAGTATTTATCTATTTGCTTATCATTCATGTTGTATAATGCTATAAGACAAATAAACCTATATATGTTCTTAATCAAATCTCTCAGTAGATTTGCACCACAGACTTCGGTCTAGATCTCTAAAACTCTGTACTGTATCTTTTTTATCATTCATTTGTCTGTTCTCTTTCAGATGATGACCTTATCACCATCTTTGACAGTTCTGATTTGTCATTTGCGATCCAGTGCAGTAGAATATTGAAGCTCACTCTTTTTGGTAAGAAACCAGCAATGCTTAGGGTTTTTTCCTCAACCTGACATAAAGGAAGATTCTAGAGTCAATGAAAAGTGTTTACAGTAATACACTTACAGTGGAAGGCTTGGGTGTCAGTATGAAACTGGTGATGTGTATATTGGAATTACCAACTACCATGTATAAACTGTTACTTTCACTCGGTATCTGCACCATGAAGGAGCATGAAAGGAATGTGATGTTACGTAAATCATTGTTTACATATAGCAGAATTAAAACAATACATTATGTAATGCACAACCAGAAGTTAATTGGTGTAAAAAGTAGTCGCAACTTAAAATAACTATGTAAAACAACTTTATTGTTCTAATGGGGATTTTTTTTATTTGCTTTAAAATCTGAAGCTTGAAGCTTGTATTTTTGTTCAGTCCTCCAGCCCACCTGCCTGCTAGGCTTCCATTGTAAGTTTATATCGTTTATATCTGTAAATGTGTTTTTAGTTCATTTTACAAACTGAGGGGCAAGTTATATTCTTATAACAACTTCAGGCCACAGATACAGGCACAACAACACTGTTCGCATCAGTGCTAATCATGCTCAGAGTTAAGGTCAGTGAGCTTGTGTAGGTTTATCTTACCTGCAGGAAGATCATATTCCAAAAACGCTCCAGTGGTCATGGTGTCCCTTGACAGAATAGGTGTATAGCACTATAAGAACCAAGCAGCTCAAATGCAGCCCATATTTGTTTTTATGCTTTTTGGATGGTGTTTTTTTACATAAAAAAAGAAAAGTTAAATCAAGTTAAAGATTTTTGATTCAACATTGTGTCTTTGTGACTCAAAACAGTGTTATATGGTGCTGTATTCTTTAACCTTTGGGTTAAAATTGACTCTCAAGTCAAGTCATCTTCATTTATATAGCGCTTTTAACAATGTAGATTGTTTCAAAGCAGCTTTACAGAGATAAAAAAGAGACTCTCTGTTAAGCACATAATCCCACATCGGCATGGATGGTGTATTATTGCGGAGTTAAGCTCTTTTAATCTTAAAAATGCTAAACGTGGTCATATTTCATCCAACCAGATGTCATCGTTTTTTTTCTCTTTCAATGATAACACATCTGGAGCTTTTAGTGTCCAGCAGAGGGTGCAATAGAACAAGATTTGACCTGAAAATGACCGTGCCTGACCATGTGAGGTTATCAGTGGGGAGTTCATTTGGGATTTTGGGTGCAATGGAACCTTAAAATCTGGTGGTAACCCCTTTAAGTGTGACTTGATTGTCCAAATACTTGTTGGGCCACTGATATGACACAACATTTGGATTTTTAAATGTATCCTAAATGTTAACAGATTTAATGCAGTACTTAAAACAGAATGAGTATTTCTGATACATGCATTGTGACCAGTGACTTCTTTTGATTAACATAAAGCACTGGTTCTCAACCAGGGGGCCGGGGCACCTCAAGATCACTTAAAATGATTTAAATTAAGATAAAACAAACATTAAAATAAAACATTTTGTATTTTAATTCACCTCCTCAACAACTGTATTTTTTATTTGAAGAGCCAGGGTTCCCTTGGTCTTGGAAAACCTTGATATATGAGGAAGCCTAATTTTAAAAATGTGATTTCTAGACCTAGAAAAGTCATTAAAATTAATAAAATCTTAAAATGCCATGAGCACTTGTTTTATAAAGAACATACATTTTTCTAGTTATACCAAGCTCTAAAATATTTAATCGGGTAGAAATTGTGAGTTTAAAATAATTTAAAAAAATCATGTCCTGTACATGAGGAGTCGTGTAAATTCATTGGTTAAAAAGAGTGGAAGCCCTGCAACTAACAAGCTTCTCTATACATGTCATCAATTTAAAGGGTCAGGGTCATTTTATAGGCTCTAAATCTACTCTCAATTTCGTGAGCTGCATGCTGAAAAGCAATTCTTCTTTTTAACTGGTCTGTGGCACAAACAAATATTCTTAAGAGAGGAAAATTAGACCCGGTTATTTGCCCAATAACGTCATGCTCTCTCTGTTCTAGCGATGTTTGGCTCACACAGGTACATCTGCACTGCAGTGTCAGTGCCAGTTCTCAGCATGTGCCGACTATTCTTCAAATGTGTCATCATAAACGCTGCCGAAGCTGTAGATTTGGTCTGCTTGATTCATACACTATTTTGCACTGATTTATTTGGCAAGTCTAGCCAAAATCAAAGGTTGCAATCTGCGTGGGTGTAACAAAAGCCAGTATTTATGCTCAAATTGTGTAGACCATGTGATCTGAGAGAACCGATTTTAGTACCAACTCAAAATATAACTTTCTCTTCCTAATAAAAATAAAAATTAATAACTTTTGGTCAAGTTTGCGTTGTGCACTGTCCAAAGCATCTGTGCTCCAGCCAGATGAAGTCATGTCTTGACCTTGTATTAGCAAATGTAGCCCTGCCCTTTGTTGGATGGTTGAAGTAAAGAATTAAGATTTTAAGAGTTCAAATGTGCTGGTTCATGGTTGTATAACGTCACGTGTATGTATGCATCCCAAACGTGTGACTGGCTCCCAGGGGCTGGGTTGGACGCCTGCTAGAGCTTGTGTGAACTCTGAAGAGTCTGGAATGGTTCAAGTGGCAGGCGGTCTCACACATATGGACTTAGGAAAGAGCATTCAGAGCTCACACAAAACGGCAAAACTCGGGATTACCTCATCATATAGTCTGGCTATCTAAATGATCTAATTTTGTTGATCACTTGTTGACTTTGACATCCTATCCAGGCGAATTGAGACGAGTTTTCAGTGTTAAGTCATTTTTCCGTCCTAACTGAAAGCGAAAAGCTGCATGAAATGACAAAATCCTAGCGAATCAGAACATTTTTGATGTTTAATATGTTAGGACAGGAATTTGGATGAAACAAAGGCATGACAAAAATAGAAATGAAGTGGTTGATGAAATGTCTGGCAGCTGGTTAGAAGTCCACTAACATGGATTAGAACAATAGTTTTATGGAAATATTTAGAACTAAGTGTTAGACAGTGCTTTCAAAAATAATGCTTGTGTTTTTCGCAGTGAATGGGCAGCCTCGGCCACTGGAGTCATCTCAGGTGAAGCACCTGCGTAGAGAACTGATCCATTTGAGGAATAAAGTCAACAGCTTGCTGGACAGCCTGGAGCCCCCCTCAGAGTCTGTCCCAGAGAGCACCAACCCAGAAACCGGTACACACATGAGCTATTCTCTTGTTCTTCATATCCAATACTGTAACTAAAGCATTTGAAACATACAATCTAAGTGAGCTTCTAGAGTGATTTTGCATAAGTTGGAGAACATAAAGGGTTTTCAGTGAAAACATAATTTACACACCCTTGTGTCTTTCCCAACCCATAAGACTTTACTACCGTGAAACATAGCAACTCATAAATAATAAGTTATGTCTTGATGTGTCTCTTTTGAATGTATTCAAACACGTTTATCATATGGGTTTGGAACAGAATGAGGAGGATGACAGAATTAAAATTTTGGGGTGAACTTTCTCTTTTAAATTGAACCTCATAAATTACCTAGAGAGGAACAGAAAGGCAGTACTTGAGCTGTCTTGTTTTGATGTCTCTGTGTGACAGAATGTGTGAATGATGCAGTAGATTCAACTATGAAGTATGCCCCGCCGGTTAGTGCTGCTAGCATGTCTGCGTTTGACCCCCTAAAGAACCAGGAAGAGGTCAACAAGAATGTCATTTCTGCATTTGGCCTGTCTGAGGAACATGCCCAAGGTACCTTACACATGTACAGATTTCATAGAACTTATTTGTGGCTTATTAATTGTGAAATTTCTCATTTGCTTGTTGTAATCAGAGTTCTTTTCCCCAGTGTTAAAAAAAACAACCTAAAATGATATTTAAAAGAAACTCAATGTTCGTTAATAGATGGCTAAGTAATTGTATAATTAGATTTTTTTTTCAGCTATAGCACTTTATATACATTCATAGTTCGTACTTTTCAATGGTTTATTATAGCCACTTGCTGCATTAATGTAAGTTTCAGTTGATGAGCTGGCACAGGTGTGTTTGTCTGCTGGAACCACCTGATTTATAATGAATCACATTTTCCTTATCTGTTCCTGGTTTTCCAGTTCCAGCTGTAGCCGCCACCGCTGCTGCAGAGGAGCGCTCTGCTACTCCAGACAGTATTGCCTCTTCATCCTCTGCAGCGCCCCCTTCTGCTGTGGCTTCCCAGGCTCCCCCACCTTACTCAGGGGTCCAACAACCTCCCTCTAGTACCATGGATGGTAAAACACCGCTTTTACAAATTGTACTCCAGTACGCTTGTAGAAAGTGTAAAAAAGTGTAAAGTAGAAATCAGTCTAATTGTTCAGCGCTTCCTTCAGTCTGGCCAGTCGATTTTGAGAATGTAGTTTTGCACATCCCGATTACAGATGTTTTTCTTCTGATGCTTATGGGAAAGAGTCCAGCGAAAGAAAAATGAACAAAGCATCATATGGCCACAAAGTCTTTGTAGTGGATTCAGAGCATGATGTTCTCCGCTTGGCCATTGAATATCTCCCCTCATTCTTTATCCAAAAAACTTCCACATCAGTCCAGTGCACTTGAGAAATGCAGGCTGAATCTCGATTTGGCAGGAAGGTCACACACCTGTACTTACACATGTTCTCTCACACTCGTACAAACAATGCACACAAAACTTATTTGTTTGCAGCATAAAAGCACCTTACAGATGTTGTCTTCTAACTGAGGCCCTTGGGAATCTGTCCAGCGGAAGAAAAACAAACCACAAATCAAATGGCCTTCGCGTCAAGAGCATAATGTTATTCTCCGCCCGTCCATTGGGTTTGATCCCACCCCCTCCTCTTCCAAAGTTCTTCCAGATAGACGCAGTGCACATGATAAATTGTGCAGAGCTGTTCTAGATTTGGCATATTGTGCGGATGGTTGCCATGGTTGCATGGAGCTATGGAGTTGTGATGCTTTTCTCTGCTTTATTGTTCCCATCGCATGCCGCACTGGGACACACACACAGCCTTTTCTCATTAGTATCTTGGTGCGATGCACACAAACATTTATGAACTTTGGATAATCTGTCTGCGTGCTTTGCGCTGTTACCTCTACCCATCGTGATATGTGAGGTCTGTTGATGTGCAAGATTATATTGCTGTTTAAGGTCTTTAAAAATATTAGGATAATTGTAAGATATATATATATATATATATATATATATATATATATATATATATATATATATATATATATATATATTTTTTTTTTTTTTTTTTTTCATTTGGAATCCAACTAATGCCAAGTTCAGGCTATTGGATTTTAAGAACGATTTGCAAGTCAACTAGCAGGTGATCTGCACTCGCCAATCTCTGTGTGTGAACTACTCAACGACATCAAAGAGGCTTGCTGACGCCTCTCCAACGCCAAACAAATATCTAGCATGATAAATTATCTCGGCTGTCGCGCCGAGCTTCAGCCAATGAAGACCAAGGCATGGGTTGAGGTCCCTGGAAGAAAAACTGCAGCAGCAACATGGCATCAAGAAAAGTGTGGACATTAGAAATGGAGCAAAATTTTAACTGGCAGGAGAACGAATGCCTTTATGTTGTTGTTGTTGTTGTTGTTTACTCCTGTTTCACGTCATTTCCTGTTCCAGATGTGTTGTGACAAAACGTGGTTTGGGGACCGGATAGAGTCGTTGGCTGACAGTTGTAGTGTAGTGTT
The DNA here is from genome assembly GCF_964197995.2 of Scardinius erythrophthalmus. Classification (NCBI taxonomy): domain Eukaryota; kingdom Metazoa; phylum Chordata; class Actinopteri; order Cypriniformes; family Leuciscidae; genus Scardinius; species Scardinius erythrophthalmus. The sequence continues at coordinate 16,551,589 of NC_138226.1, read as the reverse complement.
GAGCCCCGGTTGCAAATCATTTACGTAGTGTGAACACCACAACGACTTCAAGACTCCAGATTACAGACAGCAAGTCATGTAGTCTGAACAGCACAGCGATCTGCCGACATTTAAAGTTGTGTTGTCTGAAATAGGTATAAAAGTATTTAAAATGTGTTGGTCAGGATCAGGAACTGTGCCCTATACAGACGGTCAGACTGTCACCGACCGCCAGCGTTTAATCGAACCATTGACGCTCAATATTAAATGGCTTTCTTATTTTGCATGTTTCCAATCAGCTCCTCTGTATTAGCGCTTTATTTGTTGATATTCCAAAGTAACATGCCAGATGTCCTACATTAAATTATATTCCAACGCAGAGTGAGAGAGATCAGTTCCGAATATTTATGGCCCTCTGGTGTTCCAGATTTTTCTCAAACTTTTGTTGGTGAAACCAAGTAACAGTGGGATATCCACACTAGGATCCAATATGCTGCTTTCTGATTTTTATGGGAATTCCCTCCCTTAACACTGTGAATCTTAATCCTTAAAAAAACTTGTTTTCTGTGATTGAACAGGTCAGATGTATCAGCAGTATCAGGCTCCAGGTGGATATCCTCCGCCAGCGGGACCCCAGCAGCAGTACGGGATGCAGTACCCTGGTAATTCTTTAAAATGCGTACTAATGATTTCTCCTTAAATTACAGCTGAGCTTTAAGCCTGGTTCATAACAAAACTGATAGTCTTTTGCAAACAATTATTCATACACTATTTTGTTAGTCTGATGCTTAATTTTAAAAGTTTGGACAAAATTGGATGGCAAATAATTTAAAAACTAGCCTTGCCTGTGAATACAAATATATATATATATATATATATATATATATATATATATATATATATATATATATATATATATATATATATATATATATATATATATATATATATATATATATATATTATTTATTATTTTAATATTATTTTCTTTTGTACATAAAGTTGTGTTAACTGCACTTTCTGATTTGCACTTTTAAGCAATCTAGCTACTAAGACTAAATCTGTCTCTTTAGACAAACAAATATGCTAATAACCTGTAATTACAATGAAAGAATAAGAACTTGTACAATTACTAAAAAGTAAATAATCAAATATGTAAAATATATGTAAGAAATGCAATCAATAGTGGCTTGTTGAAATATTTTTTTCTGTTTACTCCGAAGCATATATATATATATATATATTACCAAGCCTTAATGTTGTTTATTTTAAATTATTAATGTAACACTCTTTTGCAGCTGGTTATACTCCTCAGTCTGGTGTTCCTCAGGCTCCGCCTGCTCAACAGCAGTTTCAGAATTACCCCACCACTACCTCTCAGGCAGCTGGTGCCCCTGGCTCAGCTCCTGGGTTTTCCAACCAGTCACAGGCTCCTGCTCCCCAAGGACCCACCCAGTACCCACCTGGAGCATTTCCTGCTCAAAATTACACATCCCAGGCCTCTCAGCAGCCAGCTAACTACAGCCTGCCTCCAACCTCCCAGGCCACAGGGGGGTATCAGCCCCGTCCTGGATACACCCCGCCGCCTGGCGCCACCCCTCCCCCAGGGGGTGCCAACCCCTATGCCCGGAACCGCCCCCCTTATGGCCAGGGCTACACCCAGCCGGGCCCTGGGTATCGGTAAAAGCCCTTTAATGTCCCCATAGCACCTCGCTACAAGTTTTCTCTGTCTCCAACACATCAGCCCCGAAATCTATGTTTGACATCCTAATATTGTGTTTGTGTTTGTTTGTGCTTTGGGTGCATGTATGAATGAATGCGTGTGACAGTGAGCTAGTGAAGGTTGTGTGTGTGTGTGTTTGCACACATGGGAGACCAAACGGTGTGGGAGTGGACAGCTGTGTGTGTGTGTGTGCGCGTGCAGTTTATTTTATCACCGGTCTCCTCATTGGTGTTATTTTGTCATAAACAATGAGTCTGTTTAAACACTAGAAAATGATCATAATCAAAGTAAGTGATATTTGTTTAGTTTTCTTTACTTATTTTCTTTACTTTTTCAAATGTCCTGGTTTTTACTAACCCCTGGCTGGCCCTCTGCAGTGAAGCCTATCATTTCTGTATAAACTGTAACTGTTTTCAGGAGGTGAATAAAGACTTTGAGACTGAAGTAATGGGAGCTTTATTCATTTGTTTATAGAATAAACATTTATCTGCGATTCAGGTCTTTCTCTAACTGATTTGAAGATTTCTTCTAAAACTATGAAAACAGGACTTTTTTTTTTATATCAGATTCAGAAACAATTGTGTTTTCTTTTTAAAAATTACAGCCACAAAAAAAGAGATCATAAAACTAAATAAATTGCTCGTGCTTTTATTAGTAAAGCAGATAAACATCTATAAAATCTAAATATCAATGTAAAAACTTTTTTTTTTCATAAAATCTGGCATTTAAAAGCTTTCTCTGGAAATCATGAGTCACTGAACTTCTGTACAAAACAATAGACTTCCTTGTTAAAGTGATATTGCATGACATTAAAAACAGTATAACAGTATAAAACAGGATAATTACAACAATTAATTGAAAAGCTGCATGGCTTGGATTATGCCAACTCTTTAAATTCCTTGTTTGATGTTGAACTTGAGCTGTTGAAGGAATATTTTGGGTTCATTACGTTCAGTACGTTATTAACAGCGTGTTTCACTAACAATAACAGAAAAAAACTCAACTCTATTTAAAAAAAAAAAAAAAACATGGTCAAAGTCTAGGGGCAAAGCATTGCACCCAGATAAATGTTAAAATACACAGTATTTTATAAGCAAAGCCAAAAGACTTAATGAGACTATTCACATGAGACCAGTGTAACTGAAACACTACAGATATGTCCAATTTTTCAACTCCTGCCATGACCATATAAAGCCAGTAAACCTGGTACCTTTAGCACAACACTTGCAATGTCCAAAAAAGGTCAGTTTACTGGGAGAACAATCCACCTTTAGGAATTACTTTGGCAATTCCTAAGCAGAAGTTTCTCATCCCAAAACAGTCCCACCACTAAATAATTGAGCTATAACAAAAATTGTATGCAAGAAAAGAGCTTTAAAAATATTCACTTAAATATGTGACTACTGCATTTTTTTAAGTGACATATTCAACATTTTGATAAATAATATACACCTTTATTTAGCCTTTAAGGGAGCCTGCTTCCCTATATTATCAAAAGTTTAACTTCTTAATCTCAATGGTAACATTTATTCAGCTCTGTGCGTTTGCTGAACTGTTTGAGCTATAAATAATTCTATATGTGCTCGATAACCGAAAAACAGAGATGCATACTCTGTAGACAATCAAAAAAGGCCGGTTCTTCCATGGGAACTGCTGTTTCTTATCCGTCATGTCTTCCATCTGCTCCTCGAGGTCCTACCACTTCCCAGGAATGGGTATCCCGCACTCGTACCAGGCCACATAGTTAATCATGGAATTTCCTCCGATCTCCCCAAAATGGACAGGCTCTTGACGCATGGCCCGGAAAAAGCCTTGATAAGAGAGGAGAAATCATCATATCTTTTGTCTGAGATTATTGTGTTTTTGTTTAAGAAACGTTTTTTTTTTTAATAAGAAACCTTGTCTGGGTGGTAATTGGTTTGGCGGAAGAGGACCACCGGTTCGTCCGTCCAGGAACGAGTCAACAAATTGGCAGTGGTCCTCCCCATACCCTGTTTGATCTCCTATGCTGTAGAACTTCCCTGAAGAAAGAATTAAAAAGTAAAAAAGTAACTAACTTACTTTTAGCAGAAATATTTGGTGAGTCTGTAAATGGTTGACACCGACCTTTAAGAGAGTCGCTCAGGTAGATCTTGTATCTGAGAGAGTTGCACAGCTGGATACCCACAAACTTGCGGTACCAGGTCCGCTTTATGAACTGCCGCCCGTTGCACTCTGAGTACGAGTCGGCTTTGAACGGAAACGATGACCAGATGGCATTTTTACCTATGAGAGCCCATATAGTTTAGACATTTTACATGTCTAGATTAGACTTGTACATTTTGTATATTGCGTGTTTGTATTTTAAATATATATTGTATACTTGGATTGAAACACTTACCAGTGGGGGTTTCACTGACGCGAGGATCAGCTGCAGTACAGAAGAAACATGATGTCAAAGCAACTTGCATAATGCATAAATGCATAATCAATATTTTGTGATTTTTCAATAATGTCTATTTAGCTTCATGAGCGCCATACACTGCTGTTCAAAAGTTTGAAGTCAGTAGGATTTTTTGTTTGTTTTTAAAAGAATATTGTGAAATATTATTACAATTTAAAATAACTATTTTCTAGTTAAATATATTTAAAATGTAATTTATTCCTAGATGGCAAAGCTGAATTTTCAGCATCATTTCTCCAGTCTTCAATGTCACATGATCCTTCAGAAATCTTTCTAATATGATGATTTAGTGCTCAAGAAACATTATTATTATCAATTTTAAAAGCTGTGCTGCTTAATATTTTGGTGAAAACTGTAATATATTTTTTCATGATGTTTTTTAAAAAATAGAACTTTAAAAACAACATTTAGTTTAATTAGAAATAATTTGTAGCATACATTTATTTTAAATTTATAAATATCTTTACTGTCACTTTTGATCAATTTAACGCATCCTTGCTGAATAAAATTGTTCATTTCTTAACCATTTTCCCCCATACCTACTATGAAACTATACATATGTGAATTAGGTTGATCCAAACACGTAATTGTCAAAGGTAAGAATTCCTTCCTTAAACATAAGCCAGACAATATGCCATCAGGTAAGTAACTCCACTCAAGGTCTGAATATATCAAAACAGCATGTTTTTGGACTTATTTCTAACAAAGTTACAAAAAAATCTAAAGCACCAGGAAATTCCCCTGAGTTGTCCTTCATGATGTACAATTTTCCAGGGCTTGTGTCAGATATCCTCATGGTTATTATTATTTTCTGGCAGTTTATCAGGGCCCCAGTACTGTATTTTTTTTTACCTAAATGGCTTCAATAGACACAGAAGAGTGAACACATTGGAACTATTAGGCACATTAGCCACATTACTCTCACTGCTGACAGTAATGCTTATATGCTAACTATACAGCAATGGTTCAATGCCAATTTCACACACCTGTGAGATCGATCTTTTGTTCTTAAGTTACCTTGGCCTGCCTGACTCTATTATTCCATGAGTACCAGTTTATTTAAATTGTTGAATGACATCAAACACAATCGGCTCTCACGCAACTTGTGACTCACTGCGATGCTTTCGATTGTTTTTGAATGATTTACATTAAGGTCTGTTTTTCACACAAAGCTCTCGTATGGCTTCAGATATCTTGAAACAGCACGAAAGTTTCCCTTTTTGGCGCTTGTTTTCTTTTTTAGAACTTCACATGCCATTGATTTTGTTATGGAAAAGAGTGACTCTGAAGGTAAAAATCATTAATGCTTCTCTTGTTGATACAATGGCCAATTGGGGACACTTCTGGAATAAATAGAGCTCAGAGTCACTGGATGAGCCAGATGATTTCACAATGATCTCAGAACATACTGTGGTTGGAGCTTTTCGCTGATATTCTTAAACACACAATTTATTCACAATGAATTCATGTCTTAGGCCTTTAACATTTCTCTTTCCGCTTACCCGACTCAGTACTAAAACTGACTGGATCACTTGTTGGGCCTGCACCCAGCTCGTTCTTGGGTGTAACTTTGAATTCATAACTGCAAGAGAAAATGGAGTTAACCATTCTGAGCCAATAGTATTGGTCAGACAACCAGATATTATTATTTAGATGTATGTTACTGTAACAAATAATATGGGGACCTTGAAGGTCTCACAATGAAAACTGCTTCATGAAGGGACTAAATGATGGCCTCATTTCCAATCTGCTTAAAGACTTCTTTAAAATAGGTCTATGGGTTAGTGTGTACTGTGTAGCATCTGCAATTAGCTTAATTTAGGAAGTCCATGACACAGAACATGGTATGTGTTCATACCTGCTCTCTGGTTTCAGGTTCTCCACAGCGGTATGTGTTTGATTTGTTGTCTGGATGGACACCTCTTCTCCATGCGGACCCTTGGTTGAGGAAACTACGTCATATTCTATTGAGACAACAAAAAAAAAAAATTGTCGTTTCACATCTTTAATAGAACATAGAAGGAGATGTTTTCCGGAATGTTTGAGCTGTTTTATTGTATTCAATATAATTTAATGGTGTGTGTTTTTTTGTGTGTACTTTTGGGATGGGGGGGATGGGGGGGAGGGGGGGTGTCGTTAGTCAAAAGTTTTGGGCCAGTAAGATTTTTTTTAAAGTAACACTTTTAACCATCAAGGATGCATTAAATTAATCAAAAGTGACAGTAAAGACAATTACAAAAGATTTCTAATTTAAATAATGTTTTTTTTTTGTTTTTTTTTTAATTAAAGAATCCAAGGGGGAACAACTGTTTTCATGTTAAAATAATTTCTGAAGGATTACGTGACACTAACGACTGGAATAATGGCAGCTTTTGGAATAAGAGGCAGCTTAAAAAAAGACAAAATTTTGAATGGCAGTGTATATCCTTTCTTCCATGAAAGGTTTGGATTGACTTATTTTAAAATAAATTTTAAAATAATGACAGATTTAAAAATGTTTTATATCTCATATATCATGTTAAATCAAACTAAAGTAAGTCTAAGCAAAGCCTCAAGTCAAACCAGTTCACTTGGCGGCCATCTTGGCAACACCTCTCTCGGGCAGTTATTTTTTATGTAAGTAATGGGCATAAAACTTCAGATCCTTTCTGATGGAATGGAGAAAAGACTAAAAATCTGTCAAAATTTGTCAAGGGTACCGTTCAAAGACATATTTCAAATCAACAATATAATCTGACAACAATGGTATCATATATTTTACTTCCTAAGCTCAAACCAACACTAAAAAAATATATTTTTCAGGCTTGTCCAGCTAATGCACATTCCAGAGTTAAAGGGTTAGTTCACCCAAAACGGAAAATTCTGTCATTTATTACTCACCCTCATGTCTTTCCAAACCCGTAAGATCTTCGTTCATCTTCGGAACACAGATATTTTTTATGAAATCCGAGAGTTTTCTGATATCCCCCCCCCCCCCCCCCCCGGGGGTTGAAATGACATGAGGGTGAGTAATTAATAAAATAATTGTAATTTTTGAGTGAACCCTTTAAAAAACAGACATTGCATTCGTCAGAAAAGGCTGTTGGCTCTTTTAACTTTCATTCCTACAGCTGCCATATTGGGCATTGCAACTTTTTCCTTTCATTTCTCAAATTGTCCATCACCAACTTCTATACTGTCTCTAGTTTATGTCTAGTTCTCTATTTTAAAGTCCCCGTGAACCGGAAGTTGCAAACGACTTTTCTCCAGTGTTGTGACGTATTTCCCAGTGAAACGGAATATTGAACAAAGGGCAGGGATTTACTTTAGCACTCCTCCTCTCCTACTCTGCTCATAGCAGACTAACGGTTTGAGGGGAGTGGTTAAGCGTTTTCAACCCAAGCCGTCAAACTGACGTCATCAGGAAAGGAACGCCATTCCAGACCGGAAGTCACTTTTCAGATTTTGATTAAAGATTACCACGGCAAAAATTTTTTTCTGTGTATTAACTTGCACGGATTAATTGTTCACCACAAGACTAGTAATATGCGCTAACAAAGTAAATAGGGTCAATTTTGATTTCATGTCGACTTTAAGTCTACCTGTGGTCTCATTGTCTGTTTTGTCCCAGTCAAGGATGACGAAAGAGGGGCATCCTTCTACTGTGACTACAGTAAGGTTGGATGGAGGGGTCTTGGGCGGGCCAGTGACATTCATGTATACCACCTCCTCATCAGGAAAGAAGCTGAGAGACTGAGTGACAGAGCAGGGCTCCTCCGGGCGTTTGTCAGTTCTATAGACCACATGAGGCGCTGCAAAAAGACGACAGGCGACGACTTGTCAAAAGATTGTAAAATATACCTCCAATTCCTCAATAAATGATTTTGACCCATATACCTACCTACAAAACGTTTCTTTCCCGTTGCATCCACCTCAGATACGGGATGAGGACTGAATACAGAGGAGTTTTCACCGGTGTGAAAACGACTGCCTAAGATTCAAAGACATACATGAAACAATCAAAAGATCAAGACTCCAACTCTGTTAGACTTATTACGCCTATTATTCTCAGCAGATCTTCTTGCAACTTTATAATAGAAACTGGCACACAAATACTCTAATTTCAGCATCCAGTGTGTTGTCTTCATCATAGTTTTCTATAAATGAACTGTACAAATCACAGAACATGAATTACCACATACCTTCAAAAGCAGATTGTGGTGTTGTTGTTTGTGAAGTTTCTTTATTGGTTGCTTTTTCAGTAGTGGGTGGAGCTAGAGGTTTCAGATCTTGGACTGGGTCCATCTGCTTCAGATCAATAATATTTTCTAAAAGTTAACATGGAAAATGTTTCATCAATCAGCAACAAAATATATGCACATCAAGACTGTCGCCATATCGACTTTGATTTCTTTATTTGTCAGTGTTCTCACCCTTTTCTTCAGCCTCTGAAACCTGGTTTAGCTTTGTCTTAACTGTAAAAGAAGACAGAAGTTTAGCAGGAGATACGGGGTAACTGTTTTTGGTTAATCAAGGGTTCAGTGAAAACATTAAAAACCCATAAAGTCATGCTGTGGCTGAGATTAGTCTAAACAAAAAAAGAGAGCTATGTCTTTTTTTATTGTGTTGGTCCTTCTCATTTTGTTTTCAATTAAAAATAATAGCAGCGTAAAGGAACAGCTATTTCACATTATTATAAATGTCCAAGGCCAGAAAACACTGCACTGACTATCATTTAGAAGTGAAGAAAAAGTATGTTCCAAATAACATTCACATGGTTGGAATTTAAAAAAAAAAATACTGCATGACATCAGGCTAATGTCCGCACAGTCAGGGTATTGTGAGAGCCAAATGGGATCCTTTAATGCTGTCCAGACTCTCAGGACTGCAACGTCTCCAAGAACAGCTCTACGGGACCAATGCTATGATGGAGTGCAGAACTACACCGCTATAATTCTGGATATTCACTCAAAATAGAAGTCCAGGATAATATTGACCAAAAAATGTCAATTAATCAAATTCAAAACAAGATTATTCCCCACAGCTCTCTTTAATGGTCCAGTACTCCAATATGTGATTCGCAAAACACTCCAAATCATTTTCAGGAATCTAATTTAGGATGAAAAAAATGAATGAATGTAAAACAGTTTCACGTTTTCCTCAAGCAATCATATATCAAGTGTTCAGGGCAGTAGACTTTTGAATAAAAGTCGGACTGGATGGATGGGATGAGCAATTGGATAAGGACAGAGGGACTAGTTTCAGTGTTATCTTTGGTTGGGAGAAGGTGATGGAGAAAGTGTGAGAGGGTCCATGCTCATGTTTTGCCATGCTTTTCCAAAGAACTCTGAAAATCCATTATGACATGAACAGTACATAAATATTTTCTTTGGCCTAGAATTGTCATAAAATCCAGCTGCAAGGGAATCGTTCTCAAAACAAGAGATGTTTTCTACCAAACATTGACATCTATCTCAAACAATATGTTAAAACTGTATCCAGTCTAGCACTATGCAAAATTAGATTCACAGTTTTCTGGGACAGGGGCTACAAAATCACTCAAAACTGAAGAACACAACTGGCTTTGAAACTACAGTAACATCACAAGGACTGTAATGGAAATATATTGAAACCCCCTTTACAAGATAAAACTATTAGCATTCAGAATCCATGAAGGAGTTTACCATGTTGCTTTCTGGGACCCTTCTGAGTTTTGGCCGCCAAAAGGCCTATATGGCGCTCACCATGAGGCACTGTCAGGATACAAAAGACTGTTATAATCAAACCCATTTCATTCAAAGGATATGACAAAGAAATGTGTTAAAAGCATACAGAAACACTGTAAAACAATAATATGAGTACGGGAGTGTTTTTGTTAAATATTAAGAGTAAGAGACCAGATGTGAAGGGAAAAAAAGACTAAAATGTTGAAATGTTTAGTTTCAGCTGTAATATCAGGTGTCACAGGAGTAATCAGCTGTAGTGCAGAATTAAATGGCAGTGTGAAGAGGATAGGATGAGAAACAGACCTCTGGCAGAAAGAGACTGTGTGTGAGTGTGGTTTCCCTTTAGATTACACAAATCTTGTCAACAGGTCCTAAGAGTCCCTTAAAGAAATGAATTTATAACCCAACAGAGAAACCACATGCAAAAAAGAATGTATAGATATATACAAAAGCCAATTCAATCAACTGAGAAAGTTTAACATCCATAATATATATATAAATATATAATAAATATATATAAAAACTAAATTAATGACAGAATTAATGAATTAATGAAAGTAAGGATGGCTGGATAGATCTTTGGAAGCATGAAAGGAAAGCTGAACAGTTAAAGGCCCTAATTAAAAGAAAAACTTTGTCTTTGTGTTTGTGTCAATGTGAAGACCGCCAATGTTTTTATACCCCTTTTCCTGTTGAGAGTTGAGTTACGAAACACAGGGGGTGGCCTGAAAGTCTTTGTAGGGGGAATCAGAGGGACACGACCATGCGGCCTCAGTCTCTGTGTAACATTTCGTGCCAAGGGGCGGGACACCGAAGAGTTACGGAAGTTACCTCTGCCTAGATAAACACAAACACAGTCAGTGATGGGAAAGAGAACATGATTAAAGATTATGGCAACAGAATTGTTGACTGACTGAATGGGGATGTGTCTGGGAAGCTCACAAAAGAGCACCAGCTATCCAAAAACAGAAGCCAACAAATCTAGAAGTGAAGATGGTGTGAAATGGTGTGCGCAGCATTATGACAGTGGCAGTGTTTTTAAGAGTGGATGAAACAGTCAGGCATTTGAGTTGAACGCATGGCATGGTAATGTGAGAGTTGGTGCCGTAGGTGATGGTTTAAAGACGATTGAGGGGAAGTGGTGGGGGTTTTTCAGCTCTAGTGAGGTGGTAATAGCATTGCCCAGCAGGATGACGTTTGGAAGTGGTGGTGACAATCACAACAATACTGTGTACAATGAAGATATATGCGGTTAATACGGACAGGTGACAAACAGCACAGTTAGAAGGAGTAAAACTGGAGCTGACATCATTACCATCATTCCTATTAGCCACCTCATTTGTAAGTGTTGGCAGTGATAGTAGCTGTTCGTCCTTTGGCTGGGAACTAGCTGACATACAGAGGCAGACTGACATAAGTCTCATTCAAAGGTAAAAATATTGTAATGATAATGTTCTCAGAAGATCCCTGACCAATAGCTTTTAGCCTGTCTAGGTTATCCAGGCTGTTAAAGGAATTTCTGGCACCAATAATTAAAAAGAAGGCATATGAAAATGAATGAAAAACATCAAAGAACTTCTTCAACGGGTGTCCAATCCTGCTCCTGGAAGGCCAATGTCCTTCACCAATGTCCTACCCCAACACACTTGCCTGGAAGTTTCTAGTAATCCGGAAGACCTTAATTAGTTGATTCAGGTGTGTTTACTTTATTTAGGATAGGAGCTAAACTCTGCAGGATAGTGGCCCTCCAGGTGCAGGATTGGACACCCCTGTCTTAAATGATACATTTTAGTTTGCCAGATTTCTACAATTCAATTTACTAGAACTAATATTTTTCTATACTATATGTCTAGGGGAGAAGTTACCCTCTGGTGGACCTGGTTGACTCGTCCTCACTGTTACCTTCTCCGCCACGGGTGAGTTTTGAATAGCATTGGATTTGATGAAAGCAGTTTTAGGTTTTTGGGTACCTGGCAACTGTTCTTCAGGGTTAAGTGGCTGGTTTTCAACCTGGGAATATGTTTTGGGGTTGAATTTGGCAGTGCTAGCTTGCTGTTTTGTAGTTGTGGAATGTTGTGCTGTGGTATTGGGTTGGGGCTGGTACCAAAAAGTGAGTGGATATATAGGGTGTGGAGTCAGTTCCTGTACGTTTTCGGTAAGAGGCAAATCTTCAGTTGTGGTAATTTGGGATACAGAATATTCTTCAGGGATAGATGGATCAGTGCTAAATCTAAGAGGCAAATCTTCAGTTGTGGTAATATGGGATGCAGAATATTCTTCAGGGATAGATGGATCAGTGCTAAATCTAAGAGGCAAATCTTCAATTGTGGTAATATGGGATGCAGAATGTTCTTCAGGGATAGATGGATTAGTGCTAAATACTGGTTGCCTGATGAAATCGGTAGTCTGCCGTGATACTAATCCATTCTGAATGTTTGCTAAAGTTGTGGGTGAATTCAAAGCTGTGTTTGTTGGATAATGGACATTTGTAGACCAATTAGGTGTTGTTGTTGGTTTGTTGTTTGGCTGTTCAGAATGTGTGATTGTGCTGGACTGGTAATAGGAAGTGGATTTTGAGAAAGTGTGAGTGGTTTGGTGTTTGGACGTGCCTTGTGTACGTTGGGTTGAGCTCAACCGATGCAGCTTGGTACTGGGCTGAATTTTCCTTGTACGGAGACTCTCTTGAGTTATGGTGTCTTGTTTCTTAGATGGGTAGGGATGTTCCTGGACAGTGCTTGTGGTGTGTTGTTGGATTTGGTGAAGTGGTAGTTTGGTTGTAGATGAACTAGGTGTTGTTTCACTAAACTGCTGGGCTGTATTCAGAAGCTGTTTGGCTGTATATGGTTGAACTTTAACTGAGATCTGTGTTTTGATGGTATATTTTTGGGTTGTAGTGGGTGGTGGTTGGGTTGTGCTGGTTTGTAGTTTGGTTGTGGACGGTTCTGACTGAGTTGTCGTAGGTAGATGTGGGATTAAACTAGTATGTTGCTCTGTGTGAGGATCTGTTTGGGTAGTGCTAGGGTGACTGGTGGGGTTTTGAGTTCGAACTGTGCTTGTGGTTTTTGGCGTGGCCAGGAAGATAGGTGTGTCAGTGGAACTAAGGGCCTCATTCAAGGCAGGTTGATCATCAGCAGCTGTTGTGGGATTTTCCACTCCTATTAATGAAACTGTAAAAACAGACACAATATGTATGACAAACATGCAAAGAAAATGTGACAGTTCAAGTACAAAAACAGAAATAAGAAGGCACTGATGTAGATCTCATATCACAGAAGTTAAAAGAACATTTTTATGTTTTAATTTAAATGAATTTGTATAGAAGAAAAGTAATTATAGACATTAGTTGAATTTCGTTTTCATAAATGTTTTTTTTTAACTGCCCAATGCCAAGTCAGCTACCAAAAAGAAGGGCAATACAATGCTAAAAAACATTTCCTTCAATTTGTCCCTCTCTCAGGAAAGTCTAATCTGGCACACAGAGTTTTGATAAACGTGAAGGACATTTATTTGGAATTTATCTTGAAAACTGTGACAGGGGACCCACTGCATGTGAAGTCCAAGAAGTCCAATTAAAACAATTCAGGTCACAGACATAAAACAGAAGAGTTTAGTTTGTTTTACATAGATGGATAATTAATATGAGTTAACGCAGGTGTACTTGATTTGTTTAGCGTTTAAAGTTGTCTAAACATTTAAAGGTGGAAAAGCAGTGAGAATTTTTTTTTGTCATTTTAGTTATAGGCCTAATGTTGTTTTATGAAGAAAACCAGGTGTTTAGTTGTAAAAACAATTTATTGTTTTGTAAGAGAGGTAAATGTGACCTTTTCACATTCAAGAAGAGGATAGTTTTAAAGGAAAAAATTTAACTATTGAAAACAAGACAATGGAAAACACAGTTTTGAAAATATATGACAAAAAATAGTTAAAAGATTTTAAACAGCAAGAGACAATGTAGAGCAATTTCATATGTATACTGTGTATATCTCCCTTTTGACACATTTTTTGGCAAATTTGGGTAAGAATGCACAATGGTCCCATTTATTTCCGAGATGATAACTGGAGGTCTGTATATACAGTGAGGAAAATAAGTATTTGAACACCCTGCTATTTTGCAAGTTCTCCCACTTGGAAATCATGGAGGGGTCTGAAATTGTCATCGTAGGTGCATGTCCACTGTGAGAGACATAATCTAAAAAAAAAATCCAGAAATCACAATATATGATTTTTTTTTACTATTTATTTGTATGATACAGCTGCAAATAAGTATTTGAACACCTGTCTATCAGCTAGAATTCTGACCCTCAAAGACCTGTTAGTCTGCCTTTAAAATGTCCACCTCCACTCCATTTATTATCCTAAATTAGATGCACCTGTTTGAGGTCGTTAGCTGCATAAAGACACCTGTCCACCCCATACAATCAGTAAGAATCCAACTACTAACATGGCCAAGACCAAAGAGCTGTCCAAAGACACTAGAGACAAAATTGTACACCTCCACAAGGCTGGAAAGGGCTACGGGGAAATTGCCAAGCAACTTGGTGAAAAAAGGTCCACTGTTGGAGCAATCATTAGAAAATGGAAGAAGCTAAACATGACTGTCAATCTCCCTCGGACTGGGGCTCCATGCAAGATCTCACCTCGTGGGGTCTCAATGATCCTAAGAAAGGTGAGAAATCAGCCCAGAACTACACGGGAGGAGCTGGTCAATGACCTGAAAAGAGCTGGGACCACCGTTTCCAAGGTTACTGTTGGTAATACACTAAGACGTCATGGTTTTAAATCATGCATGGCACGGAAGGTTCCCCTGCTAAAACCAGCACATGTCAAGGCCTGTCTTAAGTTTGCCAATGACCATTTGGATGATCCAGAGGAGTCATGGGAGAAAGTCATGTGGTCAGATGAGACCAAAATATAACTTTTTGATCATAATTCCACTAAACGTGTTTGGAGGAAGAAGAATGATGAGTACCATCCCAAGAACACCATCCCTACTGTGAAGCATGGGGGTGGTAGCATCATGCTTTGGGGGTGTTTTTCTGCACATGGGACAGGCCGACTGCACTGTATTAAGGAGAGGATGACCGGGGCCATGTATTGCGAGATTTTGGGGAACAACCTCCTTCCCTCAGTTAGAGCATTGAAGATGGGTCGAGGCTGGGTCTTCCAACATGACAATGACCCGAAGCACACAGCCAGGATAACCAAGGAGTGGCTCTGTAAGAAGCATATCAAGGTTCTGGCGTGGCCTAGCCAGTCTCCAGACCTAAATCCAATAGAGAATCTTTGGAGGGAGCTCAAACTCCGTGTTTCTCAGCGACAGCCCAGAAACCTGACTGATCTAGAGAAGATCTGTGTGGAGGAGTGTGCCTAAATCCCTCCTGCAGTGTGTGCAAACCTGGTGAAAAACTACAGGAAACGTTTGACCTCTGTAATTGCAAACAAAGGCTACTGTACCAAATATTAACATTGATTTTCTCAGGTGTTCAAATACTTATTTGCAGCTGTATCACACAAATAAATAGTTAAAAAATCATACATTGTGATTTCTGGATTTTTTTTTTTTAGATTAGGTCTCTCACAGTGGACATGCACCTACGATGACAATTTCAGACCCCTCCATGATTTCCAAGTGGGAGAACTTGCAAAATAGCAGGGTGTTCAAATACTTATTTTCCTCACTGTACATGCTACGTAGTGAGGTAATGTGGCAACAAGGCATCATACAACCTTTTCAATTGTTGCATACTGATTACAAGCAATAAGAAATAGTAGGCAGTATGCAGTAAATACTGTGCAGTATGGTGTGTGAATTATGCCTGTATTCCATTCTGCTAATGTAATATTATGCTTGGCTTCAAAGGTGAGAGAGTGTCATTTACCTGAAGTTTTCCATGGCTTTGGAAGGCCAGTGTGTTTGAGGAGAGGAGCTGCTCTTGTCTGGGTAATGATGTTTGAGACTAGAAAGTGGCAGGAAAATTAATTACGTATTTATTCATTACTCATATCAGTGACTGTGTTTAGGATGGAAAAAGAAGTCTTTAACCTGGCACTGAAGGCAACAATGATGGTTGGCTTGCTAAGACTGGCTTCTGTTTAAAAAAACATCCAAGGTTAACAAAAGAGAGAGAAAAGGAGAATAAAAAGTTTGTCCCTACAGCACAGCTATATACTTACTTTAACCTTCGCCTGGATCAGTTCATTAAATGGCTTTATTATTTGATCTGTAGGAAAAAATACAGTTACTTCTCAGTTACAGTACATTTAAGTATCAGTTTTGTGTCAGATATTGTTGACTCAATAAGGGTCTATAACTATAAAATTAATGTAGATAGTAGATGTAGTTGTAGATAGCACAGCTCAGAATCTGATGAGAGATATAGCATATTAAAATCTATGACTCAACATGAGACACATAAGAAACACATGAGATTCCTAAAGTCTTTTTCTCAGAAGAAAAATACTGAGAAACACAAGACTTAAGGGTTAGTTCACCCAAAAATTCTGTCCTTAATTACTCACCCTCATGTCGTTCCAAAGCCGTAAGACCTTCGTTCAACTTCGGAGCACAAATAAAGATCTTTTTGATGAAATCTGAGAGCTTTCTTTCGATCCCTCCAAATTTGGACTAAACCGCTCAATATATATGGATTATTTTTAAAATCTCTTTATGAACTTTTTGAAGCATCAAAGTGGTAGTTGCGTAGCTGTCAATGGAGAGTACAAAACTGTCTCAGATTTCATCAAAAAGATCTTCATTTGTGTTCTGAAGATGAACGAAAGTCTTACGGGTTTGGAACGACATGAGGGTGAGTAATTAATGACAGAATTTTCATTTTTGGGTGAACTATCCCTTCAAACAAAAGTCTCCATGCCTCTCCATTTAATATAATTGCTATCTAGGGCAAACTGAGATATTGAAGCTGAATCTCAATTGTGATTATTCATTTCCTCAAGTATTCTAGTATAAATTTGTGAATATTGTAAAGAGGTTTTTTTACAGCCATATAGAGTGAGACAAAATGGATGATGATCTGTAGTGGGACACACCAGCTGTGTTATGGGTGACTGGTGGGCTCCAGGCTCCACTCTTTTTGTCAGTGTCTGGTCGGACCGCAAACTCATAAAGAGCATCTGGTTTGAGGTTGTCAATGACTGTGCTGGTGGATGGACAGGTCTGGTAGTTCCAGGTATTGCTGGGTTCTTTCTCTCTGTAGCGCACTGTGAACTGTCTGAGAGGAGACAAAAAAGGAAAACCAGACTCTAGAAACTATAACTTAATTTAAAAAGGCAGTATTAACAGGCAAAGGAGAATTTTGATATGGCACTAATTGGCAAAACCCAGATTTTAAAAATGTATGCCCTCTTTTTCCCCAGTTATTTCTCTCTCTCTCTCTCTCTCTGCTAGGTTTTTATGGAGTTGGAGAACAAATTTGTTGTTTTGTAGAGGGCTGAAGTCAAGCTTTCCTTTCCACTAACTTGTCCAAGGAAGGAGAGTGTGAGTGGGTTAGGTTTTGCCTACATTGTGCAGACCATATGTCCTCACAAGGACAGTCAAACTGAAGTCAGCTTGCAGCGATCAGCCAACCGTATCTATGAGCAACATGACTTAATAAACATACTAACTGGAGATAGAAAACATCATTAGTTTAGTACAAATACAAAAGATGGAAAGTCTCCACCATGATAGAAAAATAAAATGTGTGTATTTGTCTGCACATATATACACACTCAAATTCTTTTTTTTTTTCAAACATCTGTTAATTTTATTACTCCATTTTACTGTTTCCCTTTTTCTGTTTTTACTGTTTTTGGTACTGTTTAGTTTATTAAAGTTGTTTTGTTGTTTCTGTTGTTCTGTTGTTTTGCCCCTTGATGTGGGTGATCAGAGTGTCTGGTTGTTTGTGGACCACATGAGCATCTGCACACATGGTCCTATACCTGCTCTGTGTCTTCTGTCAGTAAAATAATTGCACATCTTGAAAGACGGTCAACAACATTAAATCTGATTAAATCCAGTCATCCAGATAACACCCACACGGTTCATGGACATACACACAGACGCGTTAGGACACATACCCTTCATCAATACAGTCCTCTAGAACGGAATCCATGAATGAGGTGGTTAGTAGTGTCCCCCAGGACACCAGAACCGACGACTCTGTCACCGAGCCGATCACAACGTTTAATGGTTTTTCTAGATCCACTTTCCCTGGAGGTCACAAGACAGTAATCAGCTCAAATTTAGTGCATACTAATGGCCAAAAAATATGGACACTTAAGTCACACTTAATGTAGTTTTTTAACGGTTGCGAAGTTCTTATTCCAATGGTGAACGCAATTTCACCATGTGCAACATGTTCCTGCATCAACATCTTTTTTTATTCACTTAAACAATAATAATTTGGTTAATTACAGTGACAATGAATGAAGAACTCATTATTTGTATACAGCCTATTCATATACTAACAATGTAGAGACTACAATACATTTACTATGAATTAACTATAAATGAATAGTTTAGTAAGTACTTTATTACTGTACACTTATTATAAAGTGTCACAGTATAAGTAGGGAATTTGGGACGCAGTAATGTCATTTACTATATCGATTATTCAAATGCCTTATTCATTCAGGATAAAGACAAAACAGCTTAGACTTTGTTTAGAACAATTTTCATCAGAGAAGCAAAAATAGACTAAGTTATTGACTTTGACTCAATATTGACTTCTCAAACTGTTGTATAAAAGCAAATCTAATGCAATGACATTCTTTTTAAGTGTGGTTTATGTGGACAAATATTTTTTGGGGCCACTGCATGCGCAGATGTAAATTGTTGTCAAATTTAATTTGTGGTACCATGTAGTGGTCGACAATTGTTTTTTTGATGGCCGGTGCAGATATATAATTTATATTTATTTTAATTAATATTTAATAAATTAAAAATAAATATGAAAATAAATGTAAAAAAAATCTTTAAAATAAACATGCTTCTATTTTAGATGGCAATTGATTCTGCAATCCTATTACAGTACTTTTCACAAATAAAGTAATTGTTTAAAAATATATTAATAAAAAGGAAGTAAACACTGTAATGGCACTCAGTAATCAAGTAAATTTGTGCGCACTGGTAATCATGTTTTTTTCCTATAAAGACAAGGTAACACTAATTTTACATATAGCACACAGTGAAAATGGCATGAATATGATATATTGGGCAACATAGCACAGCATATTTTAAAATCAGGGATCGGCTTTGGCGACATATCGGCTGACCAACAGTGTTTCTTACCTGTGCATTGTTTCTTAGGTTCCTCAGGTTTCTTTGATTGTACCGCAATCAGATATTTGGGCTCAGCATCTAGAAAAAAGAGGAGAATCAAGTCAAGTCAAGTCAAGTCAAGTCAAGTATATTTGTATAGCGCTTTTCACAATACAGATTGTATCAAAGCAGCTTCACAGTGTTAAATTAAAATAATACAACAAGGTTTGTTTCTAGTGGAATTTATTGATTGATAAAATAAAATAAAATATCCCCAAAATATCCCCAACTGAGCAAGCCAAAGGCAACAGTGGCAAGGAACCGAAAAACTCCATCAAGTGACCTAATGGAGTCCTAAAACTCCATCAGGTGACCTAATGGAGAAAAAAAAAAAACCTTGGGAGAACCCAGGCTCAGTCGGGGGCCAGTTCTCCTCTGGCATTTATGAACTAGAGGCCGGATTGTAGTTTGAACTGTAAGATTAAAAATATTATATGAATCAGTTAAAATAAACAACAAACTCTATGAAAGAGGGCTAAAGAAAAAAGACGGTACCTATCTCAGTCTCAAAGGGTTGTCCATCCTCAGGCAGATTAATGAATTGTTTCGAGAGCATGCTACTGCCATAGCCCAGGATATATCCCTCCAGTCTGCTGTCCACGTGGGGCCGAATGAACTTGAATACAATGGTGTCTCCAACAGCGCTGATACGCACCCTCATGTTTTGTCTTTGCTCTAGGATTCAAATACACAGGAAAAGTGATGTCAGATTCAGTTCAGTCCCTTACATTTACATAATGACTTCAGCTAGGGATATTAGAAGTCATGTGACTGTATCTACAACGTTTCTGCCAAGAGATTTGGAATAACAATCAGTCCAGTGTCAGATTTTCCTCTTTCCAAAAGTTACACTTATACAGTGTAACTGAAAGTGTTTTGGTCATGCGCCCATGCACTTGCCGCCAGCGATGTCTCCCACACAAACATCATGTTCTGCCGTTAAAATTACCTAGATTTGCAAACTATGACAACAAAACACAAACACGTATAATAATCCCAGTGCAGGACCCCTGTGGTTAGTTTCTCATAAATGTGTGGTGCGTTTCTGAAGAATGAATGATGAAACAGTGTCCTATGCCAG
The DNA here is from genome assembly GCF_964197995.2 of Scardinius erythrophthalmus. Taxonomy (NCBI): domain Eukaryota; kingdom Metazoa; phylum Chordata; class Actinopteri; order Cypriniformes; family Leuciscidae; genus Scardinius; species Scardinius erythrophthalmus. Next base: position 16,531,339 of record NC_138226.1, on the reverse strand, counting down.
AGAAAGTGGTTACTGCTGTGAGGGAAACCCCTGGCATTGAGCACAGAGCTCCAGATCACACAAACAACCCATTTATTACATCAGAGCTGGTTTCTGTATCACTCCCAGAGGAATCAGCAGATAAACTGCTGTGTTTCAGAGAAATGTCAGAAACCATGTGTGGGTGTAACGTGAGAAAACACTTGTTGCATCCATAGAATATGAAACTGAAGAATGATTTCTCCTAGACGGCAGTGAGAATAAATGGAAAACAAATTAAGACTTATCCTGCTTCTCGCATATTTCTCCTTTAGAGTTTCAGAAGAGATCACATCATTTTCATAGATTTGCCAAGACTTTTTGTCAAAAAAAAAACAAACTTTTTGCTATCAAAAGTCTGAGATTTCATCATGAGCTTAAACATTTCTCATCAAATTCTTCCAAAATCAAATGATCAGAGCTACACTACCATTCAAAAGTTTGGAGTTTATCATATTTTTTCATGTTTTTGAAAGGTCTTACCAAGGGAGCATTTGTTTGAAGAAAAAAAAAAAACAGTAATATTGTGTTATTACCATTAACATTTTTTAAAATGTTTTAAAATGTAGTGTATACTTTATATAAGAAATTTACTTAAAAAAGGAATAAAGCTGCACTTTCCAGCAATAGTGCAGCAGATTAATGGCATATTTCAAGAGAATCATTCAAATTGGTATAAAAGCATGACATTTGGCACAGATACTCTCTAAGAGTCACTTTTTGGTACAAAAATTTGGTACAAATATTATTCAAGGAACATTATCATGGAAAAAGGAGTGTGCCGCTCAAATTCAAGATGGCGACCATTTTCAAGATGGCCACCATTTCTGTCAGAGCTCAATTTAATGTGTTAAGGAAGGTTTTGTTTAATAGAGTGAACGTCATTACACAACCAGGGCACACTGGTGACTTCACTGCTGTGGAACTCAGCATGGGGTTCAGTGTCAGCTGATCTAGGTTTACTTACACTGTAGTTCTTGACTAGTAGTAATAGTATAGCTAAGTTTAGTGTCCCAAATGCTGCCTAACAGCCCCTCATCAATTAGCTAGTAATAGACGTAGTTAGAGAGCCAAAGAGCCACTTCTTTGGCTCGCAACGAAGGCGGTCGCATTTTCTTCCCCTCCTCTCCCTTACCTCCCCTGCTTTGCTCCTCTCGTCTTGTCTAGTCTACTGTCTTGTACTTTGAGAGACTCTCTCTGCACTGCTCTCCAAACTAAGGAATTATGGATTTGATCAACTGGTCTCTCAACGCAATTGACACCATCTTCTCGACGAGAAGCTTGTGTTCGGGGGAACCTGACTGCCCTGCCGCAACGTTCGCAGCTGGCTACACGATGGACACATGGGAGAGGTGGCGGGTCGTGTGTCTGGCGGCTCTTTCTGTGGAGGACATTGAAGATATCTACCTATTCGGAACCATGATAACAGGTCTTCTACTGATTGGATTAGGCATTGCCCTGATTTATCGAGGAATTAAGAAGACGGTGACAGCTGTCCAAAGTCCCACAGGGCTGCCCGTCATGATTGAAGCAGTGGGCAGAGCTGTCAGCACTCAGACTGTGACTATGAACCACAATATGGATAACATCATGGAGAAGCTCATAGCTTTGCAAAGACAAATGGATCGTTTCGGAGACCAAAATGGACCAGGAGAATAGCCGTGTAAATTCCTGCGACAATCCTGTGGACTGAGGCACTTAGATTATGATGCCAGGAGTAGCGACTCTCCAGGCCTACACATACACGAACTCTTACATATATACAGATATGCAATCACCCCCCACCCCCCATCCCTCGCCTTCAACGCTTTGTACCCCCAGTCTGACAGGCGGGTCTGTGACCAGCGCCGAGAATGGCTGCAGGATCGGATGGCTGCTTGCCTGTGCTGGGTTACCTCCATCCCCCACTCCCCTCCCCTGTTGCAAGTCTTGTGTGTTCATGTTGTAGAGTGTACTGATATGTGCTAATGTTGCTGAGGTGTTTTTTTACTGTTCCCAAACTGTACTCCTTACAGGAGCATAGTCTGGGGGGGTTGCCTTTTTTTTTTCTCCTCACCTTTCCTCATGTTATGCTGTATTTTTTTCCTCAATCCTCTGTCTTCCTGTCCTGTCTACCCCCTTGTCATATTGTATGTATGTTTGTATGGACAGGTTGATGGCTAATTTCGCTGGTACTTGTGACTAAGTTACAATAAAGGCTACTACACACTACAGTAAGATAGCCGCACCCGAATTGACAGGTTGTGCCAGCGCGGGAGAGCCGAGCCAAGGGTAAGCAGGGCAATACATGACTTGTTCATGTATGCTTACCTGGAAGGTGTACAGATCACACGGGACTTAAATGGGACTTAAAGTCTATGATTGAGGTGGTAAAAGGATAACCCCTCGGCCTTAATCAGACAACAAACCCCCAAAATGGCAAATGAAAATCCCATGTCAGCCAAGAGGCCAACTGATTGGATGAAATGTTGTCTTTGTCAGACAGACACAAAGGAACCCCTCCAATCACCACCTACCCATCATGTTTCTCAACATGATGGATATAAAATGATTGCCACCAACATTCCACTCTTTCACAAGATGAACAAAATGCCAATGACCCTGGACCTGGAAAGACTGGATGAAGGTGGGGGTATAGAAGCTACTTTGAGAAGGAACCAAGCGAAGTATCACTACAATTGTCGACTTCGGTTCAACAACACAAAGTTACTTCGTGCCCAGAAGCAACAATTCGATGCTCAATGTAATGAGACAGATGAAGGCCAAACAAAGCATTGCAGAACCATGATGCAAAAAAGTCTAGATGATCAGGTTTGCTTTCTTTGTGATAACATATCTCTTGAATCTGACCTACGTCAGGTAATGACACTGCAACTGAATGACAGACTACATGAATGTGCACAAACACTGAATGATGCTTAATTATTGTCTCAACTAAGTGGTGCTGATGCCATTGCACAGGAGCTGAAATACCATCATTTGTGTCTCATTCATCTTTACAACAGAGAGAAACTCCACCTCAGAAGGCTTGAGAAAGAGTCACAGAGTGAAACGATTCAACCAGCCATCTTTCCTATGGCTCTTTCTGAACTGGTCACCTATATTGTTGAAACCAGTCTCAATTCTGATGGTCCTTCCGCCTTCCGTCTCGCAGATACAGTGGGGAGAACAAGTATTTGATACACTGCTGATTTTGCAGGTTTTCCCACTTACAAAGCATGTAGAAGTCTGTCATTTGCCCTGGCTGTGTTTTTCGGGTCGTTGTCATGCTGGAAGACCCAGCCACGACCCATCTTCAATGCTCTTACTGAGGGAAGGAGGTTGTTGGCCAAGATCTCACGATACATGGCCCCATCCATCCTCTCCTCAATACGGTGCAGTCGTCCTGTCCCCTTTGCAGAAAAGCACCCCCTTAAAAAATGATGTTTCCACCTCCATGCTTCACAGTTGGGATGGTGTTCTTGGGGTTGTACTCATCCTTCTTCTTCCTCCAAACACGGCGAGTGGAGTTTAGACCAAAAAGCTCTATTTTTGTCTCATCAGACCACATGACCTTCTCCCATTCCTCCTCTGGATTATCCAGATGGTCATTGGCAAACTTCAGATGGGCCTGGACATGCGCTGGCTTGAGCAGGGGGACCTTGTGTGCCCTGCAGGATTTTAATCCATGACGGCGTAGTGTGTTACTAATGGTTTTCTTTGAGACTGTGGTCCCAGCTCTATTCAGGTCATTTACCAGGTCCTGCTGTGTAGTTCTGGGCTGATCCCTCACCTTCCTCATGATCATTGATGCCCCACGAGGTGAGATCTTGCATGGTGCCCCAGGCCGAGGGAGATTGACCGTCATCTTGAACTTCTTCCATTTTCTAATAATTGCGTCAACAGTTGTTGCCTTCTCACCAAGCTGCTTGCCTATTGTCCTGTAGCCCATCCCAGCCTTGTGCAGGTCTACAATTTTATCCCTGATGTCCTTACACAGCTCTCTGGTCTTGGCCATTGTGGAGAGGTTGGAGTCTGTTTGATTGAGTGTGTGGACAGGTGTCTTTTATACAGGTAACAAGTTCAAACAGGTGCAGTTAATACAGGTAATGAGTGGAGAACAGGAGGGCTTCTTAAAGAAAAACTAACAGGTCTGTGAGAGCCGGAATTCTTACTGGTTGTTAGGTGATCAAATACTTATGTCATGCAATAAAATGCAAATTAATTATTTAAAAATCATACAATGTGATTTTCTGGATTTTTGTTTTAGATTCCGTCTCTCACAGTTGAAATGTACCTATGATAAAAATTACAGACCTCTACATGCTGTAAGTAGGAAAACCTTCAAAATCAGCAGTGTATCAAATACTTGTTCTCCCCACTGTATGTGCAACCTGTACCAGCAGCGTATCCTTTTTCTAACAGTGGCACTTCCTCTCTGTGGACTACACCTTGCCGTGGTGGAGAGGCTTGTGTACTCCAATGAACCTGAGAGCTATGCCGGCGGGAATTTTATATCCCTGGCAAGTTTAACTAAGCTGGACAGGTCAAAGGAGAGGAGGCAGACAAAGCAGACATTATGACTATTTGACAGAAATGGTGGCCATCTTGAAAATGGTGGCCATCCTGAATTTTTGAGTAGCACATACCTTTTTCCAAAAGAGTGTTCCTTGAAGAGTATTTCTGCATAATTTTATGCTTGCATCACCATTTGAACACTTGAAATAATTAATATTCGACAGGAACGGTGGCCATCTTTAAAAATGGTGGCCATCTTGAATTTTTGAGGGACAAGCATCTTTTTCTATTAACATGTCCTTTAGAGAGTATTTGTATCAAATTTTATGCTTGGATCACTGTTTGAATAATTGATATAATAAGCATTGAATAGCATATTGAATTTTTGAGTGGCCAACGCCTTTTTCCAAAATAGTGGCCCTTAGAGAGTATCTGTGCCAAATTTCATGCTTCTATACCAAAGTGAACGATTTTTTTACTAATCTGCTGCACTACAACCATTAGTCCAGTCTTTAGTGTAACATGCTCCTTAAGAAATCATTCTAATAATATGCAATTTTTGACAGCTAAGCAACTACAACTTTGACACTTCAAGACTGTAAAACTAATCCATGAATTGACTGGTTTAGTCCAAATTTTATCAGACACGATCGCTTTATACACTGAACAGATTTAATTTAGGCTTTCATTCACATACAAACATTCATCAGTTGTGGTAAATGGAAGCTCAAGCATGTTCGCTTGACGTGCAAGAACCAACAATAAGGTTCATTCTCGTGTTATGCAGCACGTTTGAGCTACAAGAGGTTTGTTCTTAGGCATCAAGCAGGTTCGGTTGAGCTTCCATGTTCGCTGATCAATGTTGACATCATTGACATCAGACATCATTCTTGTCTCTTCAGAAAATTTGGACTAAATGGCTCAATTCATATGGATTAGTTTTACGATCTCTTTACGACTTTTTGAAGCATCAAAGTGGTAGTTGCGTAGCTGTCAATGGAGAGTACAGAACTGGCTCAGATTTTATTAAAAAAAATCTTCATTTGTCTTCATTTTTGAGTGGAAGGAAAAACATTATGTTTTTGGAGACTCTTCCAAAAACTAAAATCTGTTTGGGTTTGATTATTATCTCTATCGCGGTTACACTCACGTGACATTACAGTTCTTCCTCATCATGAAATTATCTGCATGCGTTTTAACATAAAAAAGGTTTTAAAGCCGACATGTGCCGGTATTCGGCAATACGATATAGCGATTATGAGCATTCACGATATTGTTATCGTGGGTAGGCTACTTCAAAATATCGCGAATATTTATTTATTACGAATCGTTCAGATTTTTAGAGTGCATTTTAAGAATACTTTACCCATCAACCGTTTATGCACAACATGCTGTATGCTGTGTCAAAGAGCCACGTGCACTGATGTAGCGTAAACAAGCCCAACACTCACGAGAAGCGCATCCCAAAACGGGGTCAGCCCTATGTTTCCACATTTCTAAGATTTTTTTAACATAGACATGCTCCCGGCAAAACCATAGGCGGAACCCCGGTGAAGGAGATGCACTGAATAAAAATGCACATCCACTCTCTGACAGGAGATTGCGCTGATGGAACAGCAAAAATGCAGCGGTTACTCCTGCCGGCAACCCCCGTAAAGATTTAAGATTTAAGGATATTTACTTTCAAACTTAAACATTTTTATATTTTAATCTGGACTAGGCTACAAGATGTGCACTGTAGGTTCGTAGTAAGATTTTTACATTGTACCTGATTTGTTTGTATTTGCTTCGTTTATATAACTAACTTTAACAAAGAAAAAGTAAGCACTACTGCAAGGGTGTGCTCTCTCTCTTGATATATATTTTTTCATCAATTGGAAAGTCACAGAAAGGCAGTAGTGGATTTTTTCTTTCATCATTGGAGCAAATGGTAATGTTAATTATTTCTGCTATGGTCTCCTTTATACTTGAATACTTCTAAAGACCTTTACTCTGCTATATAGTTCATTTAAAGCTCGAAATGTCCATTGTTCATTTGTATATCTCTGTTAAAGGGGTCATAATGGTACATGCACTTTTACAAGTTGATTGCACTGAAATGTCTGTTGGCAGTGCCTGTACACAACCATCCTATCATGATAAAAATCCATCCAGTGGTTTTGTTTTAATCTCCTTATATGTTTGACCCTCTCTGAAATCAAGCCGTTCGATATTGTGACGTCATAAGATCGTACGCCCCTCCCGCTATTGTGATTGACAGCCGTGTTTCAACACAAGACCCGCCCTGAGCAAGCTGTGACAGCCGTCGTCATAGTAGTCCGCCATTGTTGATATGCTGGAGCAGAATGGCGTCTAAGCGATTGTGGTGTTCTGTTCTTAGATGTAATAAGGAACACAGCAGTCATTTGGATGTTCCTAAATCCGAGCCGTTGAAGAAGCAGTGGCTGAGTTTTGTTTTTGAAGCGATATGCCCAAAGGATTGACGCGGGGATTCCCTCACGGGGATTCCCCACGATCGTCTGTGCTTTCATGTTTGCGCGAATCATTTCACACCAGACAGCTTCACAAACGAGAAAAAACGGATCGGTACCAACGTGTTCCTGCTGAACCTCCAGAAGATGTGTGTGTAATGTTTTATTAACCTTTATATTAGTATTTATATTAATCTTTGCGAAATTTGCAAACCTTGCTGCAGGCTTCACGATGAATGCGTCTAAGGTTTACACTCAGGGTACATTACGGCATGTTTTCTATGTACGACGTTCTCAATATAATTCATAATCCCACGTTTATAACGAATAACACGTGGTTATTGTGTTAGATACGGTCAGAGAATGTCTAATACGGTGTACCCATAGACTGTAAAAAATAGGGTGTACCCATAGAACAGAGGGGCGGGGTGAGCAAAGCTCATTATCATTTAAAGACACATGCACTGAAACGGCGTGCTGAAAACAGAGCTGTTTTTGACCAGGTAAAATTAGTGTTTTCTTACAATACTAATGAGAATTTTTAATTAAAGTATATTACAAACTTTTAATTTAGACCCTAAAGAATCATATTAGCTTGTACAAAAATGGCATTATATGACCCCTTTAAGCAGGGTGATTTTGTGTGTTTGCAAGAAGCATCCGTATCTTTAGGCCTACGAGTATCAGCAATGAATACTTCACGATTTATTGCTGTATATTGATATTTCGAGCACAGCCCTATTTAACCCTTTCATGCGTGAATTATGATAACCTCAGTCAGGATTTTTTCCCTATGTGTTTTTATTGCTCTTAGGGCATGAAAAACAAGATTTGATTTTTATTTTATTTTTTTTACAAATTTTTCAAAGAGATCTTCAGATGTCCACTTGAGTGGCCAGCATGCGGTTATGGTTTAAACTGAAGATATACTGTATTAAATATAAGACAATAATCAAACCGATAAAGTATGTGAATTTAACAAACTAATCAATACAATTATATCAAATCATGTGAAAACTATAAAATATATACAAAAAATATAAATTGCAAAGGCATCATACAACTTAATACAAGTTGCACATCGCGTATCTTTGATATCAGAACATGAGGACGTGATTCCATCAGAATTTTTTACAGCCTGTCAAGGTACAACTGTGGAATCAGATGCTCCCTCCAGTGCACCAGAGTATGGATATTTACCCTTATTAGCTGATAATTCTGATTGTGTTCAAGATGGACATGCACATTTCTATCATAGCCCTCCTCTGAGAAAACCTAGCGATACGTTTTTTCAATCTCATCTGAAATGATCAGCGTTGGGGTTAACGCATTACAAGTAACAAGCATAACGCATTCAGATTACTTTTTTGATGTTACAAGTAAAGTAATGTGTTACAAGTAACATGCATAACGTAATCAGATTTGTTTTAATGTTACGAGTAATGTATTGTAACATGCAACTACAAGTAATGTGCATTACCTAATCAGATTACTTTTTGATGTAACGAGTAAAGAAACGCATTACAAGTAACATGCATTATGTAATCAGATTACTTTTTGATGTTATGAGTAAAGAAACGCATTACAAGTAACATGCATTACATAATCAGATTACTTTTTGATGTTGAGTAAATAAACGCATTACAAATAACATGTATTACGTAATCAGATTACTTTTTGATGTTATGAGTAAAGAAACGCATTACAAGTAACATGCATTACGTAATCAGATTACTTTTTGATGTTATGAGTAAAAAACGCATTACAAGTAACATGCATTACATAATCAGATTACTTTTTGATGTTGAGTAAATAAACGCATTACAAATAACATGCATTACGTAATCAGATTACTTTTTGATGTTATGAGTAAAGAAACACATTACAATAACGTGCATTACGTAATCAGATTACTTTTCGACGTTATGAGTAAAGAAACGCATTACAAGTAACATGCATTATGTAATCAGATTACTTTTTGATGTTATGAGTAAGGAAACACATTACAAGTAACATGCATTAGGTAATCAGATTACTTTTTGATGTTATGAGTAAAGAAACGCATTACAAGTAACATGCATTACGTAATCAGATTACTTTTTGATGTTATGAGTAAAAAAACGCATTACAAGTAACATGCATTACGTAATCAGATTACTTTTTGATCTAACAAGTAAAGTAATGCATTACAAGTGTCATACATTATGTAATCACATGACTTTTTTCGATGTCAATGAAAATTACATTCTAATAATACAAATACATTTTATTTACAGTAAAAAAAATCACTGCAGATTAAGTTTTTAAGTTTTAAGTTTCAAATACAATATTCACATTATAATTATGAATTGTAGCTGAAATATAGCCTTTCTTTCTTTTTAGTAAACTTTGTGTACACAAACAATGTAGTCAGTGCTCAAATTCATGTGTAGAGCCCCTGGTGATACTTTGAGCACAGTTTTATGTTGTGTCGAGCCCATAGACTGTAAAAAATATGGACAAAGCGTCTGTGACGTCACCCATAGACTTTCTGAAGAACGGTTTTGAGGCTGTTTATGGGGGGTATGGGCGGCGCCATCTTGGAAAATCTCGGGAAATCCTAACCCCGCCCACCTTCTGGCCAATCCATATATGGGTAAAAGGGCGGGCTTTGTGTGAGACTGGAACAATGTCATTTTCGCGTGAAGAAAGCAACATAAACAACAATGGATGACATACAGCAGATCTTGTTCTTGCTTCTCGGCGTGTTTGTCACAAGAAGCCAAGCGCCGACATTAGGCGTTTCTCGATAGCAAGTAGCCTATGCAAAGTTCGGACTTAATTGCCAAGTCCGACTCAGGAGAATGACTCCCAAGGAGTTATTCTGCAAATGGAACAGTGCGCGTCACTCAGCTCGCTCTGCTACTGCGGTTGTCTCTGTATGTATTTTAGGCAACAATAAAACGAAATATGTTATAAAACACCACACTGCCTCTTTTCGTTTTCATTTAAAGAAATCTTAAACATAGCCACACAAATGTGGTTCAGGCAACGCGTATTGATTATATTCACTGCATATAACATTAGCCTATTTATAACAAAACGAAATATAAAACACAAACCTGCCTCTTTTCGATTTATATAATATAAAAATATTAAACATTTTAATATGGTCCAGGCAATATGTGCATTTTTACTAAACAACAGATGTTTCAGTAAACAACATTACAGATCATCTTCGTAGTATTAAAATTTAAAATGACAAAACTCAACCCAGTCTCTTTTTGTTAAATTTCAGTTTTATCAATATTAGCCTTTATAAAAGTATAATAAGTAAAAGGTACAAGAAGCTATACAAATAAAGCAAACAATTCAGTCAAACATACAAAGTCAGCGCTAGTCTAACCATACAACGGTAAAGTTAAATAGCTTATAAAGTTATGAAACTTTACTTAGCCCTCAGCCAAAACGATTGGCCAGGGAACAAATTATAGATTCACGAGACCAAAAATCGCCCGTTAGATATACACAAGACTAATTATATCTCATGTTTAACCACTACAGAGACGCCAGAGTCAGCGGCAAACGTCAGAAGGACTAGCCGAGGAAAGGCTGTTCCAGGTGGGGTACATGAGCGCCGAGCGCCCGGTGATCACCTGCATCTCACAACCTGGATAAAATTTTCAGAAATCTTTATAAATAAACAACAGATTTGAGCTTTAAACAACTACATTCTTGCCTGAAAAACTCTTAAAACTACATTTCATGATACAAAAACAGTAGTATTCTATTTCAACTGTAAATTAAAAAATGGCGCTTCTTATGTTGTCATTCTCCTTGGCGCAGCCTATGCTCATTATCAGCTGTCAATCAAGCTGTCAATCAAAGTTAACCACGCCCTTATTTGTCATACATTTTATATCTAAATACGATCTAAACTAACGAGTTAGAAAAAAATTCACACCCCTCACAGTTGTCAGGCACTCGGAACCTATCGAAAAATACAATAAAAGTCCATGGGACCAACCTGTAAAAACATGAATTTATGCTGTGAAAACGGACATTTTAACATGGGGTCTATGGAGATTTGCTCCCTTTTGGGACCTCCCTCTAGCGGATTTTCAATGTATTGCAGTTTTTCGCACTTCCGGCTTCATTTTTCAGATTAGAATGTTGCCCCTTGGTCGAGCCTTCTTAGTGTTTTAAAAATAGCGATTTTGGTGCTAGAAGTGCCCCATGCACTCCCATTCAAAAGGCATTTTGACCTAAAAAGAAATTACGGTCAATCTTAGAAGTGGTGTTTCCATTCTAATTATGCTTTTACATGAAAGTTTGACTCGGGTAGATTAACGATAAGAGCCTAGGTTTAATTTTGGCGAGAGTTACCCTTTGAATGCTCTGGCGAGGAGATAAACATGGCGGAGTGTGTACAGCTCACTCAGGGCGGAGTCTATGCTAATAGCGCAGAGTCTGTCAGCAGTCGTGGGCGGGGCGTGTGCAATGTGACATCACATTGCATAGAAACAAACGGCTTATTCTGTGACACTGCATATGATTTATGATGATTAAAAAAAGAGGAGTGGGTGGATTTTTACCATGTAAAAGTGAATTTTGCATAATAGGTCCCCTTTAAGTTTCTTGACCTATGAAGAAGCAACGTCGCCAAAAGAAAGAAATCCTTTGGAAAAGTATGTACAACACGACAACTATGGTAATAGCAATTATAGTACTTTTTTTGGTTAGCGAACCTCAGTGACCTTATAAACAGATGGCTGGCCACGGGATAATTAGTCAATGTTGAGGTGTGTTAAGGGGCGGTCACACTACACTTTTCGTTCCATTGGCTTCCATTCATACACATTTGAATGCGGGGGACAGGAAACACAAATTCAAGCGAAGAAGTTTCTCATTCCGTTGTGTTCCAAAATTCAAGTTTGGTGAACTCTGACAAGCAAATTCATATCATGAGAAGACGAGTGACCTTTTAACTGAATTAACAGAATGCAACCTTTAAATTTGCAGTGTTGCTGTAAAGTAGATTGCACATTTTTTTTGTATTATACGGTTGAATTATGTTTTTTAAAAAGATGCTGCAGAACCTGACATCATTTTGCAACCGTCGCAATGCCTGTAGAAATTTTACGGGCTCATAGTAGTATGACCGCAGCTTTACAATAAGACACCGCCATATGATGAGCAGCTCAATGCTTGATGGCATTACTTTTTTATTATATTATGCTTTGTCTGTCTGCACAACTTGCAACAGTCAAGGGTCTTTTTACAAGCACATACAAGTCATTTTTGATATTGCACAAAGGAAACTAAAAGTAAACTAAATTAATCCACTTTCAACCCACACCCATGCGCTCAGCTTTCACGAACTAAATTTTTTTAAACAACCCCACTGCACAGATTCAAGCTTTAACAGGAAACAGATATACACACAAAAAACCTGCCTCCTGATATGACCTTGTATTTGCTGCCAATAAAAGACATAAACACACACAATATTTGTTTAGCAATTTCAGTACAATCCATTACTGACAGCCAATAAAAATTCATTCAAACGACCTTCAAATAGACTTTCAAAATATTCACTGTTAATATAACATTCACTGTTAGTATTATTTACTGATTAACCAAAAACATTATCAATGAATTCTTTCAATGTACTGGTGTAAAATAGTCACAATTGCAGCAAATTATTGCATTATCCTAAACACAAATAAAAAACATTCAGATATATTGACAACAGCTGAGCTTGCATCCTTTAACCAGCACCATGCATCCACAGCATACCAGACTTACGACTTCATAATATTACATTACATTAGGCATATGCAGTCTTTTTCCCTCTGCATGCAATTCATTTTAAAAGTTGCATGGTTAAGCATTTAGATTTTTTTCCCTACTCATCATTACAGGTAGAAAGAGATAAATCTGTAACACTTTATATAAACAAATGATTCATAAATATTAATTTGATTATTTGAACTGAATATTGATATTGTTCAAATGGTTATTGTCTGAATATGTATATTGAACTTGTCTAGAAAGTTGAATTGGTTTGTTCTGGTACCTCTCAGTGTGCTTGCGGAGGTCTGTCTCAGCAGCAAGATCTCGCAGAGGAAGAGGAGGAGGAAGGCTTGCATGTTGTCCTTTTTTTCCCTCAGAGAAAACACAATACAGAGCTCATACAGTCCACTCAAACCTCTTATCTTTAAACTTCTACAGTTGTTCTTTCATGAATTATATGTTTTCTCCTTGTCTTTTAAAGTGATCTCAGATCAGGTGTCAATGGACACTCTCTGTGAGAGAAACTGTGGTATGATTTTGCGTGTTTGGAAATGGGTGTGTGTGATTGTACGACTGCACCATCTATACTGGATTATTAACAAGAGGGAGGGACGCTATGATGTCACACTGTTGTTGGTAATCCTTTAGATAATCCTCTCTCTCTCTCTCTCACTCTCTCTCACTCTCTCTCTCTCTCTCTCTCTCTCTCTCTCTCTCTCTCTCTCTCTCTCTCTCTCTCTCTCTCTCTCTTTATTTAAACTTTATTTAAAAATCATTAAGTAGTTGCTGTAAGAAATTACCAAGCAGGATTTGGGACCCTTGTTAGAAAGAAATGCATTTGTGGTCTTCCCAAATATTTTGTATAATGTTTGTATTAATTATGCATTATTTACTTTTATTAAATATGCTTACAGAATAAAGCAAAATCCATTATAAAGAAATCTATTACAACTAAATTCCAAAATTCCAAACTAAATAAAAATGCATTCTGATAATTTTTAGTCGCATAACAAAAAGTTTTTCAAAAACCTTTACGGTATTGTTTTATTAGTTTATTAATTTTTTTTATTTTATTTTATTTTTACAATTGCTAACATTCTTCTGTCCAATCTGTAGTCACATTTTCAAAACTCGCACAACATCCATTCATGTTCATGTTGTTTTCACACAATGCAATTAATTAACACATTTCTAAAAAAAATTTTTTTTAATTTCTTTATTGCTTAACCAATACCAAAATCATGGATTTTTCTTGAACTGCAGTAGACTTGGTATTTAATGAACAAAATGTGGTTTGGGGCAGAAAATAAACTATTTGGCTAATTGTATGATGTTAGGTGTTAAGAGTTTAGAGAAAACATACTTTAAGTAGGTAAACGCTTGTTAGACAGTATGAGAAGTCAAAATACGTACATAATACGGATGTAAGGATTTAACAAAGATACTAAACATAATTGTTAACAGAACGATACATGGATTTTCTCAATAGGAAATTCCTCAGTCTCAAATACTAAGAAATGTGCATTACATATGAGTATCTTATTAGAAACACATAACCTTATGTAAGAAATAATGGCAATTTGCTGAAAATCTTTTTTTTTTTTTTCAGTGTGGCTGTTCAAAATATAATGTAATACCATATGTTACCCATTAATCTGACTAAATCTATTTAACCACAGCTGAAGAAGAAAAACATGAAGAAGTGTTTGAAGGCTGATTGGAATTCATTCATTAATAAAATGAACATGTTAAAAATGTGCAAAATAATGTTATTTATAGCATCTATGTAACAGTGTTCCAGGCTTCTGATGATTCACAATATAACAATAATTGTTTCCAGGAAATTATTCAATTTGTTTGTACGATCAACTGTTTAGAAGGCTTTTGAACGTCATTCTCAGTAATCTGTCTCCTATCGATAATTAATTATGATTCAAACAAACAGCAAGTCATCTTTAAAAATGTACATTGTGACCAAACAAATGATTATAATCTGCTGGAGTTTGTTAAATTTGATAGTTTTACTGTTAATGTCTTTGCGGCCAATTGGCAAAAGAATGAGATGATGAAACCAGGGTATAAGTTCAAGCTCAGTAGCATATTTACCTAATTTAATAGTTTAAGAATTGTACTAATATTGGTCTACACTAACGTTCAAAAGTTAGGGGTTAAGATTTGTTTTAATGTTTAAAAAAAAAAAAAATACAGTAAAAACAGTAATATTGTCACGGTCACCAGCCTAGTAGTCACCACCTCCTTCACTACATTTCCCAGCATCCTCCTTGGCCCACACCTGCACCACCTTCACAATCACCTACACCTGTCAGCGATCTCCCTCATTAGCTTCGCCATAAAACCACTCACCTTGTGTTCCCTCATCATCCAGTCTCGTTTATCCTGAGTGTGTGGAACGTTTGGACCCATGCCTCCCGTGTCTTTACCTGTGTCCTCTCCAGCGATTCCTCCAGTGTTCATCACCAGCGTCTGTGTCCTGTGCTCTCCTCTACCTTGTGTTTACCTGTTTGTCTGCCCACTGCTGTTTAATAAACTCTTTCACCTGCTCTTCTGTCTCCGGGTCCCTGTTCCGTAACAAATATTGTGAAATAGTATTATAATTTAAAATAACTACTTTGTATTTTAATTTATTTTATAATGCAATTAATTCCTACGATGACAAAAGTTTATTTTTCAACAGCCATTACTTCAGTCTTCAGTGTAACATGATCCTTAAGAAAACATTATAATATGCTGGCTGTAAATAATTATTTGAAGAATATAAAGTTAAAAAGATTAGCATTTATTTGAAATATTGTTTTAGCAACAATGTAAAAATATTTGTCAGTTTGGATCAATCTACATCCTTGCTGAATAAAAGTATTAATTTCTTTAAAAAAAAAAATCTACTGACCCCAAACTTTTGTTATAGTGTATGATTATGGTCCTGACACACTATTAACTGACACACTATAAAACAACATTAATTTTATTTAGTTGTTCTGGTTAAATTCATCAGTTTAATGCTTACTTGCTAAATTATTGAAGCAGCCTTTATCTTGTCTGATTTAAATTATATGTTGTCAAACATACAAGGATTTTGGTCACATTTGTCAAGATTATTGTCAAATAAAATCTGCAGAGCAAATCTACAGCTATATTTGGCTGCATTAAAGTGATTTTATGGGTTTCTTAACAGATTTATACCATATGTTATAACAGGTAGGCCTATTTTAAACAGTGCTACTTGAAATATGTGACAGCATTTTAGTTACTGCTGTTTTTGTCTGTAGTGACCAGAAGTTTTCCACTTTTTTCACCCCTCCTCACTCTTGGAGGTGTTTCAGGATAAATAATTGAAAATTCAGCACAGATGTTTCATTATAAAAATACCAACTACATCACAAACAGACACACAAAACCCAGCCTTCAGCTGAGGACCAGTCATCTAAATATGAATGTGAATTATATATTTATGAATTATACTGTGTATATATACAATAACGGGGCCAGGGACTTTTCACTAATCGTATGTGTGACAGGTCGCTTAATATGAGCGGATCAATCTTTCCACATTGTTTTCAGGACTGGCGTGTTTTTGCTGTTGGCAGCATGTTTAATAGTCGTGCTTTGAGATGTCAGGGAAACAGGGATCACCTCTCTTCTACTCTCCGTCTGTTTTCCATCAGCTCTCTGTCGTTGTTTGTTTGACGAGCCAGTGGCAGATGTTCTAACAGGACTGTATCTTTCGGACTCCAATCAAGAGGAAGTTGCATTCATGGTGGAAACTGATTGCATTCATCCACTTTGGGCAGAGAGGATCTGATCATGGGACCCGTGGCAGTGGGACAAAACTTTCTGGTGATTATTCTGCAGATGCCTGTTTTACCTTAGGCACATTGATAAAGCAATGTGCCAAGAGGTGTCAAAGGGATTAATTAAGATTAGTCTTCCATACATTTCCAAGGTATAGCTGGATTTCTGTGCAAATAAAACTGTGCTGCCATTATAAATCTGAGCTCTAGCAGCTCAGAAATGACATTATCATATGAGATACAGATTTGGCCATTTCCCAACCTGGGAATTCTTGGAAAGATTTAGATTTTTATTAAAATGTTAAGTGTGTCTTACCAGTCTTAATTTGACATTCAAATTGGTAAAAAAAAGAAAAGAAAAGAATGGTGTATTCTTTTTTATGCTGCTTAATATCGCAAACTGGTGTAACGTTTGGCTGCAGTAACACGCACAACGCAGGAGATTCAGAGAAACAAACAGTATTTAACAATAAATTAAAGGAGAAACTCATAGAATGCAACCACAGAAACTAACAACCAAAGAACCACAGGCAAACGGGAACAGAACAGAACCAAACTAAAACACAATGACACTAAAAATAACCCTGACATTACACCCACATCCCAAGAAGAGCGTCCTCATGCCATAACTACACAAGAAGCCCATATGAGGAGAGAGGGTGGGGGCTCTGGAGGTGGACGAGGGGCTAGCGAAGGGCAGGAAACAGGAGAAGATGATGGCGGAAGAGACCAGGGTGGCGATAATGGTTGGAGGAGCTAGGGAGGAGACAAAAGCAGGAAAGCCTGGTGGGAACCTAGAGAAAAGCAAGGACGAAGGCCCACGGCAAGGGAGGGAGAAGCCATGGTCAAGTCTTGACAAACGAACACAGGGGGCCCACAGACTGAGACAGAGCTGATGGAGGTGGAGACCCGGGTGCAGGCGATGAGACCGGGCGACACAGATAGATCTGGAGACACGCATCCTAGGAGGAGCCAGGGTGCCAGAATACTGAGATGAAGCCGATGGGACTGAGGACCAAGGTGGAGCCGGAGGGATGGCAGTGCCCAAGTGAGCCGAAGGGGTAGAGGGACGAAGTGCAGCTGAAGGCCCAGAGGTCCCTGGCACAGGTAGAGCGACTGACCAAGGCGAAGATGGAGGGACGAGGCAGTATGGTGGAGCCATAAGGACGGCCCCAGGTGGAGACGAGGGAGGGAGGAGCCACGGTGGAGCCAACTGGTTGACAAGCCAAGGTGGCTGGCAGCTGGAGGTGGAGCCAGGGGATCCCCTTGCCAAGGCAGAGCTGGAGACCAGAAGATGTGAGGCAGATCCACGCAGCAGAGTGGAGTCAACAGAGGGGGAGCAGAGGGACTGAAGGGAACCAGTGGAGGTAGGACCGAAGGACTGGCAGTCTTTGGTAGAGGAGGTGGGAGAGGGAGGCTGGGTGGGATCACTGGAGACGCAGGAGACTTGGAGCTGGGTGGGACCAGCAGAGACTCAGGACACTTGGAGCTGGGTGGGACCAGCAGAGACTCAGGACACTTGGAGCTGGGTGGGACCAGCAGAGACACAGGACACTTGGAGCTGGGTGGGACCAGTGACAATGGGATATTAAAGGGAATGTCCTCTTCCAAATCCTCATAATAATAATTCACAGGTCTAGTTCACCCTCAGCGTAGGGAGTGTGGTTGGGGCTTCCATCCATCCCCTCGTACTCCATGAGCATGCCCATTGAAACACACGGTGTTGTCGTCTAACGCACCTGGTCAGACATTGGGCACAGGCTCCAGGGTAATAGTCTGCTCAGTCTTTCTCTCTGGCTCTGGTCCGGAGTGGTGAAAAACTTCTACCCATCAATTCTTACAATAACCACTCGTGGATAAATTCAAGCTGGATATGTGTAGGTGGGCCTCTCTACCTTTATCTCTTGTAGGTCGCATTAACTTGGTCAAAATTATTATTCTGCCCAAATTTTTTTACCTCTTTCTACACATATAACGATTTTCATTAACACATTTTTCTTGAATGGCTTTGATGCCTTTTGCGCTCATTTCTATAGGGGAATAAACCTGCTCGCCTTAAGAAATCAATCCTATAACTTCCCAAGGCTAAGGGAGGCCTCACACTTCCCAACTTCCAGCAATATTACTGGGCCTGCAACCTTAATAAACTTCTCTTTTGAAACAGGGATAGACAACCGTCCACCATGGGTGCATACAAAAACTTTTTTGAAAAGTACTCTTTACTTTATTGTTTGTTCTCAACTTCCTTAAATTCAAAGCAGGGTCTCAAATAACCCAGTAGTCACTAGTTCCCTCAAAATCTGGGTTCAATTTAGAAAACATTATGGTTTACATAGAGGCTGAGGGAAGTAATTATTCAAAAGAAATACCTACTCAGAAAGTATGCAATTTCAAATGCAGCCACTCTTTATGAGTGAGTCATTGAATCATTTACTCAATCGATTCGTTCAAAAAACAACACTAATTCATTCAGAAACTAAATTGTCTGTGTTTATGAATGAGTCATTGATTTTGATCTAATTTGCAAGTATTTTTGTTAACAGAGCAAAAAATAAATCAAGAAAATGTACAATGTGCTGTTGGTCTGAATATCAAAATGTTTAAATAATCTTCAGAATAACTATAAAGAATATGTAGTATAATATGAATTAAATGACACATGTCTAGTTTAGTGTCAATGAAGGGGTGCTTAAGAGACCTACTGATTGGATTACGGTGGTACAAAAGACAAAACAAGTTAGGAAACAATGGATTATGAAGCCTCTTGCCTGTGTGATGGTTTGGTGCAGATGATTGTGTGTGTTTTGCTCTGCAGCTGTGATTGGCTCAAAGGGAGAGTAGTGCTGAACCAAACGAACTTTACGCACATGTTCCTGTAGAAGAAATTTTGGTCAAGACACAAAACAACAAATATAAACAGACACACATGGCATACCAATCAACAAACAGACAAAAACACGTAGAAGTAGAAAAAAACTAAGGTGTCGACATATGTTTGCATAAACCACTAAAATTACAAGCACTTATCGGCCCACACAGAAGACACATTTGACTGTAAAGTTTGGTCATTGGTGGTCATTGACATCACCGATCAGTGGTGTTAAATGTTGTGAACATTTTTATGTGCATGTGTTTGTTTTTTTCAAAGGAAGAAAAAGTGACTAAACACAGCTGTTGGCAGCATATGTGTATTTGGGGGACTGATTAATTCTACTCAGGAGGATGATTCATTATTAACAATGCCAGAAAAGTCTAAGCACACAGATTCAATTGGACTGTAACACTGACAAATATTGAACAACCGTGCCCTGCAGCAGGACGTTTATCAAATTTATCACAAGATGCACACCAATTACTGGAAGCATCTTTTTCTGTGACTGTCTCCGGCACTCTCTCAAGCATAGAGTCATAGTTTAGCATACCATAGCCTACTTATATTCTGTCATGGACATAATGTGTCCTTATTATGTGTTGCCGTTATTTTATTAAACAAATCCATTCAAGTAGTGAAGGGGGTGAATTTACATTCCCTCTTTTTGAATGATATACTGAATCAGAAATCTGAATTTACTTCTCTACCGTTAAAAAACTATGCACTTTATAGTAGGCTATTAGTCATGTGACCTACCAAGCATCAGTTGCGTCACTTCACTTCAATTCATAAATCCCCTCCAGTGGCTTCACAGGATAGTAAAGTGTCCATGTAATGCACACTTCAGAATCTCGGCAGAAGTAATAGGTCATTTGGGGACTATTCAGCTACAGTTTTTCGCATAGCGTAGGGATAGTTTTCTCAAAACCAGTGTAGCTATTCTGGTTACAGGCAATGTCAGTATTTGGTATCTGAGAGGTGACTGAGGGTCTGACTGATGTCACGAATGAAGTATTAGTGTTCACTCATTTAGCCCAGATTTCAGAGAATATGTAGTAGGCTACTTGTTTTGTAAATAATTAATTTAACTTTATTCTTATTCTGTAGTCTGTATACTGTATTCTGCTGTAGGCTACGTTCTTTTGATATCTGTATGAGAAATGTAAAGACAACTGTGTTAAGGTCATGATGGTCATTTTTTTAAGTTGACATTTATGAGATTAAAATCGAGTCGGAGTCGACTAGTCACTGATGAAGTCATTATTGAACAAATAAGCCTGAACCTTGAGCTAACACTCAAATGCGGGTTCCCTTGTTATGGCATATGACACAATGCTGCCCACAAGGCTATTGCTCCTACTGTCCTACATGACAGCTTATATGTATATAAATATATAAGAAATATATGCTAGAATATTTCATTTTCGAAGCTATTTTATTGATAAATCACAGAACACTTTGTTGACAATACATTTCTGCACTACAGTGTAAGGCGGCGTAACACATATTATGCATATTTAGCATGTGTAATTCTTTAAGAATTTTCAAAGATAATGACCTAATTTCCATAAAGAACAGAATAAATAAGTTTGGATGCTGCTAGAATAATCTGCACTGTTAATCTATATCAGAACCTGTAGAAATGATGTCAACTCATAATCCATATGACTAGTGTTTCTGTATCACCAAGTTAGCTCGAGGCTGGATCCTCTTATTTTCTACGGCCTCTGGAAGTGTGGACTTCTCTCCAGACAACTCTCTGTCAACTGATTACACAGACTCCTGGGGGCATATTACAGAAAGATCCTAACTTTAGAATCTTATTTTATCTGTTTGGTAACAATGGCGATTTCAGTTAGGACCTCATTTAGGACAAAAGCTATTACAGAATGACATTTCTTAAGTGCAAAATCTTATCTTGGAGCGACGAGAGAGGACTAGGCCTGGACTATTTATGTTATGTTAAGTTTATGTGTGTGCTCCAGTTCCTTCTTTCCACAACAACATACCTTTGTTACAACCACTTATTTTGTATTTTCATTTTAATCTCTAGAGTTTGTCCGTTTTACTTCACACAGCAACTGTTTGTGCGGTTGCTTGGTAGGCTAACAGACCTGAGAGTTGATTACCGAACTCGATGGAGGGGTTTAAGATTTCCTAACTACAGATAAAATGAGATTTTGTAAGATGGGATAAGAAATCCTAACTCAATTTAAGATTTGTTTCTGTAATAGCCTATACGAATTTGTATTTCGTTTTGTTCTGAATTTATTTATTTTATGATTAGCCCATTATTGTTAATGTTCGCCGGTTCCGGTCTCCTTCTTCCAACAACAACATGCCTACCTTCGTTACAACCACTTATTTTGTTTCTTCATTTTACTAGTTTACTACATAACTAGTTGCTTATTAGCATGCATATTACTAGGATATTGACTGTTTACTGGTAGGCCTACTTATAACGCATTCTTTGTAAATGCTTTATTGGTAGCCTACTTGCTTTATTGGTAGGCCTACTATAAAGCATTCCTTATTCTGCATGACATTATTCTACATCTCTTAATCCTACTCAATAGGCCTACCTAAACTTAACAACTAACTAACTATTTATAAGCAGTAGCCTAACTATTTATAAGCAGTAGCCTAATTACTTGTACCACCTGACAGCTGCAGATTCATTTTGGTGTTGGTAGTATTTGCCATGGAAACGCATAATTTCCAGGACATGAACAGCTCCGTTTAGAGACCATCGGAACGCCACGTTGCCGTCTCGTAATTACGGTAATTACAAAATTACAACGTTAAGTGATTTCAGCAAATGAGGCTTCATTACTATTGTTTCGAAACGTTTGTCCCATGTACTTCTTCAATAAAAAATAAAACAAATGTTTTAAAAAATCAGCTGATTCACCACTAGAGGGCGCTAATCTGGTGAACCCCGAAAGATTGTCTAATGGTTTTAACTGATCTTGGGTCAGTTTGATCTCTTGCAAATTATTATAACTCGAACTTTCATGGAAAATGTTTTTAACATCTGTCAGAAGCTTATTGATGGTGAAGCTGAAGTCACGTGACCATGGTAGCTTTTGATATACAGATATATGCTTCATAATTCATTAAAGTTGTGTTCATTTGTGAAGATTATAAAGATGAACAAATAGTGTAAGAATCATAAGCTTTTGTTAGTCACAGACCTTATTTAGTGCACTAATCCTAAAGCCAATGAAACAATCCTATTGGGTTTTTGTGTAGGGGACCAGGGTGATGCTTCAATTGAATTAGAGATTCGAAAAGCTTAGTTTCTCCCATCACTACTTGCAACATCAATAGAGTGTAAACACTCTCTCATAGCCAATGCAGAACCTAAAATAGAGCAGCATAGGAATTTTACAACAGCCTCTTGATCATGTAGTGTTTTATCCATTGAGCACTTTGAAATAGTAAAACCCAAACAACGCCCTCTAGAGATTAAATTCTGAAGTGTAACTGCAAGTTATTCAATTAAACTTAACATGCTGACAAAATCACTGGACCATGATCAGATCTCTTTCACTACTGATATTGTAGAGGGGAAAAAAAGCCAATTTCTTTGCGGCTCAAGCACCCAGTCGGGTTCTGATTGTAGCCCTTTCTCATGCTCTCTTACATTAACAAATAAATTATGCATAATTATGCCTTTCATGTGTTACAGATTACCACATTGGTCTCCATTTGTTTCTCATAAAATCAACAAAATGAAGTATGTGACTCAGGAGGTCTTTTCATTTTCATTAAACAATCAATTCACCCAAAAATGCCTCATGTCATTCCAAACACACATGAAGTAGCCTATATTGCACATATGCAGTCTGTCTAAGACTAGACCTCACTATGTAGTACTACATATATTAGAGCCATTTACATGTAAGCATTTTCATGGTATAATAGACAAACAAACATAGTCACATCTCCGTGTTTACAGCATAGGCTGCAGGTACAGTAATTCCCTGTAATCTGGGCTGTAATCTCAGCTTTGACTAATTGTAGTGAGCTCTCTGTACTCCTAAATTAGCTGTGATACGTGGAAGACCAGCAGGCCAACTCAGGAACAGACATCACATCGTTCACACACTGCACACTAAATTAACACACAGAGACAAAATGACAATAAACCATATACTGTAAACAATGACTTAGCACCTGTAATAAAACTTGAAAATAAAAGTCTTCAGTGCAACAACATTTAATTCTCACAAAAAATTCTTAAAGGCATCATCCACACAAATATGACAATTTCCGTCAAATCATGTATCCACATGAGTAATGATGTATTTAAAAGATGACAGTAATTTCATTTGTTTATAAACTATCCCGACTGATACAACTTTAAATACAGTAAATAATGTAAAAAAAACAACAACAATACATTCAAATGTCAATAATTGCAACAGCCATTATTGCAAGGAGGTGGTGACAGACCACTCACTGAAAAAAGAATGGGAGAAATTGCCACACTAAATAGCAGGAATCGAAGTCTAGCCTTTTTGTCAATTGAGCCATGATTTGAGCTTAAGAAACAAGATTTGTGATACCACTACTGTATTTTATTGCTGATTTGAAATATGTTTCTGAAACAAATGTTTGAAGACTTTGGTCTTTCTTCATTCAAGTATATAGGAACTGTACTTATATGACTATTACACACTGTACATAGGAAATAGCTGCCCGAAGATGTTTGCTATATGGCTGCCAAGTGAAGTGACTTGCCTTAAAGGGATTTTGGCTTAAAGCAGCCACTCCGTTAAGGGCAGTTAAAACAATGATAATATACATTATTTTTACATAATAAAACTATAACCCCTGTTAATACTCACAATCTTCATTCAAAAATTTAAAGAGACAAATCTACTTTTCAAAATAACATTTTGGAGTTTGCAGCGTTTTTTCTTCTTTCATAAATGGGCACATTATTAGAAGCCACTTTTTATTGTTTTGTAAGTTTTCGGTTAATTTTCAATTTTTTTTTTTAATATTCAGTAAATAAACGTTAAAATTAGCTGTTTATTTTGTCTTGAAATTTCTAAAAAGCAGTGAAACTATATAAAAGGTACCAAAGAATAAAAAAATAAATGTAATGTCCTAAAAGTAATAGAACACTGATGGTCTGTGATTCAAGTAACTTTCAAGAATAATGCATCAGGGATCTTTTTCTCTGGCTGAGAGACGGACCACAGCTATAAATATAGAAGGCACTAACAAAACATTTCAACCAATGGCATTGTCTGTGACTGCGATCTTGTTCTAATACAGAAAAAACAGTAGGGGACAGTTTAACAGTAGGGAAAATATAATAATAAAAGCAACAAAATAGCTTATTTTAAGAAAGATCTATAGTTAACCATTTTTATTTGTGATGGCAAAAGTCTCTAAGAGGAAAAGGAGAGGATTTTGCTCAGGAATCACTGAGAGGTCATTTCCCAAAAGACAAGGCAAGTTTCTGTAAGAGGAACACAACAAGGAAATCAATACAAACAATGTTTTAGAATAAAATAATAGATTAAAGAGATAAAAAAAGCCCAAAAGTTCCACTTATGTTTACACTAGATGCAACATTGGAGACACAAACTGTTAAAGAATAACATACTGTTCTCCTAACATTGCTACCACCTTCAATGTCACGCACCCAGCCGAATATTGGACATATGTGTCCTATGTTGAGGAACTTTCTCTTCGATTATCCATTGTTCTGCTTAAATAAAACAAAAACAAAACATGAGGGGTGAAAATATGCAAAGCTATATTCTATGAATAAGACATTCTAAAAGACACACTTACATTTGATGCTGCTGCAAAAAATCTGCAAACTGACGATCTCTCGTGTAGAGTTCAAGGATGCGTATGCGATCTTGAATCTCCTACGGAATGGACAGGAAGAGATAATTCCATGAATAACACGCATCACACACTTGCTCATACAGTTTTCAAAAAAATAATAATTTTTAATGCACACAGACCCATACCTCCTTGGTGAGTTCGCTGTTCTCATAAATATGGCGTATCTCTTCACTGCTGAAGTCAGTGGATGCTTCAGCACTGGCGCTGCTGTGGACTGGGGGCTCTGGGTACCGCTGGTAGTAATGGCTGTAGCCTGTCGTTAAATCGCTCTCGAACATGGGGTTATACTTAGTGGCTGTGTCTATAAACGGTGGCCTGTCCTCTCCCCTTCATACAAACATGTATACACACACACAAAGTTGCAACAGCCATTGTTAAATCCACAGGGGTAAGAAGTCATGGCCTAAAGAGGGTCAAGGGATCAAAGATCAGCCTTGTTGATGAATTAATGCAAATCTCATAATGGCATTACTGGAGATGTAAACTTCTTCCTAGGTAATGCACATGCAGTAATTAAAGAGATTTAAGTGAGAGAAAAAAGAACATTAAAGTGCCCCTATTATGCCATTTGAAAAGTTTAAAATCATGCTAATTTTAAAACTGACACTTTTTTTTTGGAGGTTTTCTACAATAAATGCATCAAAAAAAAAAAAAAAAAACTTAAATTCTCATAATATACATAGCACATCACCTCATTTGTCAAACATTTGTCAAAATGGTTTGTTAATTTTTTCCCATATCAATTCCAGTGTGAGTCAAAGTGGATTTGCAACGCTGAAAACAGCGTCTTGTTAACATGTCGACAACACAAACCAATCTCTTCCAGGCCCCAGCTACAGTGTTTGAAGGTGGGTACATTGCTACTAGGTATGTAGCAGGACATGAGACTGGAATTGCTGACAACTCGTATAGGCAGTTTAGAATCTATTCTTTCTTTTAAGAGACACATTTATTTGTCATCCACTTTGATCTTTAAAACTTTGCAGACCTTTAACATTCACAAACAGCTATATTACACACTGCATGAAAGGTAATACATACTTGAAAAAGCATAATGGGGCACTTTAAATGAATATGTAACAGACTCATTTATAATAATTTCAATAAATAATTGATTTCAAGATTTGACTTGGTTTAGTGTGTAATGTAAAAATTAAAACCTTAGTTTTATTTTAAAATACTTGTTTTTCATTAAACAATTTGTAAGTTCGCATTCATCACCATTACAATTTAATGGTTTCATTTAGCTTTTATTGAAATTAAAATATCATGCGTTCATTGGGATTTTTTATGTGTGACATAGGACCTTTCTAGAGGCTCAAGGCTACTTTACTCAAGGTCAAACTCTTATCAAGGGTTCATGTCAGGTGATTGGCTCTGAAGGCTCAGACTTCTAAGGTAAAGCTTTCATGTACTGAAGTTCACTTATAGACAAAGTCTATAATAGAAAGAATATTATAATGAACAGTGAAAGTAGCCTATGCGAGTTGGAACGAAGTTGCGATTTACCAGGGGTGCGTTTCCCGAAAGCATCGTTAGCCAACTATGGTCGCTAGTTACGTCGTTATCAGCATAGTTCAACGAGTCTGTGTTTCCCGAAAACATCGTTCCAACGAACATTCGCTAACTGCATCGCAAAGTTGTGTGGTTGGAATGACAGCTCTCGAGCTGTGGTTAGAAGCATAGTTTCATGTTTGCATGACTAGAGTCAATACATCCTTATCTTAAGTCAACTAAACAAGCTGACATTCAGTTCAATCTATATCTCTTATTTATAATATAATATTTACATCTTTTAATTTGTCAAGAGATTTAAAGCATCGTTTTTGAATAGTGCGCATGTGTGAACATGCTTTGCTACGTAAGAATGAGCCTATGATCCTATGAGCCTATGATCTGGAAATAAAGCAAAATAACTGAGAAAAATTTGAAATAGTCCTCAGATGCCATGTCTGTAATTTATAGCAAAACATCTAGCATCAATTAGATCGCAAACAGATTAATTAAAAAGTTATTACTCCACCACCTGCGTGACATAGTGGTTGAACGACCAATTTGCGACAATATGGTTTCGGGAAACAGTCGTTACTAGCTAGTTGGTTTCTTCAACGATGCATCGTACTACGGTAGTTCAGCACTGAGTTACGTCGTTGTTCGGGAAACACACCCCAGATTGACTGTGATAGAGAATTTGTCTTACCGTACTTGGTCCTCCGTCTCATCCCTGTCATACTGGTCTCTCAGAGTTCTTGCTAAGAAGAAGATTACTCCTGATGCCACCATCAGGAACCCAGCAACAGATGCTATGGCAATGCCAACCACGAGTGGCTCAGAAACATATTCTTCACAATGTTCCCCTCTGTACCACCAGTTTTCCCCCACACGGCATCTACAGAGCAGACACACACACACATAATAATAATAATAATTTGTTACATTTATATAGCGCTTTTCTGGGTACTCAAAGTGCTTTACATAGAAGGGGGAATCTCCTCAACCACCACCAATGTGCAGCATCCACGTGGATAATGCGACGGCAGCCATATTGCGCAAGAACGCCCACCACACACCAGCTTATTGGT
This sequence comes from Scardinius erythrophthalmus, assembly GCF_964197995.2. Classification (NCBI taxonomy): domain Eukaryota; kingdom Metazoa; phylum Chordata; class Actinopteri; order Cypriniformes; family Leuciscidae; genus Scardinius; species Scardinius erythrophthalmus. The sequence continues at coordinate 16,503,441 of NC_138226.1, read as the reverse complement.
GGAGAGGAGACAGAGTGACTAAGCCAATCAGTATATGGGGATGATTAGGTGGCCATGATGATGGACCGAGGCCAATGGGCAAGTTTGGCCCACCTTAAGAAAATGCACCTTAAGAAAATGCCAGCCTAGCATCTACGTACTTCAAGATGAATGAGAATGCTGTTCTCCAGGTAGTATAGACCTCGCTGTACAGTATATGATCTGTATTTAGGCTTTCTTAAATTTGCACAAATTAATTAAAACTTTCTTGAGCATTATATAATCTAAGTAAACATACCTGCAGATGGCTCCTTGGCCTGGAATGACATCACATTTCCCATCATTCAGGCAGAAGTCATGCTGAAGGTCACAGATGCTCTGGCAGGGTAGTCCGTCCACACTGAAGTAACCAGCATTACACACACATTCAGCCTCACCTGACCAGCGGTTCACTGTACATTCTGCAAACTCATTACATGCCTGAAACTTGCATGGGTCTGCAAGTTCCCCTAAAAACAAACAACCATACACACACATTGATTAGCTGCTGCATAAAGGTGGCATGTGATAAGGTACCTGAACACATTATACACAGGCTGCATTTCCAAAGTGAGAGTTTTCTGAATTTGTCTTACCTGATTCAACATCCAAAGAATATTTGTCAATGGCAAGGTTCATGGTCTGGTAAGCTGTGTTGCAGAAGCCCTCAAGAATGAGGTAAACGGCAGCATTGACTTCACGTGGAACAGGCTTCCCAAACTTCATACGGTTATTCACCACAATACTTCCATTTCTGAAGTTCAAGATCTCCAGGTTTTCAAAGTGACTGAGGTTTGACTGCAGATATGGCACCAACTGAGGGACATAAAATCCCAATAATAAGTGCATAAACTCACAAACATAAAATGTATAAAACAGGCCTTTTCAACTCCAGTCCTGGAGGGTCAGTGTCCTGCAGACTTTAGTACCAATTGCAGTCTAACCCACCTGTCTGTAATTTGCAAGCAATTCTGGAAACCTTGATTAACCTTGTTTGGTTAGTGTTAAAGCAAAACTCAGCATGAAACTGGCACTCCAGGACTTGGTATATATAAATTAGTGAACAATTTATTCTGAATTAAGAATGTCTATTCCTGCTCCTGGAGGGCCACCATCCTGCAGAGTTTAGCTCCAACACACCTGCCTGGAAGTTTCTAAAGATCCTGAAGACCTTGATTAACAAGTTCAGGGGCCAGTTGCAAAAACATAGCCATTATGTAAAGACTGTGTCTTAAGAACTAGTATAACCAACAGCAGTTAGTTAAGGGTAATAAGTCTTACTTTTCGGTATGAAATTAGATCAATCTACGTTTTTATGAACAGTCTTAAAGAAAAAAAATGGATGACTAACTTGTAACTAACTAATCTTGGCAGTTTATGCAACTGGCCCCAGGTCTGTTTAATTGTGGCTGGAGCTAAACTCTGCTGGAAGATGGCCCTCCAGGAGCAGGATTGGACATTCTTGATTTGGACTGATAAGTGGAAAATTGACAGGGAATGTGGGTGAAGAGAAAGAACAAGTGATGGTAGGAAAAGGAAAGGGAAAAGAATATGTACAAATATACTTTAGAGAAAGTACACTACCAGTTCAAGGAACCGTTGCTCCAAGGCTTTGTACTCTGCAGAGCTCTTATTGAACAAATCCTCAGAGAATATCATGTTAGTTACACGAAGACTGAAAAACACTATCAAAGACCGCCCAGGGTTAGTTGGCAAGGCAGTGCTGGAAACTTCATCGCCCTGAATGACACTAGGGACACCACTACCCTCTTCCTCTCTGTTATCGATCACATCTAGAGATGTAGTCATGACCTCTGAACTTAAGTTATGCCCCAACTCCACCTCTTCTGGGGTCTTCATGGTCAACAGGGAGAAGGGTGATTCTATTTCAGGTGAAAGCGGTGTTGAGTAAACTGGGTTTGCTGGTTCAATGGTGACCAATAGGATCTCTTCATCTTTTAGAACTTCCTTTGAAAACTGAGTAGCTAAAACATCCGTTAGTACAAAATCTTTGTTCTCATGTGGCATTGTGGTACTGTTAACATATTCTTCCTCTTCTCCAGCCTCCTCTGATTTCTGCTTCGTGACCACAGCAACTTCAGTTTCCTCATTGTTTTGTGTTTCTGTTAGAAAAATGTCTTCCTTGTTGTCTTCCTCTTGCCTCTCTTCTTCTGCAGGTAATATGAGGTCTTCCTCAGGTTGTGGGGTAGATTCTGCCTCAGCCACCTTGACTGGTGGCATTGCAGGGGCATCACTACCACGTTGTAGGTTTTCATCTTCTCCTTCTTCAACAGTAATCAATTCTGTGGTTTCCTCAGGCAAGATCTGGTCCTCTTCAACCACTGTTGTAATTGTGGAGAATTCATAGTCCTCTTTCTGTGGCATATCTACATTAACCAAAAACTCTTCATCAACTTCTATATCTCCAACTGGCTCTTGACCTTCAGTAGGAAGGACAGTTACCCAATTTTCTTCGATTACACCAAATCCAGAGGCGGGGTCAATGTCATCCATTGTGATGTCACTGTCTTGCTTGGCATCGATAACAGGACCAACCGCTTCACCTTCCACAGCAGGAGTCTGGCTAGGGAAAAACGGTAACACCAAGTCCTTGTCTTGAAGATCTGAAAAGAGGAACAAACAAGCATCTTGACACAAGTCTTTCACCACCATATTGGTTTAAATTAGGGGTGTCAATCCTGCTCCTGAAGGTCCACTGTCCTGCAGATTTCAGAAAGATTCTAGGAAGGGGTGTTGGGCAGGTTGAAGCTAAACCCTGCAGGATACTGACCCTCCAAGTGCATTATTTCACATCCCAGCTGTAAATCATTGTACATGTGAATGTTGGTTCTTACCCTCTGAGAAACTGCCGCTGGGATAGTCTATAAGCGGTTGTGTGGTCTCATCTAAATGTATGACATCCTGCTCTCCCATACCTTCCTCTTCTGACATTGTAGGATCCAAATGGTCACTAATTGTAAAGACCTCTTTTGCCACTTCTCCAGGCAGCTCAGATGGTTTTTCTACTGATAAAATGTCATCCTAGACAATAAACAAAATGAAACAGCTGGCTCTCAGTCTTTGTGAAAGTTATTGATGGTTCTTGCTAAGGCTGTCATTACTATTACTGTTCCTGCAATTCCATTCTTAGAGTTTTTTGAAAACTTTGGCAGGTTACTCACACCAAATTGTTTGTTCTATGTGACAAGAATAATACCTCAAATTGTGTGCCTTGTTAAGTAGAGGTAAAGTCTAGCGTGATAGACTTACATTAAAGGACATTATACGTATCTACAGACTAGAATATCCCATATACTTGGGCGTGTGCTTGTACTAGTGTGCTTGGGGCAGTAAACATCCCAGAACACCTACTTTAGGTAATCACTTTACAATACCCTAGAAACCATCCAGATCACTGTAACCTAGCCTAGCAATATCCTGTCAAAAACCCTAGTAATGTGTTCCTATACTAGGAATCAGAATTTAGATTTTAAGAATATGCATATATTTAGATGGTATACTTCAAACTTCACTTCAAATCTTAATCACCTTGTGGTCAGGGTCTGGTGACTCCTCGGCAGGATGGGTTTCCTCTGGAAATGTTTCCACTGACAACAAGAAAATATTACACCATTACAGACTGCTGAGATGTACCGTAGAAGACTAGTAGCTACAAGCAGGTAGAGCAGTACCATGCAGAGCCTCAGTGATGTCAGGGTGGAGGTCAATAATGGTGTACTGGACTGTGGGCCCCTCTGAGTAACTAAAGGTGCCCTCTACCATGTTGGATTGAAGATTAATGAAGTCCAGCGTCTGACTGCTGATTACTTCACTGTTCGTCTGGAGGGACACAACATATTCCACCAGTACTGTCTTATCCCCACTGCAGAGAGAAAACAACCACCGCACTTAGTCTACGGGACAGAACATGATCATGACATGAGTTGAAAGTTTGGATAACTTTGCAACAGTCTCACATCATCAGTTGTAAGTCTTGTGGCTATATTTTCAAAACATTGTGTATTTTAATGTTAATATACAAACAATGACTTGCCCCTTAGACTTCCATTGTAATTGCATGACTATAAACATGATTCTTGCTTGTTTATACTAACTCAAGGAAAGACTGCAAAAATACATTCTCTCACTCACTAACCTGCATTCATGCAAACAATCAAGTGTAATTTACCTTGAGGGATCCACCAGTGGCCTACAGAAAAGATAAAGGTCATATTTTTAGTACAATAGTCTTACCACTATAGCAGGTGATAGACTAATGACGCATATTGTCTAATCATACATTAACTACAGACATGTTCCGGGGCTGCGTTTAAGTCCACTTTTTATTCCCTTCCGTCACTAACCTCCATCTGTCTTGTTCACTCAGATGTACATACTTTCTTACACTGCACGAGTGCCCACTAAGGCCTTGATCACTTATGGGTAAATTAGGTGTGACACTGCCAGTTGCTGTAGGGTCGAGGGTCTGTCCTAAGTGTACCATACAAGTCCTGACAACTGAAGCCAAATAATTTTTATCCCCCCCTGGTGGCTAGCTGCAGTATAGGTCATAAACCCTGCTCTCTCCATTTAATCGAATGTGAGCCAAAATAAAAATCCAATTACACATTAAAATAATATTTTTCCAAATATGGTTTCTGTCATTTTAGGTAGTTTTTCTCTCACAGATGCATGCAAATTTTTCCAATAAGTTTGGTTTTAGTTAGTTATTTGATGCTGTAAAAATGGGGTATAACTTCATAATTGACAGCTGTGCTTGTGATTGAGTCTGCGGGAGTGGGAGTATGGGCAGGACCTTGATAACTCAGGATCACTACTGCACTGACTCAGTCTTGGGATATCTCGTTATATATATATTAGTATTATTTTCCACAACGCTTCTCATCAGTTATTTTGACCTGCATTGTGTACCGTAACTATTAGTGGTGCACGGATTTCATATAGTGTATCCATTGTTTTATTTAAAATCTATTACAACTTATTCTTTTTGTTAAAAAACCTTTTGCTTGAAAAGTGTGCTTGATCTGTCTTAAAATACCTTCATATGTTCTAATCTAATGCAATGATATTTATACATTTTTAAGTGTGAACTAAGTGTCCAAATACGTGAGCCAATTTATTGTAACTAGCAGAATGAAACATGCACTAACACACCTGATGTTCAATACTGACACACTCTTGAATTCTGTCAGTTTCTCCAAAGCAGTGGAAATCTGGAAGAATGACATATATAGGCAGCACATTTTGTTACAAATCTAAAACAATATAGTAACGTAAAAATAACATCAGTGTAAAAAATAAAGTAAGTGTGTGTGTGTTGTCGTACCTTCTCTGTGATCTGCTGAGTGAGTCTGCGATGCTCACTACTGGTGGAGTTGAACAGCTCTTCACTCCATGGTTCTCCAGTCAGTAACAAAGCCAGCTCCACCCTCTGCTCAACCAGAGGATGTGTAGGCAAAGCAGCTGCCTCCTGCTCAATCTCATTAGTGATCTACCACAGACAATACACACAAACTTTGTTTAGCAGATGTTCAATATTTAAAATGTAATTGTATGTATATTTTTGCATGTATCACTCATGGGTGCATCACATTAGAACTAGACCTCACTTATACATTTTTATTATATCTTCATCAATAACAGTATATTTCAGCCTACATCAGCTGTGTACCTCAGTATCCAGCTCCATTGTGACGGCAACGGATGGTGCTTCTGCAGTAACTTCCTTCACACTCTCAGAGATGACCTCATCTGGAACCGTTGTGGTCACCAACTCTGCTGGAAGCTCATCACCTACCAAGTTTTGAAGATAATTTTTGTATCTTGGTGTTCAGGCACATGTTATAAGATCTCTTTAAATTTATTTCTTGCCATTTCCAATTACAACATCTCAATCTGAATTGCAAACAAAGTTTGCATCAAAATAGCCCTGGAAAAACATAAAAGGATTATCTGAAATTCAAACCAAACGCTAAAAGGCATTTTAAAGCCATTTGATTTTTTTTATATTCTGCCACAATATGTGCATCAGCACTAACTCGTTGAAACATAAGCTAGTTGCTAAACATCTAGAAATTGCTGTTGATTGTTTGGAGGCAAATTACTCTCCATACAGGACTGAAACCAGGAGGGTCAGTGCCACAAATATTGTCTAGAACATAGCAAAGTTATCCATATATAATTGTAATTGATGTTTAAATTATTGATCAATTTTCACAAAAACTGAATGGTTGTAAAATATAATTTTCCTTCTGATTTTCAAAATTACTGTCAAACAGAGCCGGTTCTAGACATTAGGAGGCCCTAGGCAAAATTCATGTTGGAGGCCCCCCACCCCCAATAAAAAAAACACTTGAAACAAATATGATTCCTAACCTTTTTATTTATACAACATTTAATTTTAAAAGCAGTATATTTTTACTTACATAAGTTTGGACACATTACTATTTTTAATGTTTTTGAAAGAAGTCTCTTATGCTCATCAAGCCTGGATTTATTTGATAAAAAAAAAACAGAAAAATAATAAAGTGAAATATTATTAAAATTTAAAATAATGGTTTTCTATTTTACTATACTTTATATTTCTGTGATGCAAAGCTGAATTTAGTGCCACGTGATCATTCTGATTTATTATCAAATGTTAGAAATGGTGCTTAATATTTATTTTATAACCTGTGATACTTTTTTTCAGGATTTTTGATTATTAAAGAGTTGTTTTAAAAAAGTCTTCACTATCACTTTTTATATATTTAACACATATATTTTTTTTTCTGTATTTTTGATCAAATAAATGCAGGCTTGTAGAGCATAATAATAAACTTCTTTCAAAAACATTAAAAATAGTAATGGGTCCAGACTTTTACCGGTACTGTACATATTAATCAAACTTTATCTACGGTAATCTCTTTTTTGTTTAATGAAGATGTTATTGTTGTTGTTGTTATTTTGCTGTTTTATTCAATTTATTCACAGTTCCAGAATCCCACTTCAGTAGATGAGCATAAGGGCTTTTATATTGCATTGCTACCTTAAATATGCTATACACAAATCAAGTGGAAGAGAAAGACACGATCGCTACTGAGCAGAAAAAAAATATATAAGTGAAATTATTGGCGTGATGTCAGGAATCTAATCATCAGCAGAATTTAGAAGATAGACCCATAGATGATATCCTTTAGACTATTTGAAACATTTAAAAATGTTGTAGTGTGTTGGCTTTTTAACTTAGAATACAGACGTCTTGTCTTTTAATTTTGTAGCTTTTTTACTAGTCAGCTCCCGACGCGATGTTATTCATTGTACGCGCAAATTCAAAGCGTCGCGTCTGGGCACGTTAATGACGCTCGCGCTCTTTTAAACTCGTAATAAAGCGGTGAATGATTTTTCCAGAAATGACGCTGATCTACAGTACAAGTTTATATTTAGAATACATTGCAATCACTCCAAAATAGATGACGACAACTCTCACACCTGCATTATTAGCTGTGCTTCTTTGTGTGCTTATTAGGCTTTAGCCTCGCAGCATCTGATGGATGCGTTCGTTACACATACTTTCAGAAGCCGGCACACATTAATTGGTTTAACTGCAGTAATGTAACAGTCTATGGTTAAGATAAACATCGTCACTATTTATAGTGAATTAATAAATATTGAAATAAATTGTAGATAGGACATTTGTACTTTTTTTTTTTTTTTTTTTTGTCCCTCTGTCTGGGCCCCATCCCGCCAATCGGGCCCTAGGCACGTGCCTAGTTTGCCTTTGCGTTAATCCGGCTCTGCTGTCAAATATGATCCATGCATGGTAAGGGTTTTATACAGTTTATATAAGATACTGTATCATTATGTAACACACAATCATTACAAACATACCTGGTGGCACATTGTCTTGCTCTTGGGAAGAATCCTCTGGTCTGATTTAAAAAAAAAAAAAAAAAAAAAAAAAAAAAAAAAAAAAAAAAGACAGTTAGAAATTAAACAGACCTTAAAATGTAAGAGTTAAAACCACACACACACAAGATCTCTAACTGTACAGTCTATTTAATAAAAAAATAAAGAACGGGTATAAAGGGTGTAATACCTGCATACTGAGTATGTAGGTGTCTTACTGAGAAAAAAAGAGGAAGGCAAAAGGTGAGGAGAAAAACAGACCCAGTAAGACAGAACTCATCTAATACAATGAATAAATGGCTGGGAGAAAAGGGGGTATTTGAAAAAGTATGGACTGAGGGTGAAAACAAAGGTTTTAAAAAAATGTTAATGCACCTTTTCAATCCCGTCTGTGCAAGTCTCTGCAATGGACCATAAAGATTCAAAAGACAGAAGAGAGAAAAAGACATTCTGATATGCACATGCACCACTGACCCATAATTTTTATCAAAGTATCAACTAACATAATTAGTACAAAGTTAATGATACTTGTCTTATGCTACATACTCTATGGACAAGTGTTAAGTGTTCCTCTGTTTGGCTAAAGTAAGTGCCAATCTCCCGTATGGAGACTCTCTCTGTCTGGCATTGGCTCATCCAGCTCTGGTACTCTTCCTGACGAGGGAGGCGCTCCATGAAGATTTTAAAGGCCTCCCACACAACTTCCTGACACACTGCAAAACAACAACAACAACAATAACAGTATTGTATTAGTGCAACTAAACACAATCAGAACAGTAGGAAATACAATCAGACTGCTCACTTTTTATGAGTGAGTAAAATTGAGCAACATTTCTCATAGTGATTTCACAAGATTGACCACTTAAGTGAGGAGTGAACACTCACGTGTTTGGTTCTACAGCCAGGAGGTTGGAAACTACCACAACAAACATACGACTCATGACGCTAAAATTTAGCCTAACACTTAACATAATCCTTTAGTCAGCTGTTATATCGAATAACATGTATAGTATCATGGAATTACCATGTTTCTGACATGAGCATTAATAAGTCCTTAAAGTGAAAATGGTAATTAATAAGTACCAGACTATAAATCAAAGTACCACGATTTTACCATCTTACCAATCACAGTGATGCATGCATTTAGGCCAAATAACCTGCTAAGGCATTTCCTTAATTTTATTTTCTAAGGTCAAAGTTGTTTTGACGGTAACACTTTAGAATACTGTTCCATCATTAATGAATAACTACACAGGACAAATGAGTAACGCAATATTAACATTCTAGTAACTGCTATCCAAAGCCTTATATACATCAAAAGCTTACAATGACTTCAGTCATTAGTGAGTTATCATGTTTTTTAGAATAAGGTTCCAAATAATTAGTAATTCCTTCTGATTTGTATTGGTAATACTTGAGTCATTAGTGGGTTAACATAATCTTTATTTTAGAATAAATTATACATTATGCATTATTCACATTAATTATGAACCTGTATATATAGTACTTAGTAGTTCTCTGGGAGGTATGAAAAAATTGTAGTTATTGATAATAGAGAACTACCCCATTCAACTGCTATTACTTACTAATTTGTTAATCAGAGTTTCTTGTTAGTTAATAGTTACTAGAATGTTAATATTGCGTTACTCAACCTGGTTGTTATTCATTAACGATGGAACAGTATTCTAAAATGTTACCTTTTTGACATATGGGTGTATTTTTTTGACCGACAGCAATAACCTGTCCAGATGACATTGTGGTTCAAGCTCTACTTTGAAAGTAGTGTCTCAATGTGTGTGTTTAGACAAGACTGCTGACACCCTTATTCTCAGCAATGGATATAAATGCTCTGACCTTATTGGCCCAATTCCAATGTGTTAACTGGCTTTTAGCCTCACCATACTGCTATCTAATTTGGTTAGGAAGAAATCACACATGAACTGTGAAGGATTGTCTTGAGGTCTCTCAACACTAACCCCAGACCTCTGAGCGGATCAAACTGCCAAACGCTAATGAGATCCCATTGTTCATTCTAGCTGTCAGCTATACAGACCTGCTTGCACTATAGTTGATGAATTAAATGGTAACCTTTGTGGAGTCTTGATCTTGTCTTCTTAACATAAATATGGCTTTGATTTGAGTCTCCTTACTTGGGTCAAGTCTTGGTCTGGGTCTCATCTTATGGTCTCAGACAATAAGGAAGACTTTTTACAATGTGTTAAAGGTGATAATTACCGTAACCTACAATGTGTTAAAGGTGATAATTACCGTAACCACAGGCTTAACCACAGGTCGGCACTCTGCATGTTTCACCATTACTGAAAATCTGCAAAAACTTTTTAATGTCTGGCAAATTATTTGACTGTCTACCACCTGCTTGCTCTTACCTATTAATAAAATCCTAAAATCCTTCTTATTTTATGGTCAGTTTATAGTGAGCCTTCTTCTCATGCATTCCTTATAGATGTCAGAAACCTTTTTCAGCCAGTAAGTCCAGATTCACTTCTTGGCTTTGAGTACTTGAGCCATTCCTGTAATGCAATATATTTTGAGTTCTGTAAATAAACATGCTGTGTTGTAATTTAAGGAGGAATTTATATAAAAGGGCATATCAGAATCTTACAAATATGATCTGGTTAGGCTCAGGCACTGAAAATGTATTAAGACAGCTTAAGACAGAGATACCATGAGACAAATGTTTGCGCTGTTGTTTTTCCCAACAAAAATGGTGTCAGTTCCAGTAGGATATTGTCATTAAGGGCCAACAGGATGACCAGAGTCGTTAAATTAGTTAAAACTCACCCCAGTTTGCAATTGTATAACAAAATTGTATTTGTCTTTCCAAAAACCTCACTACAAATGGACTTTTAGAGGATTTTTTAAAAACAATTTTAGAGTGTAACAAAAAGGGAGCAGCAGATACAAACGTTACTTTCAGTTCTTCAACACTGAATTGTACATATATAATAAATTAAATTAACTCAACTCAAGAGTTATTCAATATATAAGCAATACTACCAGTATTATTAGTAATAGTACTGCAATAGTGTCTCACCTCTGAGCTGGTAGTATTTCAGGTGGCTAGTGATGACTTGCTGCACTGTTTCTTGATGGCAAATGCGTACTCCACTGGACAGAAAAACATTACGCTTACGTCTTGGCAAGCGTTCTTGGTCTCCAGGCTTTTCCACAAACATTTGAAACAATATTTGTGAGCGCTTATCTGTGTTCATAAGCGTGGGAATCCGTTTAGCTTCCTCTGAAACATAAATATACACGTATTATAACCATCATCCTCTCATCACACACCCAGCTAATACATACACAAAACATACATACCTGCAGTAATATCCAGCTGGCCTATTGCAAAAATGCAGCTTAAACAACACAAGGTGCAGGTCCATATGAGCTTCCACATAGTGACTTCCTGTGGCTTAAAAATTATGCTGTTGTGCAATAGTTGCTGATTCACTCCGGACGATGTAACCAAAGCTTCCAACACCTGTGCATACCTGTTACACAGTATCCGCTGATAGTAATGACAGTATATTATTATGGTTAGAAAGTACTATCTAGGTCGTCAAAGCGCAGGTGAATAACTCTGGCGATCCTGTGGCAGGTAGGCAGATGGAAAGGGATTTTTCTCTTTTTTTTTCTTCTAATCTTGTTAAGTAATCCTGTAGAGGAGCTCATCAAGAAGTAACTGGAGGAACTGAAGTTTACCAAGAGTGCTAAGAAAAAATACACGTGCAGGGAACCAGTGATAGGTAGTGAAGGAGAAATCATAGAAAATGTGATATGCCAGATAAACCAAAATAACATGAACCCAATAGGATCCCAAGAGTTCTGAATGGAGGCAAACTGATTTGACGATTACATAATCCCTTCTCAGCTGAACTCTTGACCACCTGTAAGGTTGAGGGCAGGTATTAATGGTATGACCCTTAAAGTCCACAACAACTGTAAATTAACCACAATCAAGAAGCTTAAGTCACATTGTTAACACTGAGAGCTGGTGTGATGAAAGTCAAAATAACAAATATATTGCAATATAGCAATGAAGTACAAGGCAATAAACATGACCAAAAGTATGCAACATTATAAAATTGAAATTAAATTAAAATTGTGTGCTTGTTCCAACTACTTAAATTTGAGATGTAACGGAATTAGCATCAGACCTTTTATTCCGTATGCCATACATCTGAGTGAAACACGTTTTCAAAAAAGAAAAAAAAAGTTGGGTGGGGACTTAGTTATATCCATCGGTTGTTGATTGGATCGAGGCAGCATGTGTTTGCAGTTGATTGTAAGATAGGAGTGGCGGTGAAGTCGGGCATACATCATCAGAGAGAAGTCTTCATTGTTTCACTGTAAGACTGAGATATGACATTTTGATTAAACATTTTGAGGCCAAAAAAAAACTTAGAAAGTGAAACATAATTGAATAACATGCATTTAGAAAATAGATGTGCAGAGTGAATTTTCATGCTTACTTTAAAAGTGCTAGAGCCATGTTAGCTATGTTTCTAACATGACTCACAAGCTGCTCCCGAGTTAGCAACACTTATCAGGGGATCAGCCATTTCCAGTTCTCAGAAACCTTCGCTAGACAAAACCAAAAGCATAACTGGAATGTATAACAACTATATTAGTGAAAATTATCTGCTGCATTTGAATGCGCAACCTTGTAATTCTGTCCCAATGTTTAGCAGCTCAAGGCTCTTGCTAGTATTCAAATTTGTATGTACGATATTGATACATGTCATAGAGAGCAATGGAATGGAATTAGACCTGCAATCACCAAAAGACTTGACTGACAGGGCTGTCATAGACTAATGTTTTGAGAAATATTTAATTCTAAATTGTTTTAGATGTGGGTCTTTTGAGGAGATGTGGCCTTGCGTGTCTTGCATAAGGCCAAGACAGGATTTTGTAGTTTTAATAACCCCCTGTGCACTCACACTAATTTATCAGCCACAATGCAATTACTGTCCAGGTGGTTTAGTGTCCGTGTCCTTAGAAATTAACCACCACAGATAGCATACAGTTCTTTGCTGTTTCTATAGTATTTATACTGTGCCCTTTCCATTTTTGTAAAAAAAAAAATCCCTGTCCCTGTGGTAGTTTGATCAAACAGTCAGTAAAGAAACAGATTGTGTTAATAATATTATTCCAAATAATATTCCAAAGTTTTTGTCACACTTAAAAGGGCCAGTGTGTGCCTACAGCAAATATAGCAAAAATAGTAATAGTATGGTATCATACAATTTCAAAAATAGCCTTCTTGTGGCCTGACTTAAAGGGGTCAAGGTTTGTAAGGAAATGCTAACGGAATTAAATACCTTCTTGGTACACACACAAAGAAAGATTCAAAATCACTAGGTTTATTGACTTTATACTGTATTGTTTGTCTTTTAAGTAAACAAAGACAAACATTGTACATAGATTGCAACACTGGGATTATTGGAAGGTGGTGGGTGGTCTGTAAATCGGTCTAATCTCTGTCTGATTAGCATTCGACCATAGATCCCTGCACGCACACTCCCTTTTTACAATCCACTTGAGCACAACTAAATGAGTTGGCCAGAAAACTGAGTCAAGCCTCACCCGACTGCTCAACCAATCATGTGCTAATGGCTGGCTTCTCCTACATTCATTCATCACAACCAAAGCCACTTTTAAGAGAGACCACAATCACATGTACAAAGAACAAACATCCTTGTTTAAAAAGATCAAGGAATATTGATTTCGTGCAGTATCACCCCTTTAAAGAAAGTGCTACTTGTGCTACTTACCTCAAAGACACAGGCTATACAGAAAATCTGAGATTAAAAAGGCAAAACTATTTAATTTCATTTCATCAACATTTATTTCTTTCTAAAGTTTTTACAACAATGTATACAAAAGCATAAAATAATACAAAAGTTTAAAAATCAGCTAAAATATATATACATCTAGGATAAAATAATCACGTGAACCTAAAAGCTTTACATCACTGAATGACATTTCCATAATCTATTGTATCTTCTAGAGATTCATTTCCCAAAGAGCCTTTCTGAAATCTGTACATGTTTAGGATGAGGTCTCGAATCTCCTCCCGTTTCCCTCGCACCTGTTGCCGTGGAAACCAGTGATCCAATCTCAATGGCAAGTCAAAGTGTAACACAGGGTCCTGAAAGATACACAAACAGCATTGCAGTTGCCTTTGTGGTCAAAACAGATTCTTACACACATTTTTGTATTTGAAAATAAAGAATAAAGATGAGTGCAAGTCTACCTGTAAAAAGCTTTCAGCATATTGTAGCAGGTAAAGGCCACAGTCACTGCTGTTGTCCTGTAGGGGGACCTTACAGTGGGAACCTACCATGTGGTCAACACTAAAGTCACGATGACAACCTCTCTTTGCCACCCACTCCACTTGAAGGTATCTAAAAAAAACAACAACTCAAAATTAAATCACTTCATGTAAAATATATAAATTTATAACAATTATGATAATAACACAACATAAATGTGAGATTGTTGGACTGCTGTCAGAGAGCAAACACTCACTCGCGCAAGAGTTTGAAGATACGTTCATGAACCGACAACTTCAGGGAATCCATTATGAGAATACATGGTCTGAAAAAATAAAGAGTAAAATAATTCTTAATAATTCTTAATAGTTCTGCCCATTAAATGGCAAAATCCCTTAAAGGTCCCGTTGCATGCGATTTCATGTTTCAAACTTTAGTTAATGTGTAATGTTGCTGTTAGAGCATAAATAATATCTGTAAAATTATAAAGCTCAAAGTTCAATGCCAAGCGAGATATTTTATTTAACAGAAGTTGACTACAAAAAACGTCTCGATTGGACTACACCCCTCTACATCCTGCATTAGTGACATCACCAGAACCGTTTCTTGACTAAGCTCCGCCCACAGGAATGCTCCCTCAACTCTACTGGCTACTTGCGCACTTCTTATAACTTACTGTGTTTACTCAGCTCTTACGGTGATTTTCTGAAGTAAAACTGACGCTTCATCTTTTGTGTGATGTACAATAAACTTTATTAAACTCATCAGTACATGTTTGATCATCATTCAGACAGCAGACTTGTAGGCTATTAATAAATAATGGATACACAGCCTACAAGCAGATGACAAATACGTTATAATAACCGTAATTAAACTACTAAACCATACCTGTTTCATCTCTATACAGCAATCTGACTCTGTAGGCATTATTGTCCGACTCGAAATGAACGCCGTTACTGAGAGTTTCTGATATTATCATCATTCCGTGAGATGAATTTTTCCTGACAGACTGAGCACGAGCTCATGAAGCTCCGCCCCCTGTGTCGTCCAGCAGCACCTCATTTGCATTTAAAGGGGACACACTGAAACGGCTCGTTTTTCTGAGCCCCAAAAAATGTCAATTTAAACATGCTGTAAAAAATGATCTGTTGGGTATTTTGAGCTAAAACTTCACATACACACTCTGGGGACATCAGAGACTTATTTTACATCTTGTGAAAAGGGGCATAGAACGGGACCTTTAAATTAAACATTTCAATTAATTTGTTCATTTAAAATTTAACGTTAGCAGTGAAATTTATTTTCTGAAAGGCTGCCTAATAAAAATGATAGTAAGTAGAATGTTTAAAGTGGACCAAGAAAATGAAGTGTTACCTCTAACTAACAGTATTAGTTGACTGTATGCTTAATGTCAGCTAATAATAATAAAAATAACAGCTAATATCTATTATAATGTAAAAACATCCTGTGCGTTTCAGAACTCAAAACTTCCTCGTTAATACAAAAACAGCTTTTATTGAATCCCAGCTCAGAAAACAACTCATTTGGGATTTTGTCATATTATGACATAATAGTGCGACGAAAGACCGCCTCTGCAGAATCAAATCAATGCCTGCTTCTACGTCATCGTGTCTTTGGCCCCGCCCACTGGCACGATAATGAGATGAGGAGAAGAGCGATACAGGATCACTGGACTAAACTGACATCACCTTCCAAAGGATCCTTATGCTAGTAAAGTGGTTATTTATTTGCAATTATGTGAATGTCTCAGTGCAGTGACTCCCTTTATAATAAATTACACTGTCTACAGTCTAATTTACAGCATGTTTGAACTGCTAAAATCAGGGTTGAAAATGGCCTTTTATTTTTAAATTATGATCATTTTTGATGTAAAAATCATACTAACATTATAAGTGCACCACAGGAAACATAATTTAAAAAAAAAAGCAATTCATGACCCCTTTAAAAACACACACATACCTTTTACACACAGTGTGTCTTTTGCAGGTATTTTCCGTACAGTTCTACAGAAAGAGAAGCACAAGATTCTGCTGTTGCTGTGCATGTGCAAATTATCTATCCATATTCCATTATACCAAATCAAATGTAATCCAATGCAGATTTCTGACAGTTATCAACATTTATTTTGACTTACGAGAGGATGAGACGTGCTTGGCTTTATATGACTGTCATCTAGATTAAGAGCAAAAGTTTGTCTAGAATCATGAAATAATTCTTAAACTACTAAGCATAAGTAGCATAGTAGTAAAGCATTAAAACCTAAATTTGTACATTTTTACCTTTATTGTTGTCCTCGTCAATGTTGGATCTATTCTCTCCATGTATCTCACCCTCAGACTCACCCAAACCTTCACTTCCATCCCTCTTCACATACTGCGGCTCTTCTAAGCCGGGGAAACAAATCACCACGAGGTACCAGTGAGCTCTAGAACAAACACCAGACTTGATATAAAATTCTTTTAAAAACAATATGATTTACGCAGGTTCATTCAAGGCAGGCACATTAAATCTCACAAGTTGCATCATACGCATAAAGTCCAGTGAGTGAACAAAAGTCCATAATATATGTCCATATGAATGCAAACTAATGAACAGAAACTAGTGATTTAAAGTACAAAAATATAAATAAAAACACTGCCCCATAAAAGTAAGTAAGGCTTAAGTATCAAAACAATGTATTTGTATAGTTAATACTCACTCTTGATTTACAGGCACAAACAGGAAGTCTTTGTCAAAGATGTCTACATGACGGGTCCATGTCCTCACACGCTGATGTCTTCTGACCTGAGCTCTGATGGCACATATCCATCATAAAAATATATGAATGTATTGTTGTGTAACAAAAACTTTTTTAACAATAAGCAAGTGAGCTGTATATATGAACTATGTGTGCTGTGTGACAAATGCTCACGGTGTGCTTGTACTGTCCTCATTAGCATTGTCTCTGCGTGTGAGCTGCTTATAGAAAAAACTGCTGAAAACATGAGATCTGTGTACCGATGCCCACGGGGCCTTTTGCACCATAAGATACCTGAAACACACACAAATAAAATATAGGGTTTAAAGCAACAAAAAAAAATCTTTTGACTGAACATTTTTCCTCTGCCAAATCCCATTCCACAGCCTGTCACACACACAGTTTAAGAGCAGTTTTTTTCTTCTTGTAATTAGGAATATAGTGAGTACATGCTTTACCTTGACAAATGAAATACTCAAAGAACATTTGCATTTAAAGAAAAGCCATTTTAAACTGCGTTTGTATTATTTACACACTTTTATGAAATTTCATTGTTTTTAATCTAATGCTTTTACAAGACTTGACTCTGTGTGATGTAGTCATACAAATAATGAACCATTACCATAACTTTAACACAAGTTTTTATTTCTCAAATTATAAAAGCCAACAGAGTTGGCTAAATTCAGTTTTAACCTGAGCATTATAATAAGAAATTATAACGCATGTTCTAACTCAACCTGTTAACACTGAACAGAAGAGGGAAACTAATAGCACTAGAATCAGAACAAAAAGTGCATTTATGATAGGGATGGGCATTTCAAGCAAAAATAATATTCTATGATCGCTGGGAATTATTCTATTACTATAATTATTTGAAAATCGCACCCCTACCCCCACGTGCTCACCGTAAACGGCGTTCGCTCAAATCCCGCACCGACATTACATTTCTCTGTACTGTAGGCCTGCTATACGTGTTGTAGCCATTAAATAAAACAAATTTTGTTTCATATGCATGTTTAAATAATATAATGTTATTTTTAAATTTCACCTATGTTGATTATACATGCACAATATATCGGGAGACATGGAGTGGGTCAGACATGATTTTGACCACTTCATTAAAGAAAGGCTTTATACAAAACAAAACTTTAAGTGATGAACTTCGTTTTGTATAAATTGTATCTTGATCGATGTTTCATCAACCATCTGCCTAGATTTAATAAAGAGAAGCAAATATAGCAGACAATATAATCAGGAGGCGCCGGCGCGATTGAATTGCTCGTGAACTAGGCTAAGTACACAGGCATGAAAAATATATCTAAAGAAAGCTTGAAATGTCTACTTTTTCAATTCAAAACTAAAAGAAACCGACTACTCTCTTGTGTAATCCGTAAATGTGCATTTCTCTCTATAGGCACGTTCACAAGCCTACATTCAGACATTTTTGTGTAATTCTATTTATTAAACGTGTAGAATACTTTCCAATAGTAGTATATAGTATTATAAATGTTGTGTTCAGATGTTCATGATATAAAAAAATTAAACATATCAGAATAACTTTTAAAATGGAGTGAACACAGAGCAGTTTTTCCATGAGCGGGAATGGAAAACCCTGAGTGAACCGCGAGTGGAGAGAGGAACGTGCTTTCGCTCCACTCCAGGCTCTGATCACATCCCCCTAAGCAGGGTGAATACACCTCGTCTTTCCTTAATTTAAGACTTATTCAAACTAAAATTAAGACATTTATTACACTAATTGAGAAATGTAAGCCTATTTACAGCCTTAAAATTTTGAAATGTGAATTTAAGACATTAAGGACAGACGAGAAACCTGCAATTGTCAGAAATTCAAACCCTGAAAATACAACATCAGTTTGCAAGTTTGTAGGCGATATTCAAAAAAGTATTGGTTGACATGCCTGGTAGCAAGTAAATAAGACATCTTCAGGGTTATGTTAAGTTCAAATTTAAGCACCTAAAAAAATGTACGTAAAAAAAAAAGATCCACATCATTAAGACAGGCAACTATGTGCAGGTTTTGAGCAGAACCAGATGCCAATTGGACCAATTTTTATGCTTACAGTCAAAAGTCCCAGTTCTTAACCCCTTTCATCCCCGAATAACTATGAAGGATTGGATCTAATTCAACACCTCCCACTGAAATATTGTGTCTCAAGGCCCGTTCACACCAAGCACGATAACTATAAAGATAACGATAAAGATAACTATATATGTGTCCACACCAACGACCAATAACGGTCTTTTTATTCTAAGCACGCGTGCGCCCGCGCTGCGGTTTCAAAGTAGCGAAAATGGATGACCTGCTAAAATGGATTCTGATTGGCTGTCAGTGTTTTATCGTTTGAAAGCTGGAAAAAAATCGTTCTGAAAGTGATCCCAACGATATCGTTCCTCATATCTTTATCGTTAAAGTTGTGGTGTGAACTCTGTTATTTTTCAATATGGAGAACGATTTTTAGAATTATATCTTTATCGTTATCTTTATAGTTATCGTCCTTGATGTGAACGGGCCTTTAGTCTTACTTGAGGTAGAAGTCGATGATGACATCATTAAGAAACTCGCCGCTGTCTAAACATTCCAGGTCCTCTGTCGTCACGGTGAGGGCTCCTTTCGAGGGCGGAGGAGGGAACAGAATCAATCTAAACAGGGAGGAATAGTGGTAAATTAGGACTGAGGTACAGAGAATGTGTGCAAATATAGGGTTGCAACTGAGTATGCAAATGTTCAAAAGTCAGTCTTTTTTTAAAGAAATTAATACTTGTTAAATTCCTGTCACTTTGGATCAAATACATTTTTTAATGTTTAAAAGAAATGCTGTTCTTCTGAACTTTCTATTCATCAAAGAATCTTGAAAAAAAGTATCTCAGTATTCGCAAAAATATGAACAGCACAGCTGTTTTCAACACTGATAATAAGAGTTTTTTCTTGAGCACTAAATCAGCATAATAGAATGATTTCTGAGGGATCATGTGACACTGAAGATTGGAGTAAAGGCTGCTGAAAATCCAGCTTTGTCAGCACAGGAATAAATTACATTTTAAAATACATTCAAATAGAAAGCAGTTATTTTAAATTGTATTATTTAACTTTTTTAACTGTATTTTGGTAAAATAAATGCAGCCTTGATAAGCATATGTAAATAAAAAAAAAAAAACCCTGCAGACTCCAAACTTTTGAATGAGATAGTAAATCCCCCTTAAACATGGTAAAATCACAAGTTTTCACCTGCGTGCCGGGACAGAGTGTCTGTACGGTGTCCATTCTGCCCCAATTGTAGGTGCCAAGGAAACACTGTATGAACCCTGAGCTTTTCTATGGCACAGAGTGTAGACTGGCTTCAACTGAACATCAGAATCCTGACACTGGAGACACACATTCAATATGGAAAACATTTAATATAGCCTCCTATAATCAATAATTCTGTCTAAGCTTCCCACATCAAACTAAGCTGGAAAACAGATCATCCAAAAACCACTATGGTAACAAAATTACTAACATTAAAAGTGAACTTCAGGGAAGAACTTGCAAACAAAAAGAAAAAAAGCAAACACGCAACCTAGAATCATGGATACAATATTTTGTCTGAACCTTCACAGCAGATACAGCTGCATGTGCAGTGCTGGTTTGTGCATCAATTTTGGGCGTCAGCAGCTGGAACAGGTGTGTTTCCTGGGAGCTCTGCAGCAGTTTCAGGCTGTCCGGCTGTGTGAGGGGGGACGAGAGGACCGAGTCGTTCTGCTTCAAAACCACCATGTCCATTAAAGAGGCCAAGAGCGCACTCGTTATACCAGTAACAGGTTCAGCCAAACACAGCAACACACATGTACTGCCTTCAGCTGTACACACACAGGAAAACATATGTAAAACGAGAGAGGATAAAAGAAACTACTGTCATTACTTTAAAAAATAAATAAAAACAAATCAGTAATCTCACCTGGACGCATGCCTGACTCGATGACAGACAGGTCATTGTGTAGTTGGTGTGCCTGAGCATCAGACAGCCAAAAGAGGAGCAGAGAAGGGGGCGGGACCTCATCATTCTTAACCAGGCCACACCCCCTTAGAGTAGCCCCTTCCCACACACTGTATTTGCACACACTAGCAGTTGATATAGAAATTTTCACTGAAGAATCTGAGTAAACAAAAAACAAAACAGACAGATGCTTACAAAAATCTAAACATAAGGTATATCTTGCATATATCTTACCTTGATCTATATCTAATCTATATTATAATATAAAGAAACTATGAAAATCTAAAATCTACAAAAGAAAACAGTAAATGCTTAAAAATAAGTAATTTACACTTCACTAGATTATTTCTAATCATTTTTGTTTAAAACAGGTTTACCTTTCAACGAAAAGGTGATCTTGTCTGTAGTAATCTGAAAAAAAGTATATTAAAAATCAGTGACACTCCCTCATTCCTTCCAGTGAAACCTTCCTCATACACTTCCTGTTATATTACGTAAAACATATCTTTATAACTTTGATTAAAATGATTCAGACATATTTGATCACTACAACCCATCACATCAACATATCGTTCTCACCATCATACTCTCATTGGATGTGACATTAACTCCACCCATGTGAAGGGAAGACAGCGGTAGCTCTATCACAGCAGAATTCTGACAATGAAAACATACAAACACACATCAGTACCAGTGAGTGACCAGTTGCAACACACCGCTTATGTTAAGCTAGATGGTTTACTATATATACATGAGCTATATATTTAGTAAACTAACTATATTATTTTAGTCTAGTATTTAGATTATCATACAAACCTGGTCATATAACTCTGTAGTTTGTAAGTTACACTCAGGTGTGTTTTTCTGCTCATAAACTCTTGCCGATTCATCTACTTTATTCATGAACTTTGCACACTCCAGTGGCTGGATGTTTAAAGCAGAGGCTTCCTCTTCTTCATCATCCTCTTCACTGGAGAGAACAACTAAGCAAGGTAATGATAGAATTATTGTTTTTAAATAATAAACATACAAAGTTTAGAAGTAAAACATGAGGTGGACAACTTTAGAAAAAATGATTTGTTATATCTGTAATAATTACAATGTGTTGATATTTTATGAAAATTAATGTAATTTATCACTTACAAAAGTAAGTTGTTCAAAAGTTTGGCGTGGATTCGATTTTCAAAGATGTTTTTGAAAGTCTCTTATGTTCACCAAGGCTGCATTTATTTGATCAAACAATGTGAAATATCATTACAATTTAAAATAACCATTTTCTGTAATGGTAAACTGAATTTTTGGCAGCCATTAAGCCAGTATTCAGTTTCACATGATCCTTCAGAAATCATTCTAATATGCTTATTTGGTGCTCAAGAAACAATTCTTATAATAATAAATGTTGGAAACAGTTGTGCTGCTTAATACTTTTGTGGGAACTGTGATCGATTTTTTTTCCAGGATTCTTGATGATGAACAGAAAATTCAAAAGGAAGTTTGATGAAAGTTTTTTACTGCCACTTTTGATCTATTTAATCCTCACTGGATATATGAAATAATTTCTTTCAAAGAAATAAAATCATACTGACATAAACTTTTGAATGGCAGAGTAAGTCATGACGCATGGCAAGTTATTTGCTTTAAAATGTTTTATAACAACATGTGGTAAAATCAACTCTTGTTTAAAATGTACTTGGGGTAGTGGACTTGAATAGACTTGAACGTGGTCCTGGTCCCAATACACAGGGCAGTGGTGACACCAGAAAAAAAAAAAAATTCTTGATTCTGAAGCTGAAAATGCAGAATTATGTTAGAAACATATGCTTGCACTGTCACTGACTGCATATAAATATAATGTAGGCTCTTTTTTCACTGGTAAAATCAGACATTTGGCATTATTAAGACCCACAAATATTCCCCCATTGCATTATTATACATTATATTAAACATTAGCTATATATAGTTGTTTAATGTAATGTAGTGCTGTCACTAAAACTAGTACACTCGCAGTACACTCATGCTTTCAATGCAGGCATCGAACACAGCACTCCTGGTGCTCATGGAGCAAAGTCCTGTCTCTCACTTTATTAATGCACTTACATGGTAAGAATAATCCATCTAAAACACTTTGAATCATCATACTACTACAACTAAATGCGATACGGTGATTAAAATGATGTTTGCACTTTCACTTTGAGGAGCCGCTCCAGCACAAAGCATTCAATTAAAGTTCTAATCAAAATTGTCTCCACTTACTCACTCTCATGTTGTTCGCAAGCATCAATTTAAGTGTAGTCCGTGTTTACTACAGTAAGTGCATTGCAAATCTGTTTATCATGTAAAGCCATCGTGTCTCTTCATAAGACATGAATTTGGATTAGACCGCTCGATTGATTAATTTTACGATGCCTTTTTTTTTTTTTTAGAGGAATGGACTTTAAATGAAGGAACAGGAATCTCTCAGGTTTCTTAAATATCTTCATTTGTGTTTGGAAGATAAACGAAATAGATCTTATAGGTTTGAAACAACATCATGACAGAAGTTAAATTTTTAGGCGAATTATAGCCTACCTTATAAATAGAGTAAGCTGAGTCTTGGATAAAACTCTATATCGTGATCACCGATTTATATCGTCAAATTTTTATATCGCAATAAATAGATATAATGATATATAGTTACACCTCTAATTGGTACATGTTAATGAAAATGATTGCTGAATATTGAGCACTAATCACTTACTAGGTTCAGATGGGTCGAGCTTAGAGGATTTTCTGACGAAGCTCCGTCCCTCTGTACTCACAGAGGCGGGGTATGAGTTGGGACCCTGTTCACCTGAGAAGCTATCCATACGACATCTTTTGACTGGGATTTGCCCCTCAGCCCCGACCGAGAGGCGTAACACACTTCCTCTCATCCCTTCCACTTCCTGCACCACCTCTCCATTCTTGCGCAAGTGATTTTCCTCATCTCCTGCAGAATCCTTTGGGGGCTCTTGTGTTTCTCTCATTTCTTGCTTATTGGGTAGATCAAAATTCTGTAAAATCGAAGGCAGAATCAAAAAGGATGATCTACAATAAAATGGTAACGTTTCTAAGTGAATCCTAAACGGATGTACTTAAGAATATATTATTCTTATATTTTTCTTTGCTAAACCTAATAATTGCGATTAATCTCATGATTACTAATTATGATATAAGATGCAATTAATTTATTTTTTTAAACATAATTTGCTATATATATGGAAACCACCATAATTCATTTTTCCTGGATTCTTTGATGAATAGAAACCTCTTGTAACATTATAAATGTCTTTACTGTCACTTTTCATCAATTTATTGCATCCTTGTTTAAAGTAATCATTTCTTTCTAAAAAAAAAAAAAAAAAAATTACTGACCCCAAACTTTTGAATGGCAGTGCACATTAAATGTTCCAATGTCTTTTGCCAAGGTGTACAGGTCTTACCTCACTATCTGATATTTCTTCTCTCAGGCTACCCTGCATTCGTGACGAGGGACTGCATACAATTTCAAATCCAGAGGAAAGCGCTTCCTCATGCTGTGGAGATCCTTCAAGAAGTGATGCGTCATTCTCTTTAAAAGTAAATGGTTTGTTCTGTTTAGCAAACTGTTCACTAATCTGAACAGCCTGTAGCGAGCCGCTTTCTCTGGGTGAACAAGCGTTACTTGATACTTCAGATGAACCCGTGAGTTTCAGTGATGAGTTCAGTTGTTTGGATTGCAGATTTTTGATTTCCTTGTGTAGACATGATTCATTTTCAGTAGATGACTCAGTCGGATTATGGGATGGTGAAGTGGCATTTGGTTCAGTAGAGTCTGTTCCTCCTCTTTTTGTTAAACTGGATCTCCTCTTTTCTTTAAGCGTGGCTGTTGAGGTGTGATCACTCCGTCTTTTGCTCTCTGATTGGTCTGTCTTTTTGAAAGTCTGCCCACTACATTTTAGATTCTGTCCGATCTCTGTCTGAAGAACATCTTCTAAGACAATTTTAACCTGACGCCTGTGGGAAAAGAATAATACATATTAAACAATCAACAATACATACATACATACACATATATATATATAAGTAAATGACAAATATAATAAAACAAATGACTGCCAAATAAAGATCACAAAATATTTAAAAATTATAAATCATAAATTATATTTGCCTCAACAAAATACTGCATAAAAACACTGTAGCTCCTTAACTACAAGACAGACAGTTAAAACATTTGGTACATGCTGCATAGCTGTTTATTGACTTTTTAACTAATGGTACATTAGCCATTTTAACGTATTAGCAGTGTGCACATGGAATGAAACGGGTCAACATGCACAGATGGTGCACAAATGATAAGAAAAAAAAACGTCAGTAGGAGAGTGTAGATGTGCACCATATCGTGCAAAACAGGATTTCCCTCTGCTCATTTGAAACAAGAGTCTGATATACTATATTCTATATAAATTCTCCCTCCTCAGATGGTTTAATTTAAAAATGATGTGTTACACAACACAAAAACAGCGATTTAATATTTTTGTAGACTTGATCCAGCAAGCCTATATCAAGGATCAGAAAGAGGGTGGAAAATTACAAAAAATTACTTGATTAAAATTATAAGTGGACATCAGGGAAAATAATAAAACAACTGGCCAAGGAGCCAGTTTTCATAGGAATTTGTTAATGCCAGATAAGAGACACTTCAGTTCTAGCAGTACAGTCACTGTACCCCCCCCCCCCATCACTTCCTCTGCCAGGAAACAGGTGTTGGGTAATCAAGAATGTTACAAATTCTGTTTAAAACCTCTGAAATTTGAATTATTGTCAAAATACACGCAATATTGAGTCTATCACACAAAATATCATACATGCAATTGACAGCAAGTCATTCTTTTGTCATTTGTGTGGTTCAAAACGACATAATTCAGATAATGCAATGTAAAAAATATACACAACATAACTAAACTTTTGAGTGACGAAGAACGTGCTTCGCCTTCGGGATCTGAAGGTTAATGGGAAAAGCATGTTACCTTTGGATTTCCTTCCATACTGTATTTTCTTTAATGCTGTTTTTTAGTGATTTGGGATCTGACTGGGAGGATGTACCATTTGAGGCCAGCTGTGTCCAGTGGATCTAATAGTACAAAAAAAAACAAAAAAACAATCAGACACTGCCAAACATTAGGACATATCAGGTTGAATTGTTGACAGAGGTAGTTTACTGGATCAGGAAACCATCTAAAAACAGATAAACACATTCTATATTAATGTGCCAAAAGAATTCTGTGCTTGGCAACCATATAGATATGCTTATAAACTATATAACTTGGTGAACATGCATAATTTATTGAACACTTGTGTGTTTTATCATATTGCTGTAGTTTCTGATTTATAAAAGCAATAGCACTCAAAAGAACTATAATTATTTGACTAAATGTGCAAGATAAATATTATTTGCTTCTATGTATTCTGTTAATGCTGCTGCTTATACATCAATTCTGTTAACCTTACATGAGTTACATAGATTTTCTTACACAATTATGAGATAATTATATAGGAAAGAAAATATATATATATATACCTTCACTGCAGAAAGAAATAATTATACCCAAGTTGCTTCTAACATACATATATATATATTATGGGATGTCGATAAATATTATGGGATGTCAAGAACTGAAAAATGTAAGAGGCCTAATGATAATCTGCTAATTTTTTTATCCAATCAATTTGAAAGTCTTTGTTCAATGATAAAAGTATATGTATGATCTTACTGAATAAATACTCTGTTTTGCTCGGAGCTCACTTTGTAGGTCTCTCAGATACAGTATGTTTTGGTAGTAAGAGAAACATATCTGAATCGTGATTTCACATAAATACATTTTTATTTAATTTTTACCATTGAGTTGCCTGACTTTAATTTTATTGGTGAATTTCCACCACAAATGTCCATAATGTCTTAGTGGTCCAAATGTAGTTCTTTACTAGAACTTGAAAAAAAAAAAAAAATGTCAACAAATACACAAACACATTATGCATCACTTCCTGTCATTCTCATTCACCTTGGAGTGGCTCTTTGTCAGATCTTTAAACATCTCCGTATCTGCACACTCATCCTCAGCTGTGGAAACTCTCCTGGGGATCTTAAGAGGACTTTCAATCTGAGACACATGAAGAGATGGGTTAAACTTTTGATGCAGAGAGATCCAGGCATACAAGCAACAATTATGTCAGACTCAGAGATCAAATTTGAATAAGGACTAACCAATTTATTAAGTAAACATGTAAAATTATAAAGACGACAAATTAAGTAAATATGAAAATTATAATAACAAATAGGTTTAAACAAAAATAAGGTTTCTCTTATTAAATAGTTTATAATGAAATAATAATAACTAGATGAAAAAGTTTGTAGACAAACTTTAAGTTGGCATGAAAAAGCCTTGCCAGAAAGTTTGAAGAATTTTCAATAGCTTGAAGTTTGTAGGTTTTTAGTTTTAATTAGTTAAAGTTTAAGTTTTAGTTTACTAGTTTTAAAAGTTTGAATGTTTTCAGTTTTAATTAGTTTAAGTTTTAGTTTAGTAGTTTTAAAAGTTTGTAGAAGTTTGAAGGTTTTCAGTTTAGAAATATTAGATAGAAGGGAAGCTTAAATGAGTCTTGATTGATTAGAAATAGTACATAGAATGGCAGCTAATGGAGTCTTATGGGCCTCTCCAACTGTCAAAATTTGAATTTAGTTCGGAGAAAGAAAGAAAGAAAGAAAGAAAGAAAGAAAGATAGATAGATAGATAGATAGATAGATAGATAGATAGATAGATAGATAGATAGATAGATAGATAGATAGATAGATAGATAGATAGCTTAAATGAGTCTCAATGAATTAGAAATAATACATAGAATGGCAGCTGATTGAGTCTAATGAGCCTCTCCAACTGTCAAAATTTGAATTTAGTTTGGAGTTAGAAAGAAAGATTAGTTAGAAAGAAAGAAAGAAAGATTAAATGCGTCTCAATGAATTAATAATAATAATAATAATAATTCATTACATTTATATAGCGCTTTTCTCGGCACTCAAAGCGCTTTACATAGATGGGGGAATCTCCTCAACCACCACCAATGTGCAGCATCCACCTGGATGATGCGACGGCAGCCATATTGCGCCAGAACGCCCACCACACACCAGCTTACTGGTGGAGAGGAGACCGTGATGAAGCCAATCAGTATATGGGGATGATTAGAAGGCCATGATGGACAAAGGCCAAGGGGCAAATTTGGCCAGGATGCCGGGGTTACACCCCTACTCTTTCGAAGGACATCCTGGGATTTTTAATGACCACAGAGAGTCAGGACCTCGGTTTAACGTCTCATCCGAAGGACGGTGCTCTTTGACAGTATAGTGTCCCCGTCACTACACTGGGGTGTTAGGACCCACACAGACCACAGGGTGAGCACCCCCTGCTGGCCTCACTAACACCTCTTCCAGCAGCAACCTGGTTTTCTCAGGAGGTCTCCCATCCAGGTACTGACCAGGCTCAGCCCTGCTTAGCTTCAGTGGGCAACCAGTCTTGGGCTACAGGGTGACATGGCTGCTGGCTACCATTAATTAGAAATAATACATAGAAGGGCAGCTGATGGAGTCTAATGAGCCTCTCCAACTGTCAAAATTTGAATTTAGTTTGGAGTTAGATAGATAGATAGATAGATAGATAGATAGATAGATAGATAGATAGATAGATAGATAGATAGATAGATAGATAGACAGTTGAAGTTTAAATAACGTTAGTCTTGGCTCAATTTGAACATTCCGCAATGAAAGTCTATGGGATTTTTTCAAGTTTATATCAGCCATTTTAGGAAAACAGCAAGTCTGATCAGTCTAAATAGATAAAGCAACTCGAGTCAGAACAGTTTGAAGGTCTAGTCTGAGTTTAGTGGTTGTAGCTTGAACAGTTTAGGAGGAGTTACGTGGAGAAACTTTTCCAAGCCAACTTAACTAGGACACTGTAAAATAACGTGTTACCGAATGATTTAGGTGAAAGCACTGAAACTCTGTAAACACCTCAATCCTTCCTCAATTTTAAGTCATGGACATACCTGACAGTTGCCACGTTTGAGCCCAGGTGAGAGAGTCAGAGCTCTCCTCCGGTCCAGAGTAAGTTTACACGAATCAGAAAGAGGGCTGTTGCGGGTTTTTTCATGTGGCATTCTGCAAACAGATGTTTCAAGGCCTCTTTGAGATCACAGATAAAGCAGTGAGAACAACAACAATCAGGACAGGATAAGAACCTTAATATACTACTTTGTAGATTGTTTTCCTCAATTGTAAGTCGCTCTAGATAAAAGCGTGTACCGCTGCAACCAGTCCTAGAAGAGCTAAATCAGATTATTTTATCATTAGATGACTTTAACTAATATACCAAGTCAAAAATCTGCACATTGTAACTATTCACTTCTGTCGGTGCAGTAAAACAGTCAGCAATTTACACTGATGCACATTAAAAGTGATCTTAACTGGCCTGTAGCTAAATACAATGTCCTATTATACCTTCATCTGGTTTCAGGTTTATATATTGCACCTACTTTTTAAGTCCAGGAGTCAGTTTAAGCTGTAGAACATGTTTAATGAAGATAATTCAGTTGCTGAACAGAAATGAGCACATGAATATTAGGATTATATTCCTCGATTGAAAACTTCCGCCATTCACAGGAAGTCGGGTTCTCTTCTTCTCTTCTCCCCACAAGGTATTGTACGCCATCTAGCGCCATGGAGGAAATGTTGAGTGAAATATAAACTAGTGTAAGCTCCTTTTTTCACTGAGGTTGAATCATAGACTGTACGAAATTACAAACTATAGAAAAAACAAAAGTATTCGGACACTCAAACAATATGTCTTTGTTGAGCATTTATTAAAAATAAACAAAACCATTGATGTTATTGGGAGCTGGTTCTCTCTAAACGCTTTCTCTATTCTCTCTCTTCAAAAGCTTTTATTATGTTGGAACATGGCTGTAGGGATTTGGTCCCATTCAGACATAAGATCACCAGTGTGTTCAGGCACTGACGGAGTCTCACAGTCAGCAATCCAATTCATCCTCTATGTGTTCAAATGGGGTTCAGGTCAAGACTTTGTTCAGGTTTACATTATCACACCAGGGTCAGTACATTTGTCTACGCACAGGGACATTGTCATGCTGGAGCAGAAAATGTTGAAGAATTTCCCTTGTCTCATGTAAAAGTCTGAATGCTGTAATGCCCAGCAGAAAATAGGTCACAAGGATAAGAGAATGGAAAAGTACCCAAAAGTCTGTTAATGCAGGTGCTGGGATGCGCTGGCAGAAAAACATGTTTTTTGAGATGTTCCATCAATAAGAAGGTTTAGGGAGAGATGTATCTAATGGTGGCAAGGCCACAAGGAGTGACAAAGAAGAAGAGATAGATATGAGGGTGCCCATTGTGCACCTAGCGATAAGAAAAAGTATAAGACATGAACACTGGCCATTGTAACCTCAGATGTCCGGATGGCCTGCTGGCTTCTCACTTTGTTGCTTGTCTTCTGACCTGGAACCTCGACTCTGAGAAACTTATTTGTGACCTGAACCAAGGACTTAGAATTTGCTATAACTTGATAACTTCTTTGAGACCTGAACCAAAAGGAACTTTGAATTTGCTACAACATAATTGGCGAGCTCAGCCAGGAGTGGACGAGGAGTCGAGGAGTGGCCATGGTGGGCGTGCTGGCAGAGGCCTTACAAAACAAAGGCTCGCCATAAAATAAGGTAGTCTAAGTCAATTTTTGCTTATAAGAAAGTGCGTTTGAAATGAGAAGCACGTGATCTGTTTTATGTGAGGAGTAAAGTGGTTTTTGTTTGTATGTCTAAGTGATTTTTCATCTTAAATATAAGATGAAAAGGCACACCTTGGCACTGCTCAGTGAGAAAAAAGGGAGTAATCAGGCTGAGAAAGCTGAGACAGACAAAGGCACATGAAATAAAACTCTTACAAGAAATAAGAATGGTGAATCAATGTTATTAAAAAGTTTAATGGATAATAAAAAACAAATGAATGAAAGGAAAATAAGAAAACCAACATATTTTAAAGAACAAAGAATATTCCTCGAAATTGGTTTTGTCAGCTGTTTGGCCATTTTCCTTACTGTAGTGTTGTGATCCAGAAAGGGAAACACAGCCCATATTGAGCAGAAGTTTGATTGATTAACTTTGTCTTTTCATTTGTTATAAGAAAAATAAAAAATAACTTGAATGAAATCCCGGGTGTGTTAATGAACAATGTAGTAGACTAAAAATATTTGTATTGAGATAAAGAAATAAGGAGGGAGAGAGGTGACAGAGAAAGAGAGCTTTTTTTTTTTTGAAGCCTGAAGATAAGAACACATGTGGACCAGATTGAGAGAAAAGGAACTTTTGGCAGGAAAAGGAATTCGTGAACAGAGACAAGAATTAACAGACCAAAAGAAAAAAATATTATTTAAGAAAACTAACAAAAATCTTAAACAAAAATCAATGAACCCTTTCACGCATAGTGGTCACTACAGTGGACAGCTATTAAAAAAGCATTTTCTTAAATTTGCACGGGTTGCACATCAGCCTCTTCATTGGACCCTGGTGCATCATCCTATAAATTGCAATCAAGTGGCAAGCCGTTGTGTTTCGATTTTTTCCCCCTCCAAACCAAGATGGCCAAGGGTCAGTCAGACATGCAAAGTTGCTCCGGAATATCCACCCATTCCTTCTATCCTAGGAGACTCTTGTAGGTAAAAAAAATATTGCAGCATCAAGCAATATCTAATGAGTCATATCACAGTAAAATTTTCCAAGTTTTGATTTTAGATTGAGTGAAAACTCTGATTAATCATGTCCACTGTAGTGGACGTCATGCATCAATTGCTATATTTCAGCTACAATTCATAATTATAATGTGAATATTGTTTTTGAAACTTAAAACTTAAAAACTTAATCTGCAGTGACTTTTTTACTGTAAATAAATGTATTTGTATTATTAGAATGTAATTTTCATTGACATCGAAAAAAGTCATGTGATTACATAATGTATGACACTTGTAATGCATTACTTTACTTGTTAGATCAAAAAGTAATCTGATTACGTAATGCATGTTACTTGTAATGCGTTTCTTTACTCAACATCAAAAAGTAATCTGATTACGTAATGCATGTTACTTGTAATGCGTTTCTTTACTTGTTACATCAAAAAGTAATCTGATTAGGTAATGCACATTACTTGTAGTTAATTACTTGTTAGATCAAAAAGTAATCTGATTAGGTAATGCATGTTACTTGTAACACATTACTTTACTTGTAACATCAAAAAAGTAATCTGAATGCATTATGCATGTTACTTGTAAAGCGTTACCCCCAACACTGATCATTTCAGATGAGATTGAAAAACGTATCGCTAGGTTTTCTCAGAGGAGGGCTATGATAGAAATGTGCATGTCCATCTTGAACACAATCAGAATTATCAGCTAATAATATCCATACTCTGGTGCACTGGAGGGAGCATCTGAGAGGTTTCCACAGTTGTACCTTGACAGACTGTAGAAAATTCTGATGGAATCACGTCCTCATGTTCTGATATCAAAGATACGCGAAGTGCAACTTGTATGAAGTTGTATGAAGCCTTTGCAATATTTTGCATTTATATTTTTTGTATATATTTGATAGTTTTCACGTGATTTGATATAATTGTATTGATTAGTTTGTTAAATTCACATACTTTATCTGTTTGATTATTGTCTTATATTTAATATAGTATATCTTAAGTTTAAACCATAACCGTATGCTGTCCACTCAAGTGGACATCTGAAGATCTCTTTGAAAAATTAGTAAAAAAATAAAATAAAAATCAATTCTTGTTTTTCATGCCCTAAGAGCAATCATGGCCGTAGCCAGCTATGAGGTCACCGAGGTCTGGACCTCGGTCATTTTTTTATATTCAAAAATAAAATGTCAAGCTCTCTGAATGATTAATTAGCCGTTTAAACCGCGTCATGTGTGTTTGCAATTTATGTCGCTGCGAGAAGGTAGATCAGTGAACGGGGCTTGAGAGCGTGTTGTAAGCATAGACTATAAAAAATGCGGCAGAGCGCTTTATGTCACTTTATTATAATTTGTAAATAAAGCGCAAAAGAAACTACAAGCATGATGCAACAACATTTGATGTCAATTTGTAATTCATGAAATGACCAAAAAGTGCCAATGAACTTTTTTTTTCTTTTACATTTCCGATAATGGAGCGTAATTTGCACTAAGTGCCTGTCTTTTTAGCAAAAAAAAGACACCTTCTACTAAATAGCTACAGTGGCATGGGTCGTTGGGCGTGCGTGAGGTGCTTGAAACTCAGTAGCTTTTGAAGCGTTCGACTCGAGTTCGAATCCGCCTTTTGCCGAACTCGCTCTTCTCCCTTTTCCCAATACACATGAGATGTAAAATGTATAGCCTAACATAAAGGTCTCTAGCGTTATATTTTGCCAACGAACTAATATCGAAACCGTGATATGGTTTTGTGCTTTTATAAAACAGCACAAGAATTTAAGTATCCTATATGGGCATTATGTTTGTGCTGCGTGATTTAAAGAAAAGTGCGCACTTTGCTCACGCGATCAAAGAGTTTATTTCTTGCAAGTGAAGACATTAGGACAAAAGTATTGTAATTTTCCTATAGTGTAATGTAAAGTATACTTTTGAAATATTCATTTTCATTATAGGCTATATGGATTTTAATAGGAATAATTATCTAAATCATTATTATATTATTATTATACTAATTGTTTGGCATACTAAAACACCAGTTATAATGTAATGTAGACTGAAACTCCATATCATAACTAAAAAATATGTTTGAGCCCCCTTTAATGTCCAGGTACAAGTCAATGTTTTTTCTTTGTGCACAGTTCATGGGTTGAAGCCCGTTGAAGCTCTTAATTTTGAGCTCTCAAAGACCACCAGATTGATGCATTTAACCTTAAAATGTACAAAATTTTCTTACGGGGGAGCATGCCCCCGAACCCCCCTAGAGGGACAGAGGTTTGCCCAACATAGTTTTACAAAATCCTATGGGAAAGATCGATCATTTATGAACTTTACTCCAGCATAGTACAACAAAGTTCCTTTTAAGTCAGTAAACTAAAACTCTTAATGCAAAATTAAAATGTCCTTGGACAAACTATACATTTGGCCTACCTAAGGGGGGGCATAAGACATTGATTGTGGCCAGGGGCCTCTGAATTCTTAATCCGGCCCTGCACCTCACCCCGGACCTCACTAATTTTCAAACCCTGGTTACGGCCTTGAGAGCAATAAAAACACATAGGAAAAAAAATCCTGACTGAGGTTATCATAATTCATGCATGAAAGAAAAACTTTAATTGATTTATTTGAACCATTAAAATTAGAAACTTGCAATAATGAATAATTAAATATTTCAGTTACCATGTGGAAAGGCCATGAAGTGGAATTGACCCCATCTCTTACTTATCTAAATAGGGCAGGAGATATGACTGCGCGAGGCTGGTGGTTTGAAAAGAACATTATTTGGAGTTTCGAACTGATGTGCCTGGGGGAGGACATCATTTGGAAACGAAATATACATGATTGACTAGGAGAAGTGACGCCGAAAGCCATTGTCTGAGGTACAAATATGAACAAATATCTTGAGATATCTCCAAAAAACCAAACAGGCAATTCTTAAACTTAACAGAAAATTGAGAAAACAGATTATAATTTGACTAATTGGGTGGGAATACAGAACAATTGAGGTTAAAACAATGGCTTCGACGTCACCACAACAAGAGACCCCAGTAGAGCAGCTTATATCACAATACCCGATATGTAGATGCTATTAAAAACCTGTCAGGGAAGTGGGAAAAAAGAACTAGAAAATGAAACACTAAGTGGCCAGCAGAGGGAACATTTGATTTGGCTATGTGCTGGGAAATGGGAGCACTGATAAAGAATTACAAAGCCCAAGATAGAAGCAAAAAAACAGAATCTTTGTAGAGACCAAGGGGTAAAATTGATTAAGGGAATTAGGGAGAAAACAGGAAAAGAAAGTGACATGACAGCAACCCCACCCCCTTATGCACTATGATTCAACTGATAAACAACTGCCACTGGTAAATGCAACTTTAACAGTACAAGGCAAAGTGGACTTTGAGGACGAACCAACTGACGAAGTTAGGAGGGAGGAAGAAGGATGGATGATGACAGAAAAGTCCTGGCTACAGAGAAAGAAAAGCTACAGACATCTTTGAAGCTACAACTACAACAAAACAGGGCACACTGAGTCATGGGGAAGTCAAAACAGCAACCTAAGCGTGAGACATCTGACCAGGACAATCCCAGACCCCACCCTCTCCAATCCTTATCATCATGCAAGTAAAGCCCTACAAGAACTCGAAGAGAGACTGTAGAAGGAGATGGAAGCTGACAGCCAACAATTCGAACCTGAGCAAGATGAGATAGAAAGAGACATACTCATAACCAAAGAACAAATCCAACGAGAGACTGAGTCCATGCAAAAGACATTGGAGGAAACCATGCGAAGAGAACATCGGAGACTTCAGGACTACACAAGGAATAGACCCCGCAGCCAGCCCTAACAAAGAATCCAAGAATGTGTCAGGGACCCTCCTCTTGGAGGAACTCCCCCATAACAAACCACATTGGATAAGAGGGGACAATTTGAGAAGAAGGTCAATGAGTGGATTATGTCTGCACAAAGAAGAGGCCAACTGAGAAAGGAACAAACACAGTGCCCCGTCCTGATTTAAGGGCAACAAGGACAGCATGTGCCATGGGCAGGACAAGATTTGGAAGGACTGAGCGCTCGCCTCCCTGACATACACGAAGGGGCGGGCAAATGGATTCGACTACTGGAAGAAGAGACAATGGGCAAGATCTTAGCCATTGGAGATATCAAGGCCCTGCTGGCAAAGTGTGTGGGAGGTGCAAGAACAAATGAAACCCTTGCTGACTTAACCAGGCAGTCGACTCGACAAGGATGGATGTCATACCACTTGACCATTACAGGACCACGATGTGGCATCTTTGTGACCTGAACCAAGGACTTCGAATTTGCTATTTTGCCACAACATAATCAACCGTCCTCAAACTGATTATAATATAACTAATATAATACATGTATAATATAATACAATTCTTATTTGTTTTTGAGTTTTGCTTATGTTTCTTTTTAAAGTTTACATAGTGTGACACAAAATCCTTTCCCTGTCAATATTGTTCACCATGACCATGAATATTTATCTAAATAACACTTACAATTACACAATACATTAATTAAACAATTAAATAACAATACATATATTTTCAACTTTCATATTGTTTAAAATAAATCCTTTGATTACGGAGATCATCTCTAACCCTGTGGAGGAATTATGTCATTGTGATGTCATCATTTAAATACAGAAGTGTGTTTATCTTATCAAAGAATAGAGGCTCATAGAGTTTCACAATTTTATTAGTTGTTTTTATCATAACAAACATGAAATTATCTTATAAATATCGTCAAAGTTACAGTGATACATGTTCATTCAGTTTGTTAGTGAGTATAAATGCAAAAGCTGCAGGTAAACATCAGATCTGAACCGCCCCTGAGGCAGAGGTTGATGAACAGACCTTCATAAACTACAGCTGAAGGGGAAAAGAAAAAGAGAAAGAGGAGACAGAGCAATTGTCGGCAACTGAGAATAAAGGTCACGCAAAGCAAAACTGGTCTGATATCAGATCTTTGTCACAGTCTGCCTTCCGCTTCTGTAAAGTCTCTGTTGAAAAGACCGGCTTAGATGCCATTGTTGGAACACCAGAACACCAGCATGCAAAACACAACATATGCTGGTGTTCAACGAGGCAGTTTTTTCCAGATTTGCTTCTGCGTGACCTTTAACCTCAGGAACCACATGTCTGTATAGCTGTCTCTGTAGGTGCAGATGACCCAACAGCACCCTCAGACTCTGGAGCTGCCATTAATGCACTGTCTGACGCATTGCTCTTCTTTTTACCTGGAAACACACAAACAAGTCCGGCAACTTTAGTGACATTCGAAAACACCCTCTGTACATTCACATCTGATCTGTACAATGTGGAATGAACTAATGCACTCTGATGTACTTTGCCTCATTCAGATAAGGCTATAGAGTAATAAAACAATGAGATACAATTTCACTCTATATACTTTCTTAATAGAGTGCAACAAGTGTGTTCCGGAATTAAGAACTTCATTCATTTTCTCCATAAGATAACTTAAAACCTTAAAAGACAGCCCTTACTGTGAGCTATGAGGTTGCTAATCCATGGTATCTGCTTCTGCTGACGCTGTCAGTTTATTCATAAAATAATTGTGTTTAACAATGGAATTGCTGGTGAAAAATTACATTACTCAAGAAGATCCTACAGAAAACAACCAATCAGAGTCGAAAAAAGCAACACACTCCAAAATAGCTATTTAGCTCCGCCCACATGCATTAAGCACTGTGTAATCGTTTTTAATTCGATTATGCTGTTCGCAATGCTTCATGGGATTGTAGTTCTTTCCCTCCCTTCCGTTAAGTAGCCTACATTGTACACTTGTACCTCTCTCTTTTTGTCCGATTTTCAAAAAGCTGTTTGCTTTTAATCAGAGTTTGTAGTGTTGTGATTCAACTTGTAGCTGATTGGCTTGGTTCATCGTTCATTTATAAAAAAACAAAACAAAAAAAAAAAAACGTTTTTTTTTTTTACTTCCGGAACCAACGCCACTGAAAAAGGGGGCGGGAACTGTTGCGTTCCTCATGAGTTTCATAACTTGTTATTCCTGTGAATTGACATTATTATTTACTTTAAATAAAAATATAGATTTATTTATAATGTAAACTCACCTTTAGCCAGGCTACATGGTGTGAGGACAGGTTGCTCTGTTTGCTCTCCCTCTTTAATGGAAGCCCTGATCTTGCGCACCACATAGACGCTGGCTGTAAATGTTGCAAGTCATACAAATACACAAAACACAAATCACTACACCGTGTACTCATATTAAGCACAATCCCATATTACCACATGTATAATTGTATGTACACGAAACAGTCAATAAATGTAATACTTTTTTGTTCATGTTTGTTAATAAAAATATATATATTATTCAATAATATTAACTATATAATAGGCTTTTATATCATATACAGTAAATAAATGTTAACGGCTTATAAAGAACTAATAAGTCTTACCTTTTATCAGAAGTCATACCATGGTTAAGATAGAATGTAACGTTGGCTACAGTTTCTACTGTATTCCGTTTCCAACCCAGCAATCTTCCTTGAAACGCAAGCCTTTACGGGTTATGGATGATACTGTTGTCTTTCAGGGAGTGCCCTGCCTAGTATGTCATGTTCGCCAGCTGATGTTATGAAAATATGTTACGTATGGTTACTGTTACATTTATCATCAATTTTACAACGCACTCTTCACTGATTGGCTCTCTAGTCACTTACGAGGAGTTGTTCACCAATCGCTGTTAAATGCGCTTAGATGATATAACACAACACAGCCAATCAGGAAAAGAGAACAGCGAAATAACAGCTCTCCTTTTGCTTATAGTTTATTGAACACTTTAAATTATATTTAAATACACTTTTAGAATCAACTTTTTGGATTCTTATTTCATAAAGCAAGATACAGAGCGATAAATATTGTCTATTTCTGGCGAGAATAGTGTTCACACTTCTGTCCACACGGTGTCAGTATCGTTTAAATTAGCTTTCGTAAGACAAAGTTCCACAAACTATATCACTTGTGTATATCAAGGAGCTTTTATAACGCTCTTATCATGGGAAACATGTCTTACTCCACAGGGCTTTCTGATTAATCATCCTGATTTAAGTGCTGAGATTCAAGAACTCAGTTAATTAGCTGATTAATTAAAGTTAGAGTGCTAACTCATTCTACAAGGCAAAAGACACAAACGAGAGAAATGTTATTAGATTTTTATTACAAATTTGCTGCATATGTAAACAATACAAAAATATATCATACATTTTCATAAATATGATAGTAAAACATGCTCAAATTTTCTAAAAAGAATATAATGTCTGAAATATTCAGATGAATGAAAAGGCAGTCTTTAATTCCATTATTTACAACAAAATATATTACTTTCAGGTGGTAAACA
The DNA here is from genome assembly GCF_964197995.2 of Scardinius erythrophthalmus. NCBI lineage: Eukaryota > Metazoa > Chordata > Actinopteri > Cypriniformes > Leuciscidae > Scardinius > Scardinius erythrophthalmus. The sequence goes on along the minus strand of NC_138226.1, from coordinate 16,464,273 downwards.
GCTTGAATGAAAGCTTTCCCACATTAATACAGTACAAACAAATGTTATGATACTACCCATAATTAAAGGCAAAGGAAGACGTTCTATCAACCATTTTCTTTTCTGTTTTCCAATAATCATGATACATATTTTAAAATGTCGAAATAAAAGCTGCAACAGAAACACTGAATGAAACTCTTTAAAGGCACACACATACACACTTCTTTTCTAAACACTTTCCAAGGGTCCCCTGTCTTTTAAGATCATGTTCGGACTGTAAAAGATGACATTGTTGTCCTCGTCATCAGAATCGGAGTGTGTATCAAGGTCATGTGTGTATCTTACATTCGTGGCATGGTACTCTCCAATCCTTGTGCTGTCACACAGTCGAGACTGGATCGCCATCTGTGGAAAACGCATGAGTTACGTGAATGAGAGATTGAAATCAAACCGCACAAATGTGTCTGGTATGCATTGCTGCCTAGTTACCATAATGATACAAGAAGGGACTGTCTGACTGACATAAGAATCAACCAATCCATGGCTGAGACCAGTGAGTGTGAACTGTACCTTTATTCCTGTTGAACTCAGTTGACTCCAGGTGTCCTTACCGAAGACGAGAGCATTTGCAAGTCCATGCAATGGTGCACTGAGCACGTGCAGTAATGTCAGAGAAAACACAGGGTCCTCTGGGTGAGCAGCATTATGAAGCCTGCAAAAATACACATGCTGATCATGCACACAAGCACACAGATGCATCCACAACTATAAGGTATGTGATCAGCTAACATGTGGGACAGTTCATTTCAGAATATATGGAAATCCATATAAATACAGATCACATCCATGAGGTTCAGTATGTTAAATATGGCAAAAAAAAGCATTGTTACCGATTTATGAGGGGGAAGATAGAGACAAGCAGATAGACAGAGGGATACCACTTCAACGGTCTGATCTCTTCAGCTAGAGAGATCTGCAGGAAGAAGTAATGATACATTACTGATGTATAAACCAGTGGATGGCAGGATTGTAATATCTGCACATGCACTAATACACATGCTTACCTTCCTCCTCTCTCTTTCAGGATTAAAGGTGCCTAACCAGGACCGCATCTGAAATAAAGACAGTAACTTTAAACATGCATTTACACTCCTAATGCATGGATCATGATGTGGTGTACTGTACAATGCTCAATGTCCCCCCCTAAGACCTGTGCAGAGTACACGGGTGTCTGCACGTACATGAGCCTGTATAGCCTGATTTATTGCGTCAGTGACTGGAAGAAGCTGCCAGACGTGCAAAAAGTTCACTTTCAGCCTTAGCGTGGCACGTCAGCATTACAGAGAACAGGGAAGAGAAAAGCAAAGTGCTTTGTTCAAGATGAATTTGAATTTCACACCTAAGTTGGACCTAAAATTGCCATAAGGTCAAATTCTGGAAGTAGCGGGACAATCTTTTAGTTGATGTTTGTGAGTCACATTCACTCACCCTCTCATTGGCCACACAGATGATTCGAGCATAACAGCAGATCATGAGGATAATCAGGCTAAACAGAGGGATGTACCATCTGCAAAAAACAACAACAAAGAAATACTTTACACCTCAAACAAGACAATACACAAACAGAGGCCTCAAAAAGTATTTGGACATTTATTAGATAAGTGCACTTCTTGTACTACTATCCTTCTTTATTACATTATATATTATGTATAAATTACATTATATACATAATATATAATGTAATAACGACATAATATAGTACATTTAAAAAAAAAATATATATATATATATATATATATAATTTGTCTAAAGTTTCAAATAAATCCCTAAAAACTCAAATCAATCATTTTTATAATATAATAATATTCTTTACATTTGTAAAAGAAAAAAGTAAAATCAATCATTTTAAATGCTACAACTGAATTTAAGCATCATAACATTTTAAAAGACTTTAACAGTATGAAAAATGGATATTCATTTTTAGATTTGCTAAAGTTTTAACATTTAACATTATTAATAAGATTTATTTTTAAAGATTACTTTTAAGTGATTGTTAGATGATGGAAAAGGGTCATGTAAATGTAAATATATGGAAAATTATAATGAACAATTCAATATTTGATATACATAAATAAATGAAGAGTTCAGATGCAAAAGCCTCTAAGTGCCATCTGAAATTTTCTTCTAGAATGATCCTTTTTATAAATCTTGTATATTTAAGTTCAGTAATTTCACTTAAATGGCAATGAAATTAACCTATTAATTGTCATTTAAGTGAAATTACTGAACTTTATACAAGCTTTATAAAAAATGATCATTCTAGAAGAAAATTTCAGATGGCACTTAGAGGCTTTTGCATCTGAACTCTTCAAATATATATATATATAAATATTGGCTAGTAACCAACATGGAAACAATATCTTGCGCTGTTGCGCATCCATATAAATATATTATATAGTTACGTAATGCAAAAGCATTCATGCATTTTAGCCGTCTAAATATATCTGTGGCCAGTGTTTACCAGTGTGTTAAGTAACACGGCAATAAACTTTACATAATTAGAGTGAAAAATATTCTAAGCAGCTCCAGCATGCACAAAAACCTGTCAGATTGAGAACGGAAATTCCTGAGATTCAAATAGCATGAGGAGCTGCGAGAACCTCTGAAATGTGATGAAACATCATAACATAGTTACATTACTCCAACTCATATTCATCCCTAGAAACAACACGCATTCCATACACATGCTGAACATTACAAACTTACATGCCAAACCTCCACCCAACATGATTATCTGTAATCCAACTGCAGGAAGAGAATGAAACAGAAAGGACTGATGACTACTGTAGTGATACAACTCCAATTAAGAATATATCAAAAATCAGAGGTTATATACCACCAGGCTCCAGCAGGACCGTAGAATCCAGCCATCAGTGGGAGAGTGGACATGAACAGAGGAACCCCCCACGCCACCACATGGTACGGTCTGAGAAGCACATGCAGATGTTAGGAATACTTATATATATATATATATATATATATATATATATATATATATATAAAACACACAACTAAATTAGTTTTTTGTGTGTATTGACTCACATCTCATAATGTTCCGTTCTGATTTCTCTCACCAGGTTCAGGTAGAGATTGAAAGTAATAAGACACACCCACATCAGTGCAGTCCAGTCTAAAGTCAAAAACACATACCAAAAGTTCAAAACTATAACAACAACAACAGCAATTTATCATGACATCAGTCTACAAATTCACAAATATCATACTGTACATGTTTTTTGTGGTGTGAATTTTTGGGTTTAAAAGTCTTCTGCTAGTTACATCAATGACTAAATTAAATAATCTTATTATGCCATGTCAGAATTGATGATCTGTTACTTTACATTAAAGGGATAGTTCACCTCAAAATGAAAATTCTGTTATTAATTAATCACCCTCAGGTCGTACTAAATCCGTAAGACTTTCGTTCATTTCGGAAAACAAATTAAGATCATTGATGAAATCTGAGCTTTCTGTCCCTCCACTGACAGCTACGCAACTACCACTTTGACGCTTCAAAAAGTTCATAAAGAGATCGTAAAACTAATCAATGTGAATTAAGCGTTGTAGCCCAACTTTTCTGAAGAGACTCGATCACTTTATATGATGAACAGATTGAATTTAGGCTTTTATTCACAAAGCTCTCAAATTTCATAAAAAAAAAAATATATATATATATATATATATATATATATTTTTCACAAGATGAATGAAAGAGGGGGAGTAATTAATGCCTTGCCCATTTTTTGGTGAACTGACCCTTTAATAAGACAGTACACATATAAACAAACATCTTTTGATCAGTTGCCAAATTTACCAAAATATGTGAGCCACCACGCTTGAAAATTACACAGAGAACCCTCTGGATGAGACTCTCCCTGCAGGTGAGAGGAAAAGAAAAGGTGCAATGAAATAAAGTTATTAAAGAGGGATAAAAAAAAAAAACTAAAGAGTTTTCAACATACATTAGTTTGAATAATTACTCTCTGCCTACATATATCTCTCTCTCTCAAACATACACACAAATTAATCAACAAAACTTACCATAACATATGCAACACTGTCAAAAAATGCAGCTACTGTCAGACTGACTACCATTTTCTGAAAAAAAAGGAAAGGAGAGAGATTATAACATACAGATAAAAAGAGATACAATGTTATTTAAAATAATCAACAATATGATGGAATATGACAATTACTAGAACTTTACTGAGTTTTAAATTATGTTGTGTAATTACACTACCATTCCAAAGTTTGGAGTTGTTTATGTTTTTGAAGGAACTCTTCAACCAGACTGCACTTTTCAATTTAAAATAAGTTTACAGTAACAGTTTATTTTGATGGTCCCTTGTGAACATTCTGTTGACTATAAGTAACTTTGCAACTACATGTCAACTAACTCTCATTAGAATATTAGTAGACTGTCTGCTTAATATCTGCTAACTCTTTATTGCGATGGTCCTCCAACAGACATTCTACTGACTATAAGTAACTTTGCAACTACATGTCAACTTATTTTATTCTAACCCTAACCCAACTAGTCTACTAATACTCTTTTTTAATCTACTAATACTCTACTAAGTCTCTAATGAGAGTTAGCAGACATGTAGGTGCAATGTTACTTATAGTCAACAGAACGTGTTAAAGGGACCATCAAAATAAAGTGTAACCCGGTTTACTATTTTAATACATTTTAAAAAGATGTATATTGCTATGATGGCAAAACTAAATTTACTCCAGTCTTCAATATGTTCTAATAATTCCAATATTCTGATTTGTTGTACAAGAAACATTTTAACTAATTAATTTTAGTTGTGCCGCTCTTTTTTGTAACAAAACATCTTTACTGTCACTTTTGCAATGCATCCTTGCTGAATTTGAACAGTAGTGTATGTATCTTAGCAATTCAAATCAAACACACACTGTACCTGAGCCAAAGAGTTATATCTGCGCAGCAGCCATATCACAAAGAGCATGAAAAAGCTACAGATAGGAAATTTTAAGTTAGTTAAGAATGTTCAAAAGTCAATTTAAAACAAAGAAGTTCTGTGCGATATAAATCGACTCACCATGCCACTAATGAAAATGTCCCTGTGGCTCTTTTCACTTTAAGAATCACATCCTAAGGATTAAAATACATACATAAAAATATAATGAAAACTAAAATGACCATAAGGAAGGAAAGTTAAAACAAACAAAGGAAGGTATTTTGTATTTTGCACATTGACTTCCACAGATTTTTTTTTTTTTTTTTTTTCATACTATGGAAGTCTGGTTACAAACATTCCTCCAAATATCACATTTTGTGTTAAGCAGAAAAAAGAAATTCATACAGGTTTGGAACAACTCGAGGGCGAATAAATGTTGATAGAATTTTCATTTTTGGGTGAACTTTAATTGAGATTCCATGAAGTAGCCTACTACTGAAGAACGATTTCAAAAGCACGTTCACATATTTTTCTTTTCATTTTAAATAGAAGTCTTGATTCCCCTATATTTCTTTACATTTTAACACACTATACGGTTCTTTTAGACACTTTGCAACCATTCACCAAAGAAATGTAACCCATTTTCCTGCTCGTGTGTTGGGTGGTTTGTCCCATCACAACTCAATAAGTCATTTATTTACAAATGAACTTACCTCACCCTGAGCCATCTAATATACTTCCCACAAGAATGTTTAACTAAAATTAAGTGATTATCAATCACCATACTTTCTTACTTTTACGTCTAGGAGTAAACTACTATGAAAATCATCATGCCTGGAAAGGATGATGTCATGTTGTGATTAGCATGAGGGCTAAAAAGTTAGCATTGCATTAATTTTTAAAACAAGTTTACACTTACACATCGATAGTCGTCGGGCGCTGCGTTAAAGACAGTACAGCGGGAGGTGCTAGTGTTGTTAACCTGGACTGAATGCTCATCTCCCATAATTACTCTTCCTTTTTACTAACTAATATTTTGATGTGGAAACGCACATGATGAGAGCACCACATCATCCCCATTGACACGTAAGGCGTGCACATAGGGACAAACAACACAATATACGAAACGCGATTAAGTTAAGTTGATTAAGTTACTGTCAGTAGCTTTCACATAAACATTATATTTTCTACAGACTTAGCTGTTGTTTATACAGTGAAGTCATGTTATTGGTTAATTAATATTATTTACTTAAAATAAATGGATAAGACTATTCAGCGTATCTGTTATAGGCCTATTGATAGGCTATTTATTAATTTTGTGGAATAGTGTGTGTGTCTTATGTTTTCATAACATGGTATGAAACATTTAGTAGAGTGAAAGCAAGGTGATTTAGATTCATCCAATGAACATAGTGTGGCAGTTCACTTTGTCAAAATGTTTGTTTAGGTTTAGGTCCAAAAATGAAGAATCTTTGGTATCTTTGAACAATAAGTCATTGTGCAATAAAAACTTCAGTTGTTTACATTTAAATACATTATTAAATTTGGTCCGTCCAATTGAGTCGTACCTTCCACAGATTTGTAGGTCGTACAGACCTTCAAATGAACATAAATAATCTTTGTAAGAGAAATAATCTGATTAATTGCACAGGTCTCACTTAACGTACATCTACATACACACATACACAGCTAGAAATTGAAATGGTAAATGGGAATTTAATTTTATTAGATTAAATTAGAGCTGATTATTATTTTGTGTCATTATCCCTAATCCCTTAGTCTCAGAAATGAAAGTTATTTAAATGATAGGCTTTTGTAAGAACTAAGGAATGGGGAGTATGTAGGCCTACATGGTGCAGGGTGTGTAAGCCTGTTGTGAATTTTTGAGCATGAATGAATAATAAACAACCACATATATTCAAATTACAAAAGTTTAATTTGTTATAAAAAACCAATTCAATACAAAACACAGAAATTGTTTTTATCAAACTGGCATTTAGGCACAATTTAACCCAGAATCTCATGGAACTCATCATGACACACACAAGCAGTGATTTTCAGAGTTGTCCACGTCATTGATTCACAGGATGATTCACAGATAGTTTCAGGTCATTAACAGGAAACGTTCCCAGGAGTTTTCTACAGAGTTTCTGCTTCATCTACAGGAATATTCACATAAACAAACTATCATACATTTAGTTCTTAAAGTCATCAGTCCTCTGGAACACACGGTAACATCATAAGACAGCAACTTTAAAGAAGAATGACAAAATAAAAGCTTTCAATTACACATAATCCATAAATAGATTTAAATATCAAGGTAAGGCATGGCGCCAGCCATTTGAACGGAGATTTTGTTTTGTTTTGTGAAAAAGGGAATCTGCCAGTGCACATATAACGTCAAGACAGGAAGCATGCTCTTACAATTTGTCAGTGATCAACACCAATACAAAACCCTGTTCCCCCTCTCGCTTTGCCTTGCATTTTAACTTTTGACAGTTTAACATCTGTTCGGTCAGTCCCTTTTGTCTCTTCCACAAAGGCAGAATAGATCATATTAGATCAGAATTGTTCATCATGTTCAAAGTCATTGATCCTACATGATGCAGTTCACTGTCCCCAGCCAGCAATGCCAATCTCCTGCTTGTATCGGTTGGTCAGGTTGTTGGCTTGGCTTGTAAGTTTGGACAGCACCCCATGCAAGCCCTTCAGATGGTACTGCAGGAGCTGCTCCAGATCCGTGTCGCTGTCCGGTTCTGTGTGCACTGGCTCCGGCGCAGGACAGTCTTTCTTGCGCCTCTGCTCCTCTGCGCGCAAGACACCCCATTCGATGTTGTTCCGGATGGACTTGAGCTGGCTGTAATAGCTGTACATGTCGTCCTCAGCATCCCGCAGATAGCTACCCATAACATTGGTTAGCTTCTGCTCCTCGTTCTGTTGGTCCAGCGGCACATCTCTCAGCAGGCTTGGCACCATGACCGTCTGGTCCATGTTGTTGACGGCGCCGATGAAGCGGTTCATTGCCGTGAAGAGAGCGTTCTTCTGGCTGAGGGGTTCGGACATCTGCATTTTGGTGGTTAATTCGAGAGTAGGCTAGTTTACTCTGTATGCTTCTCTCTGGCGTGTTTAGCTTAGTTATGAACATCTGCATTCTTTAATTCCTTATATAGCAGACGTTTCTAGCTTCTGGGCGTGACCGAAACCTGTTGATCTGGTCTGGGATGTCAGGTCGGACACAAACCAGATTCCGAACAGTAAGACAGAAACCACCTCACGGCCCATAGATACACAGGGAGCGGCACAACAGTGCATGGATCAATTGGTTGCATAATTATTTAAGCTACATAAATACTTAATAATTCAACTAAATTCTGCTGTGAGGGCATGTGAAATGTTGTTGCACCAAACTGGACTTTTATTTTCAAGATTTAGCCTACACATGACACAAATAGCCTGTTAATATCTAGTTCTATAGGCTATATAAATGAACGGTCATAGCAGGCTAACAACATTAATAAGGGTTAAAATATCCCTTTTTGAGCAAGTAACATAGGATAGGCCTACTATGTCCCTTGATAACAAAATCTAATCTTTAGAATTCTTTTCTGATTAGTAACATATTGAGGCCAAAAGTTGAATGCTTAAGTTATGAATAAGCCTATTAATGTTTGAAGTCATTATCATGCCACCTAAGCAAAAAAGAATGAAACCAACAGAAAGGAAAAATCACAAATAACATGAGATTCTATCTCAGTTGTCTTCCAGATGGCAATTGAGATAGAGAGAAAGAAACTTTTGCTTTAATCTACAGCTTGTTACAGTTTTCTCCTAAAGAAGAGTCTTCTGTTCATAATGGATGGAACATAATGGAAACTGACAAGATTTTGCCATAACTGATGTGCAGTCTCAACATTAGAAGATTTTGGTATAAACTATGTAAACATTTCTCAACAGATTTCCATTTATCCATATGAACATGTGAGAGAAAGCTGATTCTAATGGAACATACAGTGATTGAGAACTCAATTAATGTCTCCTGAGCTAAGAAAGACCAAACCTTATAATGATTTTCTCTGAAAAAAAAAAACACTTCATAAACTGATTGGTCTGCAAGGTTGATTTATTCGTCAAACTATTGAAACATTACATTTCATTAATACTTTATAAGTTGACAAGATGTCTTATTTGTGTCCTTAAAATGGGTTGTGCGGGGGCATGTTTCTGCTTTCCACTTTATGGACTTGTGTAAAATGTTCTGAAACTGTCCCTTCTGGCCTGTAAAATTAATCTGAATGCCCAGAAGGGATTTGGTTTGTTGTCCAATTCAACAAATGAACACAAGAGGATTATTCAGATGTAAATGAAACGATTAGAATGCTAATCTACTATTTATGTTATAGTTAAAAAGGTTTCTCTTTTCACACATATATCTGTAAGAAATCACAAGGTCTTATTTCTATATTTGGCTTTCTTGGAATAGCTATCATATACTGTATGTACAATATCCCATACATCCAAAAACTAAAACACACACACTCGGGCCTAATAAGGTCTCCACAAAAGGGTCAAACCAGATACGATAAAAGATAAGATCACGTCAAGGTTTCAGTTAAAATAATTGTGCATACCAAGTCATAAAAAAGGAAGCTGAGAAACCTTTGCAATGACTAGAATGTCTCGGATGATTTAAAAACCTGTTCTTCTGCTCTGCCTCTCACCTCCACCCTTGTTCTAGGTCCATCTATGCCTCACCCCAAGAATGACTGAGAATTGTACCATTGTAAATGTATGATTTGCAAAAGTGCACCATAACATTGTCTCTTTTTCAAGCGGTGTGTCTTCACTTAACTTCATTGTTGTTAGTTTCAGTCTAAACCTCCCCTAAACATCTTTTTTGACTATTTTGGATATCCAGAGATGGGCATGAATAATCACTATTATCACTATTAACTCAGGCTAAAAGCTGCACGTATAAGTATACCACAATATATAAACAATATAGAACAAGTTATTGATTCACTCTATTGAAATTGATTCACTCTATAGGCCTACATTACCAACATGATACAGTGATACCAACATGATCATCATATCGCCCAGTCCTAACAAACATAATGCTTGAACACATTTGACTAGCAGATTGATAAAACAAATAACCAATTAACTATCAAAACTGACTGGCTAACACTATTTTTCCCCTTGCCAGTGCTCTTTTATTCCTTCATGTTAACTGAAGGTAAATCTGAATAATGCTGAGATTTAAACTTAATCAACAAGTTTGGTTCGACCATGACATCCTCACCTTATCTTATTCATTATTAATGCAGAAAATTAGCTCTCTCAATGCTAGATGGAGAGTTGTACAGCTGCAGCTCACATGCAGGAAAGTTTGGGTTGGGGGGGCTGAACTAGTTTATAGTTGATTTTGTATTTCAAATATGTATTTTTTTATACATGTATCCGAAATACTGCCCATCCCTGTGCATATCAGTCTGATCTCAGTCTGATCTGAAACTGCAGGGCAGCTGCCAGTCAAAAGTCATAGAGAAACTAAAAAAACTACACCAACCAAACCATGCACACCATTCCACATTCATGCTAAAACACACACATTTCTTTTTATGATAAGATCAGGCGTAACATGAAAATACCACCGTTGTTTTAAATGCATGCCCTCACTCTGAATCATGTCACACTGCTGGACATTGTAGTGTACTTGTATTTCTGTCCTGTGCAGAGTTAGACATACAAGGGATGACCTGAGAAGAGTCTATCTGTTATGTAAAAAGCAACATGAATGCTGCATCATTACATATAAACCCCAAGAGATACAATAACGGCATTTATACAAAAAGAAAATGAATAGCATTATTTATTTATTTCGCTTAATACACTTTGCAACCCATTTCTGTTGTAAAAAAAATTGCAGTGTCCATCTGACCCCTTGTAATTTAAAGAAATCAGAACATATCAAATGTTTTATAATACATACCATTTCACACAATGTCACAGCACCCTCTATAGGTCATAAAGGTATTTGCACAACTGAAATACTTGAATAATTTGTTGTGAAAAGTATTTTTTTATACAATTAATTGATGAATTCATTAATTATTTCTCTATTAAACCACATTTGAGACACATTATTGATACAAAAGCTGATGATGACAGCATTTTGCTGGTTTAGTTTTTTTGTTATGCTTTTCTAATTTTTTAAAATTTGAGTTTGGGAATTTGAGGCCTATAGTCTGTCAGGATGCACACCATCAAACCCTGAAGAAAACACAATGAAACATTACTTAACAAACATAAATGCATTATTAAAGCTCACATCTTTACATATACTGTAGGTACACTTTACCATAATGGTCCACTTGCGGTTCTCAGCTTCTGTAAACACGAGGGAACGGGGTGAGTAGAAAACTTCATCGTCTACTTCCTCTGCTTTACGTGGGAGACAGTGTAGAAACGTCCAGTCTGGTGCAGCCACACTTCCTGCCTGTCAACAGATTCAACAGAAACATAAAAAAAACTGCATAACACTATTCAGAAGCAAGTTTTTAATTTCCACAACAAGGCAGCATATAAATGCATTATAATTCAGAGTAAATCATACTAACATAATGGAATGAAAAGTCTAGACTAGATCAAACTAGACAAAGTTGATGGATGTTTGTCAACCTGCATTGTGATCTGGTAACCATGGAAATCCTTCAGTCTCTTCTTCTTCTCCTCCTCTTGGCCCATGCTCACCCAAGTGTCAGTAACCAGCACATTACTGCCCCGTGCTGCCTCCACTGGATCCGTCAGGAATTCCAACTTGGTACCAAACTATTGCATGGATATCATGATTAGCTAAACATTGCATTTTCTATACATACATTCTATACATAAGCTAGTGAACAAAAAAATCTGTTAAAGGCAATTATTAAAGAATCATTTCACATACATAGAAAAACACAAATGCCTATAATGCAAATGCATGGTATAAAACATTCCTTATAAAGATAAAGCAGACATTACAAAGAGACAATTGTATTGTAGGGTAGTCTATACCTGCTTAGATAGACGCTGAGCCTCTTGAGTGACGTTAGCATCTGGCTCATAACCCTAGAAATAAGAAGTTAATTTAGGAAAAATCATTTCAGAGTGGTGCGAATTAAAATAAATAAATACCACACACACACACACACACACACACACACACACACACACACACATACACATATACATATATATATATACACAACCGTTCAAAAGTAGGTACGATTTTCTATGTTTTTGAAAGAAGTCTCTTATGCTCACCAAGGCTGCATTTATTTGATGAACAATACAGTAAAACAGTTATACTTTGAAATAATAATACAATTTAGATAAACACTTTTCTATTGAAGGGGGTGGATTGGAATCCACTGCTGCTTCAATGTATATGTAATGAGTGATTATAATCAAGGTATTAATCAATATTTTGTCCTTCTAAATATCAAATGAGTTGAATGACTTCTCTGGAGATTTTACTTTGTTATTGAAGTGTAGGATTGTAAATAATCCAAGATATTTTAAATGAACAAAGATATTTGCTTGACTGTTTTTCTACCCCCTCTTTCTACCACAATGACCATTTGGAGTTCCTAAGGCACAGAGGGGCTGATAGTGATCTAGGCATGCAGGCCAAATGTTTGTACTTTGGGGGGTCGATGAATTGTCACACCTTTAGTACAGTGGTGGGAGTGTAATTATCTGATTGGTCAGTTTGAATGTCTCACATTTGGGTTTTAGTCACATGGTCAAGGAAAGGATAAAAGAAGATTGTAACTGTTGCTCTGGCTCTTTGATGCTCTGGCTATCTTCTTCTCTTCCTCTCTCTCTCTCTCTCTCTCTCTCTCTCTCTCTCTCTCTCTCTCTCTCTCTCTCTCTCTCTCTCTCTCTCTCTCTCTCTCTCTCTCTCTCTCTCTCTCTCTCTCAGGTAACATTTTTCATATATGCTGGGTACAATTAATAATATAAGTTATCATCATCTCATACATATATTTTGTAACTATTTTAGGTGTAACCATAACCATAATTTGTCATTAAACCTTTTCAATTGCAACTAATGTGCTAACTAGTTTTGATTCGGATTTGACTTTGAAGTGCTACATATTGCAATACAATATCATCACTATCTATAGCAACGCTCTCCCACAAATATTAAGCTATTGTAACTGCACTTATTTCCGTCGTTGGTATAAGTGGCAGTGGGTGGTTATAGACAAGAAATGTGCAGTTTTCTACCATCTTGCCAATAACGTTTCTTTAGTCATTCGGCAGTTCTTGCAGCTTGAACCACTGCAGGAATTCCACCCTTACAGAAGTAACCAGTGTGATTACTGAAATGTTCTTTTCATGTATTCTCTAATGTCAGTATTTGATATTTGAATGCAGTAACAGTGCTTGCATATTTAGGCCGGCTTCCAGAAATGAAATAGGGACTTGTTTTGTGTTTGAGAAAGGTCTTCACCGTGTTAAAACATATAGGGGTCATTGAAGCCAATAGTTTAAGGGACCATTTCTTTGTTAAAGCCTTACTTTCCAGTTAGACTAAAGCGTAGCTCTTCTTTAGAGAAAGAACGTATTATCTTGATGTTTTGAGACGAGACTCCTGTTTATAGCTAGAGCCTGGCCAAATCCAACCTTGGAAAAGCTGTGTGTCGGTGTGTGTGTTAGTCTTTTTGGTTACAGGTTAAAGAACCACTGGCATTATTGGAGATTGAATGAGTTGTTGTTCTGGACACCCAGCAACCCAAATCTGCGACCTGGAAGATCACAACATGCCTGACTTCAGGGTCAGAGTTTCAGCTGCATAATCGATGGAGATATGCTTCAGTCGAGGTATATGTGTGGAAAATTACTATGTTTATATTTTTCTTAGCCAATGACAATCATTGAACCTGAAGCAAGGACGTAGCTTAGACCTTGGTGAAGGGTATAACTGCTGTGATCTTTGTAACTGTAAGCGGGGCGGCCTACGAACTCCTGTGTGAGTCTTGAAGCTGACTTCTGCTGATGAAACTATCTTCAGTAAAAACTTCCTTAAATTCATTATAATTCTGAACACAAGACAGGAATAGCGACAGTATGCATGTATATGACACAGTTCTGAAAGTGGCGCAAACCTTGGGTGTGGCCACTTTTAGATTGACACCTAGTTTAGCCAATGACATCATGAAGGAATGAAGAACGTTGTTTCCATCACCTATCCAAGCCAGAGTGAGGCCTTTTAATGAACCGTAGTGCTCCTTTAAGAGAGACAAAAAAAAAACACATGAGTGAATGTACTTCAGTTTATACTTGTGTAAGTGTTTTGTACCTGCAGTGTCAGTAGGTCAGCCAGAATCTGTACAGGGTGGTAGAGGTCAGACAGGCCATTGATGATTGGTATAGATGCGTCTTTATCCAGGAGCTCCAGAGATGAGTGACTATACACCCGGGCTAACACGATATCAGCCAAACCAGAAAGCACCCTGCCATACATACCCACATTGAAGACCATTTCAAGGCCTCACAGTATTGAGTCTAAGCAATGTTTACAATGTGTTTAAATTCAGACCTGGCCGTGTCTGTGGTGCTTTCATTGATGCCTAGATGAATATCTTGGGGTGTGAGAAAACATGGATGGCCACCCAATAGAGAGAAGCCTAGTGAAAGAGAGAGAGAGAAACTGTCTATGTGTCAAATCCTTTGTTCTGTATCATTCTATTCATTCATTTTGTTCAGAGACCGCACTGATAAACATAAGCCCTTTCACAAGCTTGAATACTGAATGGCACCTGTTTCAGTGGACATGCGGGTCCTAGTGCTCCTCTTTTCAAATATCATGGCAATAGATTTGCCTTGAAGTAATGGGACATACTGTACATAAAAAGAGGAATAAATGAACTGTTTATAAGTCCTGAAATGGTGAGATTTCCAATCAGTAAGTTCAGTAGTTTGCAGTACCTCGCCCCTGTGCTTTATTCGATGTTTTAGGTCAGCAGAAACCCACAGGATATGTTTAATTTCCTCTGCATTAAAGTCCTTTAGTGTTAGAAAGCTGCTGCCCTTCAAGTTAACGCTCTTCAACATTGCTTTTCCCACTCTGTGGACATGAAATACGCATGATACAGACGGAAAACTGCTTGAATATTAGAACAAAAGAAGCGAAAAGAAAACTCAAACACACTTTATGAAAATAGTTAATGTAAAACAACATTTTAAATAACATTTTCAAATTATTATTTAGATTTCATGACGTCATAAATTGAAAGAATAAATTGTATAGGTTATTTCTCTATATAAATATGTATAAAATTTATATAAATGGTTAAAAACTTCAAAAGTATCAGAATCTTAAGAATACATGTCCCTTTATGAAAACATATAAATTCAGGAAAAATGTTAAATGTTAATGTTTTGTTAAAATATCAGTGTTATTGGCCAATTACTCATTAATTAAATTTATTAATTAAAATGTAAGTACTTTTTTTCAGATCAGCATGTTACTATACATTAAAATGAGAACATTATTCAAACTTTCACGACACTCATGATGACTTCTTAATATTTAAATTAATTGTCTGTTGAGCATTATGAAATGTAATATTTGTTAATATTAATGATGAATAAAATTATTAATTCATTTGTTAAACAGCAGCAAACCATTTTTCTTGTTTATGGCAAACTTTGCGACTCACCTTAAATTCCTGCTCTGGCAACATCTTGCAACTTTCAGACTACAATATATTCTGTTTTTGAGAGCAAACATTTTACTAACACATGAAAACATATAAAGCTCAAAGCTGGCACAACCAAATTAATGCATTTCCACGTGCTCCCTGCCATACAGCATTGTGGGCGTGGCTAATGGGATGTAACTGGGCGTGGTGAGTGACAGCTCTTGTGCATGTTCTCATTTATCCCTGACATCGGATGTTAAATTCTCTCTCTCTCTCTCTCTCTCTCTCTCTCTCTCTCTCTCTCAGTTAAAATACTCATTAAATATAATGTTTATTTTCTTAATTAAATAATTATATAATTTAATAAATAAAAACTGTACAGTTACAACAGAGTGCGAACACTTTATTCGATTTTTTTTTAACGTATACTTCCGGTTCAACTTTATCTCTTCAGCAGGGAACAGCTGAAAGTTCAGGAATGTCATCTGAAGAACAGAGGTGTAGAAGGTAATGACAGGAGAAACAGACACAGAAATACCAGGTAAGATGTGTATTTTTATAGTGACACATCTATCTATCTATCTATCTATCTATCTATCTATCTATCTATCTATCTATCTATCTATCTATCTATCTATCTATCTATCTATCTATCTATCTATCTATCTATCTATCTATCTATCTATCTATCTGTCTATCTGTCTGTCTGTCTGTCTGTCTGTCTGTCTGTCTGTCTGTCTGTCTTTTTATCTATATATCTTTCTATCTGTGTACGTGTGTGTGTATTTTAGCATGTGCTTGTAAGACTCTCTTTGTGTGACACCATAATCATGCCTTTGATCTCCTAGAGCATTATACCCACACAGGCTATTCTGGGAAGCTGGAAGCTTTCTAAGGATTTAAACGGACCGTCTTGCTGAGCATGGGGAGGTTTGCTCTTTGCTCCGGATGTGAACAATTGTGAGATGTTGTACTGAACAAATGTTTCCTTATTGCAGATACAGGTGCTGTATTTACCTTTGGAAATAGTAAAATAGCAAACAATGAGCCCAGCAGGTTATGGTTAAAGAATGATATAACTGTGCACATCTCATGCGGACAGTCACACTCAGCCTTTGTAACAGGTTGTAATCTCTCTATATTCTCCTTGTGATTTTGTAACTATAGCTATATGTTGTAATATATACTATATTTTTGTCTCTTTACTGATCTCTTTTCAGAGCAGGGCCGTTTGTTTGTGTTTGGAAGTAATGACAGCGGTCAGCTTGGTCTACAAGCCAAAGGACCAGTTAAAAAACCAGTCTGTGTTAAAGGTTAGACTTAAAGGTGCATACAGTATACATTTATGTATATTTTTTATATTAATTTAGCTCTGTGTTGTCTTCTTATTCGTCCACACAGTTCTTAAAGGGGAGAGAGTTCAGTTGGTTGCCTGTGGGACTGATCACACACTTGTAAGCACCTGTAAGTAAAGCCTTTTACTGTAGTTTTGTATTACGGTATACACTATTGTTAAAAAGATTGGCATCAGCTTTAAATGGAAGATGTTTTTGGAAGAAGTGTAATATTATTTCAGTTTATACTGGTAATATTTTGAAATATAATTAAAATTGCTGTTTTCTGTTTTAATATGTTTTAATTTATTTCCGTGTTGGCAAAGCAGAATTTTCATCATCATTACTCCAGTCTTCAGTGTCACATGATCCTTCACTCTATGCTTAATATGCTTAATATTTTTTGTGAAAACCATGATTCATGATTCTTTGATTAACAGAATGTTCAAAAGAACAGCATTTATTTGAAATAAAAATCTCTTGTAAAAATAAATGGTCTTTACTGTCACGTTTGATCAATTTAATGTGTCCTTACTGAATAAAAGTATTCGTTTTTCTTTTTTTTTTATCTTACTGACCGCAAACTTTTAAACTAGTTTATATTTTAAAAAGAGAATTGTAAGTGAAAGTGTCTGTGGGTTTTTCCAGCACAAGGGGAGATTTTTGCGGCTGGAGGAAACAGTGATGGCCAGTTGGGACTGGGCCACTGTAATGTCAGTGACTCTTTCCAGCGCCTCCGCCCCTTTTGTGACTATTCTCCAATCAAATTGCTCTCTGCAGGTGGCCACACCTCTGCTGCACTTACAGGTAACATTGATACGCACTAGAAATTCTCCTTCATAGTAGATATAAACCTACTATTATAAATGCAAATGCATTTAAATAATAAATCTGCATATTTCAGAGGATGGCAGGCTGTTTCTGTGGGGTGATAACTCTGTTGGACAGCTTGGTTTGGGGAATGACAGTCATGCCTTGTTGCCTAAAGAGCTGAAATTGGGACAACCCATTCAGTCGGTCTCATGTGGATACAGGCACTCAGCTCTGGTCACAGGTGAGCGCCTGTCAATCAACACTTTTAATAAGCATTTATTTATTTATTAGTTTATTTAACAGGGACAATGCAGTATAACATTGCTACAATTTCATGCAGCCGATGCTCTACATATAGGCTTCTAGCCGGAGGCTAATTTGCAGCCCCAGTCCCTGGTTGGGCTAAAAAAAAAAAAAAAAACTAATGAAATAAAATAAAATAAAATAGAATAAAATAAACAACTAAGACTATGTACCACCATCAATGTTCACATATCTGCTTTTGTTTGAATGCAGATATGCATTCTGCATATCTGAACAATGCTGTTATTTATGAACAATGCTGTTATTTATTTTTTGAGGGTGCAATAAATTGTTGGGAATTTGGTATGTTTCAGATAATGGGGATGTTTTCACTTTTGGGGAAAGTGCAGATGGACGACTGGGTCTTTCTGCTCATCAGCTGGCCAATCACAGATGTCCCCAGCGAGTAGAATCTCTGCACAGGGTTCTGCAGGTGGCATGTGGAGGCAAGCACACACTCGCCCTCACAGGTGATGGAGAAGTACACACACAGTGCCTTAAAAACATTTGAATGAATGGATATTAAATATATTTTAGTTAGGTTTAAAATTGAAATGCCACTTGGTTTGATATGTTGTTATCTAATGCAGTGCCATTAATAAATTTTTTTAAGTGTGGCTTAATGTTACGTGACAGCAGGGACGAGGAGAGGCAAGAATCCAAGCGTTTATTCAAAATAACACAAACACAGGTAATCCAGACAGGTTAAAGAACATAATCCAAACAGGGAAACCAGAATGCAACAGCTTACATGGAATGTTAAACCCATGTTAAGGGACCACGGGTGAGAACTAATCAGGGTGGACAAACAAGGGACACACTATAGAAAGTAACAAGGGACATAGCAACACAGGAAAAGAACACAGAAACAATGGAAACAGAAAAAAAAATAAACTTAAAAGTCTTAAACAAAAACCGGGGAAACAAGACAGGAATCATGTCCAAATACTTCTTGAGACTTCTTGATACTTCCCTGAATGGGTCCTTGAAATCCTTGAAAGTTTGTGAATCTGAAAAAAAAAAGTCAAGGCCCTGGAAGGTTTTTGAAAATAAACATACATACAGGTCCTTGAAAGTGCTTGGATTTATTTTGTGCAGGAAGTTTTTTGGAAACAATTCCATATAATTCCCTCCGGTCCGATAATGTGTTATTTCACCAACACTTCGTGGCCTATGCATACTAGCTTGCTTGATTTACGTTAGTTATGCGCGTTTACGCGTTACATTAAGTGTTACACAAAACTACTATGATGATACCTCAACGTTTCATGCATAAGTTAATATCAGATCATTTTACAAATATTCTTCAGTTTTATGCAAAACAGAAATGCGACAAATAGAATATCAGATCTCTATCATATGGCCAAAAAATAAAAAAAATAAAATAAAAAGAATGACACATGAAACCGGTAACACAATGTAACCTTGATCTCACTTGAAATGTGTCCCCACATTAAGTCCTTGAATTTGAGGGTATTGGGCCTGGAAAGTCCTTGAAAGGTCTTTGAATTTGAAGTTAACCAAGGTGTGGGAACCCTGATATGAAATTATACACATACAATTATTCCACTCTTTCCCCTTTTCTCTCATTTTTTTGTCTTAAACATTGAATGTTAATGATGTTTTTAAATGAATTGCATCTCCCTTTTCTGTAGAGGATGAGTTATATTCTTTTGGCCGTGGGGAGTTTGGGCAGTTGGGGTTGGGGACGATGATGTTTGTAGCAGACGCACCTGTTGCTGTCGGCCACTTCAGGAAAGGCAGGGTCACTCATGTCACATGTGGCGAAAACCACACTGCGCTTATAACAGGTAAGATATACACACTGTTAACTAAGAGCTGTCAGAGGATTCAAATAAATGATTAAAATAAATTATTCCTTTGTCATTTACTAACAAACTTATTGAACAACATGGGTAACATTACATTTACACATTTGGCAGACATTTTTTTTCTAAAGCGACTTGGAGTCGAACCCATAATCTTAGTGTTGCTAGTTCAATACTTTACCAGACGAGCTCTTATTCTGATCAGTCTTTAACAGAATCAAACAGTTGTGTTGTGTAAATGTGTTGACTGCAATAATTACATATACATTCAACATTTGACTTCACATTTACCAGTTCCAAAAAACATGTATTTGTGGTTTATATAGTTAGTTACACATCTTATTTAAATGCACTCATTTCTCAGATAGTGGTCTTCTGTACACATTTGGAGATGGCCGTCATGGGAAGTTAGGCCTTGGAGACGAGAACTTCACCAATCAGTTCAGTCCAACTGTGTGCCAGAGGTTCTTTGATTACTCTGTCATGACTGTAAGTTTTTTTGATAGTTTCTTATCATGTTCTTTCTTTCTTATGTATGTATAACTGAGGAAATATCACATGTGTTCATTGTATTTGTGCTTATGTGCTGTAGGTGGCATGTGGTTCCAGTCACATGCTGGTGTTCGCACGGCCACGGCAACAGGAAAGTGAAGAAGTTTGTTTAGAGGATGAAGATGTTACCTACTCTTACCTGGACAGGTGTTATACCTCAATGTTACAGGGGCAACCATTAGAGCATATTCCAGACCCAGCACCTGCTCTCGTCTCACAACTGACCTTTCTCCCCTCATCTCTTCCAACCTCTCACCGCTGGAGCCTATCAACACGGGCCAGACGGAGACAGAGGGTAAGAAACTGATCTCTTGGGTTACAGGGTTGATCATTTTTCAGCTAAGCACTTTATGAACCAGGGGTTGATTTTTATTTGAGTTAACAAAGTTAACTCTTTTTTTTTTTTTTTTAAATTAAGGTCACATTAAAACGTGTAAACCGTTTCTGTGCCTTTAATGAATACAATTTTTTTTTTACCCTTGTCCCTGACCTATATTTTCGAACTTAAAATAAGACAATCAATAATAAAAATATTCATTAATTATATATATATATATATATATATATATATATATATATATATATATATATATATATATATATATATATATTATATTAATTATAATTATGTTTACAACTACGAGCATCCAAACAAATATATATATAATTATAGCTGTCCTATATTTTGACCACACCACACAATATTGTGAAAGTTTTTTTCAAAAGGTTAGTGTACTTGCTTACCAAGGAGCAAGATTGAAATGAAATATGAGACTTGTAATGTGTTAGGAAACAAAGAAAAATCAAGGTAAATATTACAGAATTTTTTACCTGTGAGAAAAATGTGTGTGAAAATATTATTTAATTGTGTGTGACATTCTTAATGAAAAAATAAAGTAGGGAGAGTGTGAAAATATTTGTGTACGTGTGCTTGTTTATATGATTTATGAGGACTCAAATTTGTATAATGACATGGGTATTACACTGGTATTACAACATAAACATGTTTTTTATTAATATAAAAAATGTAAATGTAAATATTAAGTAATATTAAAAAACATAATAAAAAATGTTTTATTAAACATGCAGAAGGTTTTCTGTGATGAGTAGGTTTAGGGGTAGGGTTAGGGGATATAATATAGAGTTTGTACAGTATAAAAACCCTTACACCTATGGAATGTCTTCATAATAATAGGTGCACCAACATGGTTGTGTGTATGTGTGTTTCAGAAGAGCTCATCTGCACAGTTTGGTCCAGAATTTTGCCATCTTCCTCCCATTACAACTGGCTTTACTGCACTAGCCCTGACAGGCAACATCCTACAACCCAGATCTCCAACAGACTCTCCTAAACGCTTCAGAACTGATGCCCCTGTGGAATCTTCTTCTACCTCAATCACACTGCCTGTCAGGACACTTCCACGTAAATATTTTTACATTTTTCTATGTTCTCCCAAGACCTCTCTTTCTAGCCATCCATCTACCATCTATCCAACTGTGATGCTAATATCTCTTACCACAATTATATAATCACTAAATATAGTAATTCTAAATTAATCAAAAAACACTAGCAAGATCCAAACACTTGATTATCAGTATTGACCAGCTTTCTTGTGAATACAGTCACACCCATCACTAAGAGCACAGAGGACTGCCATAGTGTTGGAACATCTGAAAACAGCATGTCAGACAAGGTGAGCAAAAGCTGTGTCACTGTGCTCAAGATGACGAAATTATTTATTAGAAAACTGTTTATTTAACTGAAGAATATAATGTTTGATTTGACAGACACGTGAACAGCATAAGCACAAGATGGCAAGAGCCTCTTCTATTGGGAAAGAAGAGAATGTTCCTCAGCAGGCTCTGCCCACTGAAGTACAGGCTGGCTCTGTTTCTCATCCATCAATGACAGAATCTCCACCACCAAGCAATCTTAAACACAAGAAGCCCAGGTCTGGAGATCCAAAGAACGCTGCTACGCAGGAGGAACGTTTTTATGCTACAGAATCTCAAAGCAAAATGCAATCCAAAACATACAAAAAACCTATCCAGAGTACAAATAATAAATCTAAAGGTCAAGCAGTAGAGATCAGATCATCTCCAGAGAGAATGCCAGCTAAAGAAAGGGAAGGATGCAGTGAAACATGCAGTGTTAGTATTGATTCAAGGCACAAAGTTTCAAAAGCAGATCCCAGAGGTCAAGAGGATACTACTCTTGCTGAGATGGAGCACGAGACCAAGTCGAGTTCACTTAAAATTCAAAATACAAGTTCTCCAGTTCAGGAAGTCAAGGAAGTTAGAACGATGCCAACAAAAGTTTTAGAGGTCAAATCACATAAAATTAAAGAGGAGGGTATTCCAGTAAGAGCTACAAAAAGGGTCAAGTCTCCAGTCAAGGATCAAGACGTGCCCTCTGGCAGGATGGAAGTTAGTGTGGTCGAATCAAAACTTCAGGCAGGTCCTGCTCAAAAAGACATCAGGCCATCCCTTGGAAAGGCTCAAAAGGTCATATCAACACTGATCGACACACAAGAACAGGGAAACCCATCAGTCAAAATTCCAGCCAAACTGCAAAACACCCCCAAAAAAGGAAATCATGTTGACACAGAAGAAAACCCTGGTGAACTTACACCAAAGAAAGCTAAGAAGAAGAAATCAGATGTGGAAAGAGCCCCAATGAAAGAAACAGCACCCAAAACACCCAGCCCTCTATCAGTTTCCATACCCACACGAAAGTCTAAAGCAAAAAAGGGGAAACCTGTGGAGGCTGAAAACTCAAACGTCCAGCTGAGAACTGAGATGCAAGCACAAGTCAAAAGGGAAAGTGATAGTAAAATATCTCAGAACTCCAATATATCATTTCCCCCTGTAGAGAACAGAAAATCAGGAGGAGCTGCTGAAATAAGCCAATCCGCTTCCAACCTGCAGTCTGAGCATAAAAATAGCCAGTCACCCCCTGATAAACTGCTTACTGAACAGAAATATGAATTTCCATCAATTAAAAGCTTAACTCCAGAAAGAGGCCAATCATTTTCCAGTTTATGGTCCAGTAACGAATCAGCAACCAGTAAATCTTCCACCATAAAAGAAACTGAATCATCATCTGGTAATTTGTTAAGTCTATCACCACAATACAGGCAGTCACCACTAAATGAAGTTAAATTAGATGGCAAATCAGTTGAACCTGAAGAGCCAGACAGGAAGCCACAGGCTGAGCGGAGCATTATGGGTAGTGTAGTTTCACCACTAGCAGCCATGGCTATAGTTAGTGCTGCACCACTACTAATAAAAGCTGCTGAAGTTCTTTCTGAAAATTCACCGGAACAAAGTAATATGATGTCCTTGTGTGCATCAATGTCCCAAGAAGTAGCAGGAAACAATTTCCTGCCAGAACACGAAGTGGACCTGGACAGCACAGTTCAGGATGTATCAGCAATTGAGGAAATAGATGACAGCATCTCCAAAAAGCAGAGTGCACAAGATGTACAAAACAAGCTTGTTTCAGATGAAAACAGAAAAATGGAGAATGAAATAGATGTGAAGGATAGCGAAACAGAGAGAGTGGAAGAGAGAGGTGAAGAAGAGACTCTCGCTGAGGTTGAAGAGGAAAGTGAGGGGGTTGGGCAGAAAGAAGAGAACAGTGTTGTTGAAGATGAAGAAAAAAGAAAAAGCGATAATGATGAAGACAGTGACAGTGCTCAAAAAGGCGAGGAGGACAATGAGGAAGAGGAGGGAGAGGAAGATGAAAGTGAGGGTGTTGGGCAGAAAGAAGTGAACAGTGTTGTTGAAGATGAAGAAGAAAGAGAAAGTGATAATGATGAAGACAGTGACAGTGCTCAAAAAGGCGAGGAGGACAATGAGGAAGAGGAGGGAGAGGAAGATGAAAGTGAGGGAGTTGGGCAGAAAGAGGAGAACAGTGTTGTTGAAGATGAAGAAGAAAGAAAAAGCGATTATGATGAAGACAGTGAGAGTGCTCAAAAAGGTGAGGAGGATGGTGAGGAAGAGGAGGGAGAAGAAGATGAAAGTGAGGGGGTTGGGCAGAAAGTAGAGAACAGTGTTGTTGAAGATGAAGAAGAAAGAGAAAGCGATAATGATGAAGACAGTGACAGTGCTCAAAAAGGCGAGGAGGACAATGAGGAAGAGGAGGGAGAGGAAGATGAAAGTGAGGGAGTTGGGCAGAAAGAGGAGAACAGTGTTGTTGAAGATGAAGAAGAAAGAAAAAGCGATTATGATGAAGACAGTGAGAGTGCTCAAAAAGGTGAGGAGGATGGTGAGGAAGAGGAGGGAGAAGAAGATGAAAGTGAGGGGGTTGGGCAGAAAGTAGAGAACAGTGTTGTTGAAGATGAAGAAGAAAGAGAAAGCGATAATGATGAAGACAGTGACAGTGCTCAAAAAGGAGAGGAGGACAATGAGGAAGAGGAGGGAGAAGAAGATGAAAGTGAGGGGGTTGGGCAGAAAGAAGAGAACAGTGTTGTTGAAGATGAAGAAAAAAGAAAAAGCGATAATGATGAAGACAGTGACAGTGCTCAAAAAGGCGAGGAGGACAATGAGGAAGAGGAGGGAGAGGAAGATGAAAGTGAGGGTGTTGGGCAGAAAGAAGTGAACAGTGTTGTTGAAGATGAAGAAGAAAGAGAAAGTGATAATGATGAAGACAGTGACAGTGCTCAAAAAGGCGAGGAGGACAATGAGGAAGAGGAGGGAGAGGAAGATGAAAGTGAGGGAGTTGGGCAGAAAGAGGAGAACAGTGTTGTTGAAGATGAAGAAGAAAGAAAAAGCGATTATGATGAAGACAGTGAGAGTGCTCAAAAAGGTGAGGAGGATGGTGAGGAAGAGGAGGGAGAAGAAGATGAAAGTGAGGGGGTTGGGCAGAAAGTAGAGAACAGTGTTGTTGAAGATGAAGAAGAAAGAGAAAGCGATAATGATGAAGACAGTGACAGTGCTCAAAAAGGCGAGGAGGACAATGAGGAAGAGGAGGGAGAGGAAGATGAAAGTGAGGGAGTTGGGCAGAAAGAGGAGAACAGTGTTGTTGAAGATGAAGAAGAAAGAAAAAGCGATTATGATGAAGACAGTGAGAGTGCTCAAAAAGGTGAGGAGGATGGTGAGGAAGAGGAGGGAGAAGAAGATGAAAGTGAGGGGGTTTGGCAGAAAGTAGAGAACAGTGTTGTTGAAGATGAAGAAGAAAGAGAAAGCGATAATGATGAAGACAGTGACAGTGCTCAAAAAGGAGAGGAGGACAATGAGGAAGAGGAGGGAGAAGAAGATGAAAGTGAGGGGGTTGGGCAGAAAGAAGAGAACAGTGTTGTTGAAGATGAAGAAGAAAGAGAAAGCGATAATGATGAAGACAGTGATAGTGCTCAAAAAGGTGAGGAGGATGGTGAGGAAGAGGAGGGAGAGGAAGATGAAAGTGAGGGTGTTGGGCAGAAAGAAGAGAACAGTGTTGTTGAAGATGAAGAAGAAAGAAAAAGCGATTATGATGAAGACAGTGAGAGTGCTCAAAAAGGTGAGGAGGATGGTGAGGAAGAGGAGGGAGAGGAAGATGAAAGTGAGGGTGTTGGGCAGAAAGAAGAGAACAGTGTTGTTGAAGATGAAGAAGAAAGAGAGAGCGATAATGATGAAGACAGTGACAGTGCTCAAAAGAGAGTGGAGGACTGTGAGGAAGAGGAGGGAGAAGAAGAGGAAAGTGAGACAGCAGGGGAGGAAGAGGATGACAGCAATAGTGGACAGAGCAGTAAAAGTGAGGGAGAGAAGAGTGAAGAAGGAGGAAGTGAAGATGTGACTGAAAGAGAAGAAGAGGAGAATGAGGGTGAGGATGGAGAAATGGAAGAAGAAGAGAATAAAGATGAAGAGAGTGGTGGTGAAGATGAGGAAGAAGAGAGGGAGAGCTGGGATGGAGGGAGTGAGGGAGAGGTGAAAACCGATCCAGAGGAGGAGCAGGAAGGAGAGAACAGTAATGAGGAGAAAACGGAAGTAGGTGAACAATCTGACAGTGAGGATGAAAAGAAAAATGTGAGATCAGATGAAGAGGAAGGAGAGAGCGAAGAAAATGATGGGAGTGAAGAGGAAGAGAATGAAACAGAGGAAGGAGAGGGAGAACAGGAAGAAAAGTGTGAGGAAGAAGAGGTAGGAAATGAAGATGAGGAGGAAAATCAAGAAGAAGAGACTGATCATGAAGAGGAGGAGGGAAACGGAGACCAGGCAAAAGAGGAGGAAGAAGAAGAAGAGGGTGAAGAAGATGAGGAAATGGAAAATAATGAAGAACTGAAAGACAAAAAAGATGGAGTAACAAACAGTGAAGAAGAGGAGGAAGATGAGAGTGCGAGAGAGAAAGAAGAACAACAGGATGAGGTGGAAGCTAAAGACGAAGAAAAGGTTTCCGAGAAAGATGGAGATGAAGAAAGACAGGAAGGGAGTGAACAGCTTGAGGAAGACGTTGGAGAAAAAGAAGAGGAAATGGATACAAGTGAAGTGAAATTTAGAGGAGAAGAGAATCTGGATCTCTCAGAGACACAGGAAGTGGACAGAGAAGATGAAGATGATGAGGTAGACAAGCTGAATGAAATGATGGAAGAAAATAATGAGGAAGAGAAAGGAAGTGAGGAAGAAACAGAAGAGGAGGAAGAGAATAAAAAAACAGACAGAAGTGGGAGGAAACAGACAGAAACTAATGAGGAAGAAACAGATCAGAAAGAAAATATTATAAAATCAGAGATAAAAAGGAGGAAACAGAAAGAATCTACTGAAGAGGAAGAAGAAAATGAAGAAGAGAGTGAGGAAGAGGAGGAGGAAGAAGCAGAGCAGAAAGAAATGAAAATAAAAACTGAAAAAAACAGGAGGAAACCGATTGAAACTAGTGAAGAAGAAGAACAGGAAGAGAGTGAGGAGGACGAGGAAGAGGAAACAGAGAGGGAAAAAATGAATATAAAAACTGAGAGAAACAGGATGAAACAGAGAGAAACTAGTGAAGAAGAAGAAGAACAGGAAGAAGAGAGTGAGGAAGAGGAGGAGGAGGAGGATGAGGAAGAAATAGCAGAACGGAAAGAAATGAATATAAAAACTGAGAAAAACAGGAGGAAACAGAGAGAAACTAGTGAAGAGGAAGAATGGGAAGAAGGTGATGAAGAGGAGGAGGAAGAAACAGAGAAGAACGATAAAAATATTAAGAAAGATAAACATGAGAACAAGCAAAGAGGAAATACTGATGAGGAAGAAGAACAGGCGGAAGAGAGCGAGGAAGAGGATGAAAAGGAGGAGGAAGAAACAAAGCAGAAAGAAAAGGATATAAAAACTGAGAAAAACAGGAGGAAACAGAGAGAAACCAGTGAAGAGGAAGAAGAACGCGAAGGAGAGAGTGAGGAAGAGGAGGAGGAGGAAATAGCAGAGCAGAAAGTAATGAATATAAAAACGGAGAAATTTGGGAGGAGACTGACAGAAACTACTGAAGAAGCAGAGGAAGAAGAAGAAGAAGGTGAAGAGGAAGAGGAGGAAGAAGAAGAGGAGGAAGAAGAAGAAAAGACCAAAGAAGCACCAAAACAGAGAGAGAAACCAAATGTGTTACCTGCACGCAGACAGGCAAGTGCACAGAGAGACAGGCAGAAGACTAGACAAAGAGATCAACAGAATGTTAAAGGGAAGAAGCAAACAGATGGTGCTCAGGACCCTCAGTTCTGGAACAGTGTCCTACCACAGTATCTCAACCTTAAATGACCCCAAGCACAGACACCCTGAACATCTGCAATTACAGTTCACAGGACATTTCAAAAGTGCTGTGAATCACAGTTCTTTAAACGGTGTTGCGATGGAGCTAAACATGAAACATAAACATAAAATATGGTTTGTGTTCTGCTTTAGTATGACGTATGGCTCTAAAAGGGCTGGTTGTTTCTCACTTCTATATGAGGATTCTTGATTATCAAGTGCCTTGACTAAATTATTCCATGCATATTCTGTTACAGTATATATTGTCATAGTGTTTATTAATGTTATTTTTTTAAGTACAGATGTTTAAAGTATTTATTTCTGTGTACACAAAGAAAAATAAACCAGACAGTGAATATTTTCATGTTTCTATTTGACATTCCTTTTCCAAGACCTGGTCTGTTATTAGCAGCATACCAGACTACTGTAAATGATAACTGCTATTTAAAAGTGCAAGAGAACAGACAGTCACGCACCTACATACTATGATTTGACTGTAAAGTTGATAAGAATTTGCTGAGTACTTTATGAAAAAAATGATGAAAAACAATGTTCTGTCGCTCTAAATTTTGAGATGTTTATCTGTTAGCTGTAAAATAAATATGATCAATAAGTTATGACAACATATGTTTTTACATTGCTTTAACTCTAACAGTGAAGCAATTTTGTTATACAAGATTTAACTCATTTTTAAGTCAGTTTAATGTAATTTAAGTAGAAATGACTTAAACAATGTGGTTGTACTTAAAAATATATTTTTTTTACAGTATCTACAAGGAGTCTGGCAACTAAATTGCCCTTTTATGATAGTTCAGATTCAGGCTCCACAAACTCCACTTTTACTTTTGAGGACATTCCCTTTATTTCAGTATTCCATGTAGCCTATTCTGTAGTCTAAAATCCTACAGTACTAATGGTGATGGGTAAAATGTCTATGTAGACCAAAAAGAATTTGAACTAAATCTTATCAACTTCTTTAACTGTTCAGTGCATAATTTCCCCCTCAATAGGCTACAATACAAGAAGTATTCTAAAAAAAAAGTTAAATAGGACTCGAATAATAAATGATCCAAATAATAATAATTTAACTGTTACTTAAGTGTCCCAAAAGCCTACTTTTTAGGGTCACTGTAAGCAGCACTAATAACAGTACATATTGTATACATGTATACCAAAAGTCCCCGCGCCGCTCTGTGCGCGCGCTCGCGCTGGATGAAGAGCTCTCGTATTTCTATTGAGGAGGCGGGCTCGGGCTTGTGCTCTGGTTCTATCGTAGGAATGTACCCGAGGTCTCCCAGCAGCTCCTGGACTTCCTAAAGATGGACACCTGGATGTGTGTGTATATGATAGTGGGACTGCAGCTGTCCGGAAGCTTTGCTTATGACGGTAAGAGAGCCATCCAAACGGATCGTGTTGAGTCTCGCGATCTGACCTCAAATCAATCAAAATGTTTTGAGCAATACTTATCAAACTAATGCAAAGTTGTGCAAAAATCTGAGGAAATACAGTATTTGTGCATTTGAGAGTTTCCCCGTGCTGTTTCTGCTTGATTTTCTGTATTAGGCACAGTATATTTCAACAGAGCTCAGAGTGTTTACGTGGACGCTTTTGGGGCTGTTTGGGGGGAAAGAAGGGGGTAAGTTTCTTAAATCCAGGAAAAAGACACTGACCTCTTTCATATGAAAATGCACTGATGACTTGTCACCAGTAGGACACTGCGCGCCCGGTCGAAGTGCTCAATACTGATGGGACATATATTTTGAATGCTTTGTCTTTAATGTGTCTAGTGACACACAGTAGCCTAATATTGTAATAATGTCTTCTGGACAGTAGGTCAGCAGTGTGCCCGAAGAGTCAGCAAAGGTTTAATGGGAACATTTACAAAATGTCCAAGCATATAGCCTAGAGCAAACATGTTCAACAGTCTTTTGTCTCAAGATCTCAAAATTTCTAGTAGGACAATTCATATTAATACCATGCACTTTTAATATTAAGTTTGTTCATTATCCTTCATTATCTATTTAGGCCTACTGCTATTTTAGGCAAAATTTCAAGTGCCTACTCAATAGGGTCTTGCAGATCTAAAGATTGTGTTATTCATCATGAGTCATTTCCTTGGTTAAGTCTCAAGTCAACAGAATAAAATAGTAATCATATATATGATACAATGACATTGAATTTACAAGAAGTTATACATGCAAAATATGAAACAAGCAATGAAGCATCACTGGAGGTGTGTATTAATATGCTGGTGGTGTAGTATGGTGCTACTCACTGTCCCTCAGGCTATGCTAAGGGGGCTATGGAGTCTGGGACTGCTATTTGGAAATGTGTCTGATGTTTTGATAAGTTATTCACATTTTATGAAAAAAAAAAATATATATATAGTTTTAACTAAAAAATCTAGGATTTTTGTGTATCCAGAGCTAGAGACTATCCACTTTCCCATAACTAGACTATGGTTGCTAAGCCTGTACCAGATGTCACTAATATATTCAACCTATGTATATGATAATTTTAGGAATCTTTATAACATTTTAATCTACTTTGTGCTTTGGTTTATGTTTGATTCATCTGTATTGTTGTTTGTATCAGACTGGTTGACTAAGGAGG
Organism: Scardinius erythrophthalmus; assembly: GCF_964197995.2. Lineage (NCBI taxonomy): Eukaryota > Metazoa > Chordata > Actinopteri > Cypriniformes > Leuciscidae > Scardinius > Scardinius erythrophthalmus. The sequence goes on along the minus strand of NC_138226.1, from coordinate 16,433,476 downwards.
GTCTTTTGAAGTATTGCTGTATATTAGTGAGAGCAAAAAATGCATTTTACTTCCAGAAAACATTGTGATGAAGTAATGTGTTTATATTCCGGCAGAAGCAGTTCACACTTGCTTACATTCACCGTGTGCACCTTGGTCCCTTCAAACCTTCATGGTTTCTCACTCCAAGATTTTATTTGTTTAGAGAATTAATGAAAAAGGAGTCTTGCTTGGACTCGCTTAGACATGCACATTTCCCGTGCTGCTGGAAACACACAATTGAAAAAGCTGAAGAGATGAATGTGTTGTGGTGGTAGAACTAATTGCTCTAAATTACCAATCTCCATTTCGAGCACTGTTAGAGTGAGACCACGGCTGGGAATGTAATTCAATGCGGAATGACTGTGTGAGGTTGTTGTCCTGTCTTTGGGTTTTAGGTTGTGGTTGTGGTCCAGGCTACAGTTTGTAAATGCATGAGAGGTCCAATTTACAAAATACAACCGACCATCAGACTAACATATTGGCTTTATTTGCATGTGTAAAGTAAACGCCAGTAAAATAAATTATGCGTTTTGGTAAATTATCTCAAATGATTTACATTGTTTATTCACAAAGACTGGGTGGCTATTTGTGTGTGTGTATTTTATGGCCTTGTGAACACAAACACAGACTCATGCAGGCTAAAACTTGAAGACATGTTACTAGATTAAGATTGAACAGACACAGACTGTCCACATAACACAGTCCTGACTCGAACTAGTACGAGTGAATGCATGTAGTTGTAAAACAGCCACATGCCCAAACTCAAACGAATTTAACATTCTGAGCTATTATTTGTCTAATATGAATCAGTATCTTTCAGAAATTAACTCTTTTGGATGAGCAAAGCTTGTTGCATATATGAGAGAGAGAAAACACATTGATGTGGGGGGACAATAGTTTCAAAGAAAAATGTAAAAAAAGAAATGAAGACAAACCTTGACAATAAAAGATTTTAAAAAGTCTAAAGGCTGTTTGGAGAGTGTAGTTTGAATATGTGGGCAGTTTTTGATATGTAAGTATAAGCCTATGTAGTTTGAATATATTGACAGTTTGTAGAGTGATGTGAAGGTTAAAGCGTGTTGAGTGGTTGTTAGCCAGTTGTTAAGGTGCTCTGGATGGCTGCTAGGGTGTTGCTAAGGTTTTCTTGTGTGGTTACAAGCATTTTTTCAGTGGTTGCTAAGGTGTTTTGGATGGTGGCTAGGTCAATGTGTGGTGGCTGATGGATTGATATAAACATAATTAGTCTGTAATTCCCCGTCAGTCTGTAGAATAAGGTTAACTAAACTCCACACACATAAGAGCTGTGAATCCGTAAGGCTGGAACTGTTGCAGACACTGAACATGGGGAGCCTGAGGGATCTTGCTTTCTTATGACTAATGACTGCAAAACGTTCATCCAAATCCAGTTTTAAGCTAAACATTGTAGAAGTTGTGAAGTCTTTTCAACAGAAGCTTTATGTTTTAGTTGACAAAGTTTTCTGTAAGTGGAAACTCCCTCTGTTTGAAGTATATTTATGTGTGTGTGTGTGTGTGTGTGTGTGTGTGTGTGTGTGTGTGTGTGTGTGTGTGTGTGTGTGAGAGAGAGAGAGAGAGAGAGAGAGAGAGAGCAAATCTAAGCCAAGTCAGTGAGTATTCTGGGTTACACAACGTTCTGCTGAGCTTAACAGAATGGAACAGGAAAACTCATCTGCCAAATGGAGCACACACACCTACACACATGATCCCTGTGGAGTGTTTTCCATGATAGAAGTTGGAAAACTGTGGTCCTGTCATGATTCACCTCTAGCTCTGCATTGTGTATGTATATGTGTTTGCTGCTCTGTCTCTCTCAAGTTCTTGTTACTCCATCAGAGGGAGCTTTGATCTAACTTGCTGTGTGATCAGCCATCCACTCACTTACACACACACACACACACACACACACACACACACACACACACACACACACACACACACACACACACACACACACACACACACACACACACACACACACACATGAGCCAAGAGAACAGAACTAGAGGGAATAAAAAAGTGAATCAGTGTGAATGCAGCCTCTAGGTTTTTTGTGTTTGATTCCAATATAAGAGGGCAAAATGTGGGTAATGGAGTTTTCCATGATTTATTGAAGCAGGTCTTGTTTTAAGTTTCATTGGAGTATGGATCACTTACTTTCATAATACAGTAAGTACAACTGACCGAATTAGATGGAATAGAACACTGAAACCTGTTTCTGTTGGAGAACATTACTGTTTTTCCTGCAGCGTGGTGGAGGATGAAATTACACGTTGACTGTTGTGAAGGAGCTTCTGTTATGACACTGAATGTAAATAAGCAAAAAAAATTGGTAGTTACTAGTCTGACCTCTGAATAAAGCCATGCCAACATCTATTCCATCTAGTCATGTTCCCTGTAGAGCATGTTATCCTAATATAGTGTCGTATGTTATTTTATGTGGCTGCCATTTTCACTGCATCGCAACATGACACACTGTAATTCACTTCATTACCAGCAGGGGTCATTGTTGCATTTCATGCCATGTCAATAAATACAACAAACCCATTTCAGTGATAGCCTAGCTATGAAAGCCTGTTTAAAAATATAAATGTAAGAATAAAATAAAAAAAGGTCACATTGTGAATAAATGCAGTACCATTCAAACGTTTGGGGTCAAGATAGGTAAGATTTTTTTTAGTGTTTTTGTCTTTTAACATACTGTTTTTGTCTCAAATGCTTACCAAAGCTGCAATTATTCGATACAGTAAAAAAAAAAAACCAGTAATATTGTGAAATGTTATTACAATTTAAAATAACTTCTATTTTAAAATGTGATGCATCTATTTTCAGCATCATTACTCCAGTCTTCAGTGTCACGTGGTCTTTCAGAAATCATTCTAATATGCTATCAATGTTGAAAACAGTTGTGCTGCTTAATAATTTTCTGGAAACCGTGATACTTTTTTTCAAGGATTTTTTGATGAATAGAAAGTTCATAAAGACAGCACTTTTTTCATTGTAAATGTTGTTACTGTCAATTTTTGATCAATTTAATGAGTCCATGCTGAATAAAAAATATTAATCCCTTAAAAAAAATCTTACTGACCCCAGATTTTTGAATGATAGTATACACAATTACCTTTTTTGTTCTGAGGCTTCCATAGTTAGCAGACTGAACATACAACTATTACAAGATATTACAACAAAAACCAAACTGTGGTTTGTTTTGTTCTAATATAGTCACACAGAATACAAATGATTCTAGTTGAACTGAATCTGAAATTCTGCGCTCATGCCAACTCTTCTTGCTTGTGCTGTCCTAAATTGTTTTGCAGGCTCTGGATACTGGCCATACGCTGATGATGAAGATGTGCGACACACAGGTGAAAACATGCAAGGACATACTACATTAAATGCACGTGTTGATCCCAAAAACCCATTACACAGAACTTAAACCCATCTTCTCTCAGTGAAACACTCTTATCACATCTTAACACACGAGCGCTGCTGTCAGAACACATACACTCACAACACAGAAGCCACTACATCTCTGACTGCCTGCTTAGGCTTCAGGCCTCTGATTGCTTCCTCTTCTTCTGTGGCTGTGCTACTTTATCTTTGTTCACGTTTTCTCCATTCATGTCTGGATTATGCCAGTTGTCAAGGTAAGCTTTGAAGGCCGTGTTTTGTTATGACTCAGTGTCTTTGCGTACATGTGTGATAACGTATGTCTCTTTCTAGGTGTGCCGTGGTGCGCCCCAGTGAAAGTCAAACATGGTCACGTCAGCTGCCAGACACCACGCGGAGAGCGTTATAAGAACGTTCTGGGAACTCGGTGCAAGATCCGCTGTAAGACGGGCTACGAGATGCACGGCAGCAGCGAGATTCTCTGTATGGCCAGCAAACAGTGGTCAGGAAACTACGCATGCAGAGGTCAACATTTACTGAGCTCAATTATAAGATCATATTGCCTATAAATGCTGACGTGTTAACTCACTTGAATGATTAAGGAAAGGATTAAGGCATAATCAGTTCTATATTTTAACAAAATCATTTTACAATCATTTTAATGCATTCATCAATCAATTCATAATGTTTTTTTTTTCAATTCAACATTTTTTGTTTATTTACACTACCGTTCAAAAGTTTGGAGTCAGTAAGATTAGGAAGTCTCCTCTCCAAGGCTGCATTTATATGATCAAAAGTACAGTAAAAAACAGTAAAACGGTAAAGCAATATTGTGAAATATACTTTTTTTTATTTGAATATATTTTAAAATGCAATTTATTCCAGTGATTGCAAAGCTGAATTTTCAGCATTATTACTCTGTCACATGATCCTTCAGAAATCATTCTAATATGCTGATTTGCTGCTCAAGAAACATTTCTTATTGTTATCAACATTGAAAACGGTTGTGCTGATTAATATTTTTTGGGGGATTTTTTTGATGAATGGAAATTGCACAAGAACAGCATTTATTTCAAAAATAGAAATCTTTTGTAAATGTCTTTACTTTCACCGTTGATCAATTTAATGCATCCTTGCTGAACAAAAGTATTAATTTCTTTTAAAAAATCTTACTGACCCCAAACTTGACTTTGAATGGTAGTGTCTTTTTTATGTTTTTATTAATTGATTATTTTTGATGACCAAACTTTAAATTCGATAATCTCTTTTGCCACATGCTGAAAGTTTGACTGTTGATTGTATCTATTTTAATTCATTTATTGATTTCCTAGTTGTTGCTTTTTATAATTCAATTGATCAGTTTCTCAAATGACTGATTCCTGAAGAAATCTCGAGACACAGCTTAGTACTAGCCACAACCAGCCACATGTCAGTCAGCAGCTGAATGACACATGGATTTATTTGGATTGACAGCAGTGATTGTCCTTTGAAAATCCATTTTCATCAGGCTATGATTTATGTGTACAGAAGTCCGCTGTCCTAAACTGACCATGCCATCTAACGGAGGTTTTAAGTGTTCAGACGGGTCTTACTTCAACTCCCGCTGCCAGTTTTTCTGCTCACCAGGATACACACTCCGTGGAGTCCACAGCGCCACCTGCCAAAGTAGCAGAACGTGGAGCGGGGGCAACAGTGTGTGCCTGGGTGAGTGAAACAGTCATTGAGCACTCACTAATATTCATTTACAGATTTGGATTGATGACATAGGCCTAGTATTTAGGTGGTGAGGCATGTAAAGGTGCTTTCTGTCTCAGATGTGGATCCCCCAGTTATTAAGTGTCCTAATATAAAGGAGAAGACAGCTGAACCAGGAAAACTCACTGCCAAAGTGACGTGGGACACGCCAGAGGGCAAAGACACAGCGGATGGCATCCTAACAGAGTCAGTGAATCAGTTTTATGCTCACTCAGTTCAGTGGTCTTTATTCAAAAATATTTTACCCCTCAATGCCAAGATTGACCAAAGAGAATCATTGAATTCACAATAATTCACATCTAATCACTGTCTAGATTCTTGTTGTGAGAAACCATTGTTGTTGTTGTTGTTGTTGTAGTGTTATACTGAAAGGAAAGCCACCAGGCTCGCACTTCCCAGAAGGGAATCATAAATTATCATACACTGTGTTTGACCGTGCTGAGAACAAGGCGACCTGCAGGTTCAATGTTCGAGTGAGAGGTAAGTTCTTTAGTGAAATATTTAATGTTTGAAATGTTTAATCATTTACTCATGATTTAAGTCAAGTTATTCTTTGAAATTGCTTAGCTAAACAAAGAGCTAAAAATGTTAGCTACAAAATATACATTTAAGCTCTTTTAAGAAGGTAACAATATGGTGAATATGATCAAAAATGGCTGTAAAAATAAATCTGCATTGTTTATCCTTTTGATCTTTCATTCAAAAAAATTGCAAAACTCCAACCTTTTATTGAAGTAAATGAATTGAAAGTGGGGGAAATCACATTATGAAATAAATGGTTTTGTCCAAAACACGTTGGCCACAATTATTGGCACACTTTTATTAATTACTGTCTTTTGGCAACCTCCTTTTGCCAAGATAACAGCTCTGAGTCTTCTCCTATAATGCCTGATGAGTTTGGAGAACACCTGACTAGAGATCAGAGACCATTCCTCCATACAGAATCTCTCCATATCCTTCAGATTCCCAGATACATGTTGGCGCTTCTTCTTTTCAGTTCAACCCACTCATCTTCTATAGGGTTCAGGTCAGGGACTGGGATGGTCATAGCTGAGGCTTCCTTTTGTGCTCAGTGACACATTTTTGTGTTGATTTTGATGTTTGTTTTTGGATCACTGTCCTGATGGAAGATCCAGCCACGGCCCATTATCAGATTTCTGGCAGAGGTTGTCAGGTTTAGATTTTTTATCTGTTGGTATTTGCTAGAATCCATGATACCATGTATCTGAACAAGATGTCCAGGACCTCCAGCAAAAAAAAAAATAGGCCCACAACATTAAAGATCCAGCAGTATATTTAACCATGGGCTTTTTGACCCCTATGCTCAACTAATCTCTGCAATTCTCCATTTGTGATCCTTGGAAACTCTCCTCCTCACCTTGCATTAAGACAATATAGACACACGTCCTCTTCCAGGCAGATTCATAACATCTTAGGTCAATTGGAACTTCTTAATTTTTGCCCTAATGGTGGAAATGGGGATTTTCAATTCTTTAGCTATTTTCTTATAGCCACTTTCTATTTTGTGAAGCTCAACAATCTTTTGCTGCACATCAGACTTATATTCTTTGGTTTTACTCATTGTGATGGATGATAAAAGGAAATTTGGCCTTTGTGTTTCCTCATATTTATATTCCTTTGAAACAAACAAGTCATAAACAAACACACAAGTTTCATGTTTAGTCACCCTAGTGTTATAAAAAAATGTAAAGTCATGAAAATATACTTCAGAGATATTTTACTCATAAAAAATACTAGGGGTGCCAATAATTGTGGTCAATGTGTTTTGGAGAAAAACATGTATTTCATAATGTGACTTTCCCCCCACTTTCAATTCTTTTACTTCAATGAAAGGTTAGAGTTTTGTGAATTTTTGAATGAAAGATCAAAAGGATAAACAATGCAGATTTATTTTTACAGCCATCTTTGACCATATTTACCAGGGGTGCCAATAATTCTGACCACAACTGTACATTACTGTTCAAATGTTTGTGTAAAATATATGTTCTGTGTTCCCCCCTTCATTATGTTTCATTTTGGTTTAGTCCTGTGACCTAGTTTTCCCCAGTCTGTTTGATTACTCATTTCATTCACCTGTTCCTTGTCATTCACTCATCAGCTCCCTTTGTTTGCCCATGCATTTATACCCTGTGTTCTCCCTCAGTCATTGTCCGTTCACGTTAATGTTATGTTGTGTTTAAGGGAGTGTCTCCTGAGTTTTTATATTAAATACTGTTATTCCTCTTCTCTGTGCTTTTCTCATGCTCAACAAGGCTGCATAAATTTGATCAAAAACAATAATAAAGCACTGTGAAATATTACTGTTAAATGTTTTCTATTAATATATTTAAAAATGTAATTATTCTTATAGCATAATTATTACTCTTTAGTGTCACATGATCCTTCAGAAATCATTCGAATATGCTGTTTTGGTGCTCAAAAAACATTTCTTATTTTTAACATTGTTGAAAATAGTTGTACTGATTAAAAATTTTCTAGAAACCTTGATAATTTTTTTTTTTTTTTCAGAATTCTTTAGAGAGATCAAATTAACAGCACTTATATGAAATATAAACCATTTGTAAAAATGTATTGATTAGTTAAGTGCATCCTTGCTGAATAAAAGTATTAATTCCTTAAAAAAACAAAACAAAAGTATTAATTCCTTAAAACTAAAACTGACTGCAAACTTTTGATCGGCTGTGTGTGTTACTGAAAAAGCTAAACTGTAGTTGGTGGCATCCTTGCTTTTGTTTAGTTGCCGAGCATTGCAAAATGTGTTGGCATTGTGATATATGAATGTGTGTAAGGTAATAAGTGTGTGTTATGTACACATTGTAGTGCGTCGCTGTACTCCTCTCTCTGCCCCTGACAACGGCTGGATGAAATGTGACAGTGCGGGTGATAATTACGGGGCCACGTGTGAATTCCGCTGTCTGGGTGGCTACGAGCTGAAGGGCAGCGCTGCCAGAGTCTGCCAGTTTAACATGGAATGGTCTGGCCTGGAGACTTCCTGTGCCCGTACGTAACACACATTAACATCTCACAAACAGCTTAGCCAGAGATATTCCTTGCATTAAACATTATACGCCCTTAAATGCAAGATTGCATAGAATTCCTAAATAAGAATGATGCTGCTTATTCTGGCAGAATATTTATATTTAATATTGTGAGGCAAAATGCTAGAGGAAACGATTACATTTTCATGACAGAATTATTCACATTTTTCTTATGCGATTAAACCTCACAGTTCATGTAAAATTCATGATCTTACTCTTACTTTCCTGCCCTCCGGTGAATAACATCCTAATGATTTGTTTTATTAAAAGCCATGAATATTAATGTGGGTGTGCGGTCTGCTGCTGCATTGTTGGACCAGTTCTATGAGAAACGGCGCATTTTGATCATCTCAGCCCCCTCGGCTGCCAATCACTACTACAGATTCCAGATGACTAATTTACAGGTACAAGATTAATATCTGCCTCTTTATTCTATTTATTCTACAAAATAAAGCATATAAAGCTTAGTTGGAATGTTAAGGAGTTTGAAATAGTTTTAAATTTGGAGAAGTTTTAAGTTTAAAGCAGAGGTGTAAAGTCCAGGCTAAGAAAGTTCAGTTCAAAAATAGTTAGCTACAAGTGTGTGTGTGTGTGTGTGTGTGTGTGTGTGTGTGTGTGTGTGTGTGTGTGTGTGTGTGTGTGTGTGTGTGTGTGTGTGTGTGTTTGCACAACTATCTTTGTGATGACCAGTTTGAGTGTGTGTGTGTGTGTGTGTGTGTGTGTGTGTGTGTGTGTGTGTGTGTGTGTGTGTGTGTTTGCACAACTATCTTTGTGATGACCAGTTTGACTTTTAAGGCTGGGTCACACCAAGCCAACGGTCGGCCGTCAGGCAATGTTGGGCCGTTTTTGAGTGTCGGTCGGGATAGTTTTATCGCTATGTTCGGCACTGTTGGCTCTAGTTGGATGCCTTCCGGGTTTTTTGGGCTGATTCAGCATGTGGAATAGCTGTTGGGCTGCCGGTGAGAGAGAGAACTCTGATTGGCTGTTCAGCTTAGTGAACAGAATAAAAGCCAAAGCGAACAAAAAAGTCAAGACAGTACAGACAGAAGACTGTTATAATTATACGTCATCTTACCCGAGCATTCGAATGCACTAATATTTCCATAATAACATGAGGCGACTGGAATGAAAAACTGATTAGCTTGATTGATATTCAAAATAGAAAGCAAGCGCTGCTTTATTTACGGTTTGTATATCTGCAGTCCTAGTTTCGGTTTTCCTTTTAGAATGATGAGAATATACCATTGATGCCTGCTGATATAGAAAGTTATATACTTATACGCAGGCACAGAACACACAGTCGCCTTTAAGTCCTTTTGGTGTGTTCAAGCGCAGCTTTTTGGCCGAGACGCAGCCGACGAGAGGCGGCAACACAGTCAGCTAGTTCTTTGACTTCGGCTTGGTGTGTCCCGGGCTTTAGACCATCGGAGTGAGGACTGCTCCTCACTTTCTGAGGCCCCTTTAAAGGCCTGTTTGGGGGTCAAGACTTGGTTTTACAGTAAGGGTTCGTGTTAGACACTTAGTTGTGATGTGTAGTGTTAGGGTAAACAGCTAGAGATTGCATTGTGTCAATGAATGTCCTCACAAAGATAGATGAAAACAACAATGTAAATGTAAAAATGATGGCATAATAAATACATACACACATATTGCAAGTAAACGGGATGATCTGTATTGTGCAGCATGCCCAGTGTGGTCTGGACTTAAGGCATGTGACGGTGATTGAGCTGGTGGGGGTGTATCCAGCTCAGATCGGCCGCATGAGACACAGACTCATCCCTCCAGGGCTGGCTCTACAACTCAGGTACTTGATTACAGCGCTTGAAAGAAAGCTCTAAATTAATATTTTGTAAACAATGTTTTGTAGATGAGAACTTGTGAATTGCTCCCACTAGAAAGCACCTCCTGATACGCATCATTCTCCTGAATGTGAGGTAAATGTGTGTGTGTGTGTGTGTTTTGTTTGTGTGGGGCAGGTTGCTGCTGCAGCTGTCTCAGAATTCCTTTAGCATGGTGCTGCTGGACAAACAGGGTGTGGATAAGCAACGCTACACTTTCCCCATCACATCAGCAGAGATCTTTACCACCATTGACACGTTTCCCCTCCGCACTGAGGAGGCCATACTACAGAAAGAGGCTGGACAGAGCTGCTAGATGTATATTTACAGTGCACACATTTACACATCATTTTCTACTGGGTATAAAGCAAACCACACTACAAGAGAGAGTCTGGATAGAGCTGCTACATCTTATCATATATTGTAAACATACACACATGCACACACATCTCTCAATATGAATGCATGAGTGAGTCTTTGTTGTTTGTCTTTTTATGATGGTCTGCTCTATTTGATTTGTCTGTTGTCTCTATTTATGTCAGAGTGGACGGTCTACTTTTCTTACGAAATACTACCAAAGCAATATTAATGTAATAAAAGCCTGTTTGATGATTGAAATTTGAGAGCATGAGACTCCGCTTTTTTAAAAGGCTGTTATGGTTTATCTGGGTTATTTGGATTGGTAAATAAATATGGAATAAATATATTGGCAAGTAGTGAATCAGCTTTGCTTTAAAATATATATAAAGTATATTTGTTATGTTTGAAAGGCTATTGTAAAAGCCATTTTTGTTGCCATGTAAAAAAAAAAGAAATTATTGAAGTCAAGAGAGCAATAATGTGATATTTTTAACCAGCTTGTTTAGCCACTTTATCACAAAATAATATTTATTAAAAAATATTCTAAAAAAATATTTAAAAAACACCAAATGTGAGAGTAAAGAGAAAGACATTGTTACAAAAGATTTCTATTTAAAGTAAATGCTGTTCTTTTGAACTTTCTATTCATCAGAGAATCCTGAACAAATTTATAACATTTTTCCGCAAATATTTAAGTAGCACAACTGTTTTCAACATTGATAACAAGAAATATTTGGCACCAAATCAGAATATTACACAGAATATTATTATATTATGTGACACTGAAGACTGGAGTAATGGCAGCTTTGCCATCACAGGAATAAATTACATTTTACAATATATTATATTGCAATAACTCACAATGTTACTGTTTTTACTGAATGTTTGATCAAATAAATACAACCTTGGTGAGCAGAAAACTTCTTTCAGATAATATATAATACAGCTATGTATGTATTTAGAGAGAGAGAGAGAGAGAGAATGGTCGAGAATAATAATTAAGATGTGGAAAAAGAAGAAATGAAGCAGCAAGAGTGGTTAAATAATAGTTTATTCTCTTTCTGAAGATGATAAAGTACAGTTCAGAACAGTCCTAAACACTGTCTTCCTGATGAGAGAGTGGAAACAGCACACATACACTGAACATGCTGTGAATCAAACAGCTTTAGACAATATCAGACATGGGAACACTTGGATGTCAAACATCGACACTGATAAAGCCTTACACATGCCACAAAATCTCTCAATTTATTATACGGTGTGATATAAGGTCTATTCACTTGACTGATTCTAACAAGAGTATTAGGTGTAAAAGGGGGTGCACGCATTATTCATGGAGATCTCAGTGACATGACGGCTCAAATGGATCAACTGGGGAATTAACTATTACAATAACCTCAAAACTCAATATAGGGGCTGTACGCATTGTGCTTATACAATATAATGTGTACACGTATGTGTTTTTTTGTGACAATTTGTGTATTTCAATCCCTCTTTTTTTCTTTTAATATCCAAATAGAACCTTAAACCACTTACATTTTTATAGATCATTTTATTCTTAGGTTTTTCTTTGTATTTTCGGTTATGGTAAACATCATGCATTTGTGGAGTGTGTGCTTTATTCAACGCTAAACTACTTTCTCCTTTGGGGTGAGGCTTTCTGTGTGATAGAACAGTGCTAGTGGTGGTGGTGGTGGGGGGGGGGGGGGATTGGGGAGATCTACCTTACAACAATCATGTCATTGTAATATTTGCATGCTGAATTGTGACTAGTCTTTAGAAAACAGGCTTAAAGATGTCTTAATAGAAATGTAATATACTTGATCTACTTTACATTTGGGGTTATAACTATCATTTTACCAAACACACTGGATTTTCTTCGAGGAACTGTAAATCTAGTAAAAGGTAATGAACCACATTGTTCCCAGATAATCTTTTTTTTATGCCACGCACCTATTTTCACATTCTAACTGTGGAAAAACTAGCTATGAAACTACAGTACATTGTTCTCAGTTAGTCTGCCATTTGTACAAGTGTTATGTGCAGGTGGTATTTGTGCAAATTGGATAAAAAAAAAGATCTTGTGTGTGTGTGTGTGTGTGTGTGTGTGTGTGTGTGTGTGTGTGTGTGTGTGTGTGTGTGTGTGTGTGTGTGTGTGTGTGGAGGAAGTGCTTTGTGCTTTGTTCTTTCTGGACAACTGTGACCTTTGATTGTTGATAATGCTCACTATGCTCTTTTTAAATAGTACTCATGTGCTATTCAGTTATGACCAATGTGTGTGATTGTAATAAGGACACCTTAAAATAAAGTGTAAGCTTATATATTAAAACAGTGTAAATATACATTTAAGTACCACATAATATTCTTTCTTCAGTAAGCCTGATATCAACAAAATTTGAAGCACACTATTCCGAGGATTGCTTAATACAGGTACTCAACTAATGTGAATGTGTAAATAAAAAAAATAAAAAAGCTTATATTAAATATTTAAATATATCTGGGAGAGACTGTGTACCTTTTTTTGCTCTTCCCATGTGCTTTATCAACATGAAGTACCGCACTGATATAAGTGATATATATCTATGATATATATATGGATATCTATATGATATATAGATGATGTATGATAATGATTTAAATCCAATTCCATGTGGTCACAACTGAGACATGTTAATACCAGGTGTAAATGGGACCTTAAAGGCCCATATGTGTATGCCACAGATGTGTTTTGAGAATTTAGAGAGCATATGCACGTTGGAATGAGAATCTGGGTAGTGTGAGTACTGCCAAAGAACATAAAGAGCACTTTAAAGTGTCTAGAGGTGATCAGATTTGATACGTATTGCCAGGGAAACTGTCCCTCCTCTTCTCTCTATGTCTTCCTCTTGGCCATGCTGGATCGCAGCATCAGTGTGCACTCTTGTGGGACTTCAGGGTTGTCAATCATGCGTTGCCATAGCCGCTGCTCCTCGCCGCAGGAATCGTTCCAGTCTACTTCTTTCCCATAACTCAGACCTGCAGGACACAAGCAGGTCATACGATTGCTCTGTATGTAAGATCTAAACACAGAGATCTTAGCTGTACTGCTCAACTCTCAGACACCCACAGTGGAATCATTTCAAAGGTTGTTTAAAGAAATAAAATATACTTATGTTAGCTAGCTAGGTGACCATTTTTTGGCTGTTAGTGTTCAAAATGTTTTTTATGCAATTCACACCAAAAAGCCCATTTAGTATATCACAGTGAAAATGAATGAATTTACACAGTCACAAAATGAATGAATTTACACTAGATGGAAAGTTTTTTTAGTGTTTGAAAATTAGTCTCTTATGCTCACCAAAGCCTGCATTTATTTAAACAAAAATACAGTAGAAAACAGTAATATTGTGAAATATTTTGTATATTGTAATATATTTTAAAAAATAAATGTATTTCTGTGAAGCTAAAGCTGAATTTTCAGCATCATTACTCCAGTCTTCAGTGTCAGGAACATGTCATGGTTATGTTTGAACTATCAGCACATAAATATATCACTGTCTACATTTACTTTGTCAGCAATTTAATATGGGTGTGATAGTCCTTTTATTTTACATGTGAAGAGGTTAGCCAGTCCTAATCGGGGTCCTTTATTTATAGAAGTCTTAAAGGAATATCAAAGGGCTAGAGGGGGTGGAAATTAGTCATGCAAACTGATTTTAGTGCAAGAAACTTTGAGTAATATTTGTAATTATAAACACTGTAAAATGCCCCTTTAACACAATCATCAAAGTGAGTGAAGATATTAATAAAACTTATTTGTAACAGTAAATTAGTTTAGCATGAATACAAAATGTGTTGCAGAAACTAATGCTTCATGCATCACTGATGATGGATTTAAGAGACGATTAGAAAGAACATTACAGTGGAAATTATATTCAAGAACATGTGGGACTGAATGATTATCTTAATTTGAGTTAGAGAACATTGCACAGTAACGCACAATATAAAATCTGAACAAATCTGTCCTACTAATGTGGGGAATTAAATGAAATGGACTTCCATTAGTGAATGAAAAACTATGTTTCAGGTTGTGCTTTGAAAAGTTTGGCTCCTATTCCTGACAGAACTTGAGTATTTTGTGATTGACTTTCAAGTGTCTAAAAACTAAAACTATGTATAAAAAAAAAAAGAAATTGAAAAAAGCTAAAGTACAATAAACATATAAGAATAAAAAAACTATGTATAAGTTGAAGTATTAATAAATGAAAGTTACATAGAAATATATATATTTTTTAAAACTTAAAACAGAAAAGCACAACAAAACGACTAAAACTTTTATAAGTTGAAAATATAAAAATAAAGTCTATTTCAAAATATTACGAATTCAAAATATTATAATATACCCATTGTTTGCGTAAAACGCTGAATTTAGCATGTATGCCGATCTTGTGTATTTTTGATACAAAAATACAGATTGAACTTAAAAAGGCTAAGCTAAAGAAAGACTGACCTGTCCCTCCCCCGAGCCGAACGCCACCCAGGAAGACGTTGCTGGCAAGCGGTTCCCTGTCCCACACTGTCAGCTCCAGACACACGCTGTCCAGATCGCTGTGCTGCAGGCCGCAGTACGTGAAGGTGTGATTCCAGCGTGGGTTTACAGTACGCTTCACCACCTCGGTCTTGTGCTTTGTGCTTTTCTTGTCATCAGGCAGTAGGTATCTGATACACAAGCAGAAAACCAGGAGTGTGAGTTTGCGAGATATATATGAATGAAATCAGAGGAATTCAGCTCACCCTTTGACGAATGGGTCAGAGGACCCTCCTTTAACAGCCGTTAGGTTTTTTGCCTCTTTAACCAGCAGCTCCACCATTCCTCCTTTAGGAAGTGTGATGGTCTTCTTCTTTCCTTTCAGAAATCCCCTTTTCACTGAGAAACAGAAGAGAGCTTGATTACACACTTCAGTATTATATACAGGGAGCTCAAATATAAGCTTTGATGATGGCACGTTAAACATATAGTGTCCCGTTACAATGTTTAAATCATTAGACCAGTAGTTCCTAAACTGGGGCGACACAAAGGGTGTATGCGAACAAAATGCTGAGTTTTTGCCGTTTAATTTAATTCTACCCCACCTTAAAATTACATTAAAACCGAGCATGTATTTCTAACAGGCAAAATGCCGTAAAAGGTCAAATGCATGACATCCAATCAAATTACCTGACTGCATCCCGCACAAGCACTGTGCATGAGAGGCTGTGTGCTGCTGAGTCGGCTGCCATGGCAAATCGAGCTACATTACTGTCATTCTCGGCATTGTACCTTTGTAAATGTAGGAATTTAGCACTTACTAGCATGAAGAACAAATATAGACACAGAGAGTGCATGGAGATCCTTTTAAGACACAAACTCTCTTCAAAACAAAACCATACCCTGTGTGAGGGCTTGTTTTTAATGTTGAATATTATCATTATCAGTATTATAGGAGCAAGAATGCAACTTTTCCAAGTTCAAAAACAAAATGGTAATATTAAGTGATGTTCATTTTAAACACAGTATTGTCAGTATTGATTGCTCTATTTTGCAACGAAATAATAGTTCCAACGAAAGCCACAGCAGAACTGCAACGAATCTGAGGCTTTGAACGAATCGTGAGAGTCAATGTTTCATTCATAGATACAGTCACTTGCTTTGTAACTGAATGAATGTATGAATGACCCGATGGCTCAAGCATTAAGACAGTGACTTACAGACACATACTGGCGGTTTTACTTTATTTATTCACCCTCAAGTTGCTCCAAACCTGTATCAGTTGATGGATCTCACTGACTTTCATATTATGGCAAAAATACTATATACTAAAAACTATGGAAATCAATAGGGTCCCATCCACTGTTTGATTACTGACATTCTTCAAAATATTCCATATAAATTCACACAGGTTTGGATCAACTTGAGGATGAGCAAATTTTTTGGGTATACCATCTAAAGTATCACTTTGTATTAACCACCATTGCATATTCCTCTATTGAACATTTCTTATTTAAAACATCTGCAATAGTTTTTTTTTTCTGTGTAAACTATTAGATTAACGTACCTATCACAAAATTAACCAACCATGAAAAGTACCTAGTTTTTAAAACACAAAATGTTTGTAAATTTACATTATGCATAAATGTAACTTTAAACAAATATGTCCTTTTATCATTTTATTATATGATATGATATCATTATCATTTACTTTTTATAGAATTTAAAATATGACACAAAGTGTTTTACAGTCAGCAAAGCGATATGATATATAATATTAGATATTAAAAATAATTCAATATATAATACTACTAATAATCACAATAAATAATTCTTCCACTTAGTAATATAGTTAATTGTAACCTAACTGTAGGCTGTTTATGGCTTCGAGGCAACATCATAATTCAAGATCAATCCATAAAAAAATGATTGCCACATTAAAATTAAATTCATGATGTTCAGCCAAGGAAAATTGACATCTTCACCTTTTATTCAAATACTATTAAAATTTTGTTAAAGATTTTGTGCTCGTAGTTGTGCTTGGAGTCATTTGCTGTATTTGTGAAAACGCAATGAAACATGCCAAATTTTGCGGACATAATTTTTGGCCAGGCTGTCATACAAAGAAATTATGAACACATGCAAAAACAAACTTTTTTTTGCACAGTAAAATAAAACCTCTAGCTGTAGTTTGTCTTTTTTTGGCCAAATAGTTTTTGTCAGAAAAATACCTTAACCAAGTTTAGTGTTTTGTTCCTCCCTCATATTTAAAATATAATTTAATATTTTTTTATGGTTTAATCGAACTTAAGGTTAATTAAAAAATATATCCCCACTTTTTGCCACTACTGTAGGTCATAGGTTTTATCAACAATGAAAATGTGAAAGAAATTAAGTAGAAATTATTTCTAAGTCATACCTTGCACTTGATCCAGAGGCAGGGAGACATTTCTCTCTGCAGGAATGTACTTCAAAACCACTGTAAGTTCCCCTTTATAGTGCATCACTGAGTCCACATAAGACTCATTCTGACACAGACACACACACATTTCAGTATCACACTAATCCATGTCAACGCATTTCTTTTTATCTCTCGCTGTTTCTGTTTGTGTGTGTGTGTTCAGCTCACCCTAGGCTGTAGAGAGAACCATTCCTCTATCTGCGTGTCAAACTCCCAGGAGTCAAAGGTCAGCTCCGTCTCCCCCAGGAAGTTGTTGTGTCCAAAACGATCATGATGCCACACAGAAACCTGCAGTGTGCGCGTCTCCAGCTGAGAGTGACTGACTACATACTACTCAAAGGGACAGACAGATAAGAGCCTTTAAATCAATATCTCATTTACGATATCTCATCAATCTCAATAGAAAACGCTGTAAGGCAGGATTGAACCCTCTCTTACTCTCAGGTTTTCGTTGAAGACTGGGTTAGTGGTGTTGCTTTTGATGCTGGTTTTCCGCTTGCTTTGACGGGACTTGTCTGGCAGGAGATATGTTTTAATATAGCTGTAACACACACACACACACACACACACACACACACACACACACACACACACACACACACACACACACACACACACAGTACCAAATTTGTTGCTTCTGTACAATATCAGTCTCTGAAGCATCAGTATTAAATTGATATCTTAGACAACAAATAATAATTTGATGATAATATACAATTTATGAGAATATATGTGGATACTGGACAGTTAGATTTCTGTACCTTTCAACACATACTGTATTTAATTATTAATATTTCAGAAAAAAATTCTGAACATTTCAGCTAAATCAAAACTGAAAATGACTGTATTAAATGAAAAGGTCACCCATCTTTAAAAAAAAAAAAAAAAAAAAAGTCTTTTGAGTCTTTTGAGCTCTAAAAATGACAAAAAATAGTCCTTACATCCATAAACATTTTTTTAAAGCCATGCCATTGACTAAAAATTAAATCATTAAATTACTGAAAATCAACTATTAACAATTGTTTCCGATAATTGAAATAAAAGTAAAAATAAAATAAAATAAATATAAATGATAGCTAAATATTTATAAAACTAGTAAAAAATTACACAAACACATACAACTATTAAAACAAACTAAAATGAAGACAAAATATAGAAATAATAGCTAATTTAACAGTTTAAGTGATTACCATTTAACTAATTTAAGTGTATAAACAACAATACTAATATAAATAATTATAGAATTTACATTTAACATTATCACATGGAACTATCCCTTTAAATACAGTAAAAATTAATTAAATACTAATTGTGAATCTAATGTTAATATATGGACACCCCAAATACATGCAGTGCAGAGATGCACTACCAGGGCTCAAAGTGAAGTGTATAGCTGTCTCTCTCTCTGTGTGTGTCTGTGTGTGTGTGGCCTTACGCATCCGTGCGCTGTCTCCTCTCATCCCCGGTTGCTAGGCAGCGGCACTCGCGGACGAGCACGTTGAGTGCCCCTGTTTTATAGCTGTAAGAGATGTTGAGCAGGATCTCCCCGGAAACCCGCACGTTGCCATAGTCCCCCGTCTCACTGTACACGCTCATCATACTGTTAATGCTGGTCTGGAGAGAATATAGGGAGAGTCTTTGACTGTGCATCTTTCACAAGCTTCTGTTTAAATGTATGTATGTATGTATGTATGTATGTGTAATACAGAAAGGCAAGAGAGAGAAACTGAAGCGAACACAGCAACAGACAGACAGACGCACAGCTGTACTCGAACACACACACTGAACACTCACAGTGTCAGCATCTGAGTCAGGTACATTAAGGAAACCCCACTTTCTCTCCGAGGCAGGTGTGGAAGACTAGAATAAGACAGGAGAAAGACAGAAAGCAGAGAAGAATGACAGTATGAAGGCAAGCCAGGAAAAAAACAGAGAGCAGAGAAGTAGAATAAGAAAACCTATATAATGTGACAGAACACAGATTGCTAGAGCCAAGAAGGAACTTTTTCACATTTGATTATTGATTATTAGCTGTTTAAAGTGACAGTTCACCTAAAAATGAACATTGTGTCCTATTTACTAACCCTGATGTCATTGCAAACCCATTTGTACTTCTTTCTTCCATAAAAAGAGATTTTATTTTCTAGTTATGCACATTTCAGCAAAAACAAATATTCAGCTGAATTTTTGGTATTGGCAGTAGTAGTTTTGAGGGGACGAAACCATTGACCAAAAAACACCATTTAATTAGTATTTCTCAGTAGCCGAATTAGGTGACTAAAATATTGAGAACTTTACTACGACTACGTCTAATTTATCACCTGAGAACATAAATCCCCAAACAGCATACCAAATTCAATGAACAAAATGAAATTACCCATACATACTATTTAGTTTTGGTTTCGGGCTGAACGAAATATTTAATTTCGGTTTAGTTTTGTTAGAAAATTAATTCAGTGCATCCCTACTCTTTTCCATATAATGACATTGAATGGGAACTGGGGCTTTTGGGCTCCAAAAATGACAGAAAAACCCAATAAAAATAGTATAGGTTTTTTGAAGCCATACATTTTATGTAAAATGTAGCACAGGGCATATGAATTTACATGAAGACTTATGCGATTTAAGAGCTATGGCAGAAAGATTTTCAACAAGTAATAAATATTGTATCATTTCGGTCTACTCTTTGGAATATTTTATATTCTGACTTTATCACACAAATTGAATTGACCACTTTAATGGTTCTTTTTGTCATTCACTTTCACTGTATGTCAAAGAGTAGCATGTTCATGCATTCTTCAAAACATCTTTTGTGTTCCACAGAAGAACATAATTTAGATTTTGAATCATATAAGGTTGAGTAAACGATGGCAACTTTAATTCGGTGAAAACATGACCGTTCTTCGCTAGTTTTTTTCTCTTTTCTTGTGAAGAGTGCTAAATGAAGAGGAAACACATCTGACTCATCTAGCTATTAGAGACTGCGTGTGAGCTATGAGTTATGTCAGCTGTTTTGAAAGAGGCCACTTGTCTTCATGTTTCCCTGAATTATTTCTCTTTGTTGTGTCTTAATGCACCACCTGCGTCTGTATGTGTGGCCAAGAACCGGGAACTATGACAATTATGCACTTTCAGTAGTTATTGCGAGTTTTATCAATGCTGAATTGTGTGTATATGAGATTGTGCGATAAAAAATGCATGCATGGGTCTACCAGGTGAGTCAACAAATTAAGTGATCTCATGTAACTGGATATTTTGCCAGGAGGAGGAAATGCTAATATTTACAAGGATATATACTTATATTCAAAAGAATAGCTGGAACGAGTTTTATAGGGTACACTTAATATCTGAAAAAAGAGGGTAAAAGCAATGGGTTCTGGTTCCCCTTCTACAAGGCACACAAATATAAGTCTAAACATACAGTACACACATGCAAAACACAGAAAAAGGAACAAATATATTTTGTTTCAGTCAGACATTTGCACAAAGCCAGCAAACACACACTGCAGCAAAGCACCTGTGATTATGTTGTTTTTTGTGTGCGTGTGTCTGTGTAAATCATTATACCATTGATTGCGCACTGCAGACGCTCCGGTTGGTTTTATAGTGTGCTGATAACACCGCATCAATGTCCTCATCCGAGTCCTAGAGCACAAACACTGCCTTCAGCGAATATCACATTGAAACAGCACTGCTTTTCTTCATGCAATCACTTCACTCAGTGATATGATATCATAAAAATCACATTACAGAAGGCTGTCTCTTATCATTTTAACTCCCTATCCGGAAATCTATCTCATATCCTGCACACAGCAAAAAAAATTATGAACAAGATTGCTAGTGAGAAGTGGTTTAAGAGACTGTGGCTGAAATCTACCCCATCGTTCAGTCCTGGAACTGAGCGGCATCGACTTATCAGAGGATCTTCACTGAACCCCTCACCAGGATTACTGAGGTCCACCTCAGAGCGACTGCGATCTGTGAAGAACAGAAAATTAGATGCTCTGACTATTTTATATGATCTAATACTTCTAAGGACATAGACCGAGCCTAAAACCACAAGTGAAAATGCATTTATTTAGCATTTTCCGGAATATGATATTTACTTCTTTCATTGCAAATTACATCATTCCCATAATTTAAGCAAAAGGTTGAACTGAAACACTAACACAAATTTCCGAATGTTTTAGTATTTGGCATGTTTGTGTAAACCCCGATGATCATGTTCTCTAGCATGATTTGAGAAAGATCCAAAAAGCATCTTGTGCTTTAACGGAAGCAAGAACATCTGACAGTCTGTACAACAATGTTAACATGGCCTAAAACTGTTGTTCTCAACCAGGGTTGAGCCCTCTAAGATTACTTAAAATGATTAAAATCAGACTAAACAAACATAATAAGCTAAAGCAAGTAAAGGAAAAAATATCAATATATTTAATTATATTTTACCACTTGCCTAAAATTACCACTGGTCTAAAAATGCTTATTTTAATTAGTGTCCTAGAAATAGTGCAGAATCTTGAATATTTCTACATAGATTTGTTTTACTTTTTTTAAAATTGATTTTTCAAGAAAATGTTTTACATAGTATATCGAAGAAGAAAAAAAAAACATTAGAAAAAGAGGTAGACATTCTGTTTTTGAGGTAAGTATTGGTTTACAAATTCAAAGACACTGATTATTGTTTGTTTACATGACAGTATTTCCATTTCTTCTACATATATTTCTATTTTACATTTTGTAACTGTTCATTTCCATGTTTAAATTAGATTTTCAGTGTGGTCTCTGTACATTTTTTATATTAGAGTGAACTGATATAAGGACAGTTTCGCATGCAAATGTTGTTACTGGTGTCACTGGCAGCAATAGTATATATATGTCAAGTTGTTGCCATGGTGATACCTGATGAGAGGGAGGCTCTGGATATGGCGATAGAGGGTGTGCTGGAATCTTTTTGTCTCCGCCCATCCGCCATCTTTTCAGAAGTGCTGTCACTGCTTTGTATACTACACACGCTCTCTGCTCCATCCGGCTGAACAAACACACGGACACGCACAGACAGTAAACACTGCTTTCTTGCCATGCACACAAGTCTGTATATATGAATGCAATTGTGTTTTCGTGTGTTACCCTGTTTCTTGCCTCTGTCTGGGTTGGTGTTTTGACCATTTGTGCTCTCATGTTATTGGGTACCGCTGGTAACCCTGATGGCTCCACTGCAACCGCTTTCTTCCTAAAACACAGACACTTAATGAGAGTGAAACACTGACAGTCTTATTGAGAAGACACAGGCTTGAGACGCTAGCTTATTGCACTAAAGTATATACTGCCTATTATTATAATTTTTTTTTAAATAATATGTGAAACTATGCAATATACAATCATTTCAAACAGCGATATGCTACATTGTTGTCACATGACCTCATTGCAATGCATGCTTAATTAATGTTTAAACCATTTATGATATTACTCCTGGTTCATTTGTCACATTGCTAATGGTCGAGCATTGCATTGTTGCATACAGTGTTTACTGTGTTACATTTAAGCAACTGTAGTAGGTCTTCCTGTTTTTCCATGCATAAAGAAAAAGGCATACACTGCACTGCATAATTACTATAAACTGCAGGAATTGTATCAAAGTAAGTGATTCCAAGCATAGCAGAGTCAAGCTCAGTGGACTGTAAATGATGCCCCTCACCCTTTCCTGTTCTTCCCTGTCCTTATCTGGAATTGGGACGTAGGCGATCTCTCGTACTGTGGTGTGGATGATCTCTCCCTCTCTGAAGGTCTGGGAGAAGAGCCTCCATCTCCATAAACAAAAACAAATGTTCATAATAAGAATCGAATCAATGCCGTTAAGCTAAATACACAGTCCTTTGGCCATCTGTGTATTATTCAATAGTGACCAATAAAGTTTAGGAAATTAAATTTGGGTATTTGAACATGGTATTCTGCTCAGGGTATAGTGTTCTCAGATGATAAATTAAACCAGTAGTAAAGTTCTTTGGCAACAATATGTCAGCTGAACAAATTTGCATATTGCTTCTTTAGCATCCTTTTTGGTCATGCGTCCACACTGACATGTTCACCCGCTGTTGCTTATCCACATTGTGTGCATGTAATAGATGCTGACACGGTCACTGTTCCGTCAATGGTTTCGGCCCTTCAAAACTATTCTGGCTGCAACCAATGTTGTGAATGTTTTTGGATGCTGAAATATGAGGTGCGTCACTATTAATTAACACAAAACTTGTACTTTTTTGTCAATGCTGCTGTTCACCTGGACATGAACAAACAATGATAATATTTTTATTTTGTATACACTGAAACATGTAACTATTCTAGTATTCAAATCATTAAAAAGAGCCTGGAGAGGAAAACCTTCCATTATGTCAGGGCATTGTGTAAAATGTATGGCAATATTTCCAGGCATTGTTTGATGGATGTTTGTGTTGACACAAACTCTGAGTTGATCTCACCTGGAGGACTGCTGAGGATTGACTGTTTGACTACATCAGTGATGGGTACACCGACATGTTGAAACCTCTTGGATCTCTCTTCCAGAAACCATTCTCCTGTAACCACCTTCAGTTCCCTATGACAGCAAGTCACACACAGACAACACTGCATAAGCCACAATTATAGAAGTGACAAGCATTGCTTAACTGGTTCACCAATTAAAGAGCCTATGAACTGCAATTTTCCATACTGCGTTGACACATTTCCTATTGAAATAAGTTGGTGCAGAACATGGATTAAAAGCCAAAAAATGCATTTCATGGTGTCTTTCATCTTTTCAGAGCGTGTATGGATATTCTGTGAGACTCACGCAGACTTTGCACACACAGTGCATTTGCAGTTGCTGCCTGGAGGCGTAGCAGTGCAGAAGTTGCAGATGCGCCGATGACAGTTGGTACACACATTACCCCTCTGCAGGATGAGACCCAGAGCACGCAGACATACGGCACACTCACGCTGATCAGCTGAACTTCGCCGCCCGGCTCGCCTCAGTTCCAGAAGTTCATTTTTCAGCTTCCTGTAGAGGCACAACTGGCATCACTGTTGGGGAGTAACTAAACGTAGCCATTAACTACAGTAGGTCTGTTTCTTATAACACGGTTTATCTACTCCAAAAAGAAGCTGAATTTTCCACAAATCCACAGATTTGTTCGCTACATTTTAAGTATTTTTTTAAGCAGAACATTTAGTTTATTATTATGCGTTTGAAATAGAATGGGGCATCAGTTACTGTCGGGAAACTGTCACTGTAGACAGCATCACTGATTATAATGAGTTCTATTTGCTTTTGTTGTGCTGCAATATAATTAAAAATAATCTAATTGGATAGTTGTATACCTATTTTAAGTAGCTTCAGTGTAGTTAGCATTTTCTTTCAAGTTTATAGAATAGCTAACTACTTTTGCAGAAGAAAGAAAATGTCTGTTTGTGATGATGTGCAGGTGGAAGACTCTACCTGATGCGTTTCTCCTCTCGTTTCCTGACCTTCTCGTCTTTCTGGAGAACACTGAGGATCGTCTGCTTTTCGTGCTCCAGAAGGAAGGACAGATTAAGGGACCCGGTTGTCTTCGCCATGACCATTTAAAGAACCGCTCACAGAGCTCAAGGAAAACTCAGCCAATAAAACTGGCCACAAACCAATAAAAATTAAGCTTCATGAATGCAGCTTGAATCCTTATGAATTAATGAAGGATTGCTTTGGCACATCTACATGTCGACACAAAGGTCATCTGCCCGCTCCTTCAGACGATAACATTAATCTCTCAGCAATTGTGGCAGGTCTTGTGATCCTACTGGTCAGTGCATTAACCCTTTCACCTGATGAATGCCTGCAAGAATAACATCCATATAAAAAAAAAATCAGTGATCAATCCGGGTATTTTATGTGTAATACTTACAATATACATGGTAAATCATGATTCATGTCTTCTGACCTAGTTAATTGTTCATGATCTTTTAAAAAAATAGAGTTTAATATAATATAAATATATATATATAAAATATATAATATATAATCTAAAACATAATTACGTTCAGAAATAAATAAAAAAATTCTACTGAAAGTAAGTTGAAAAAAAAAATGATTCTGTGTTTCCATCAGTCTGCCTGCAAGGGTCAAAGAAAGAGAGGGTAGAAAATCATAATGAAAAACCGATTATTACTCTTTTCAATGCAAAAAAACTAAACAAAAACAAAAAACCATCCACCTTGGCTCACAAATATCCTCAAGAGGGAAAATTATTAAAAATGTCTGACATGACCACTTTAAAACTATAATTATTATGCCTCTCATTACAAATATCAAACACAAAACAGTATCTAAATTATAAAATATAAAAGAGCACATTACATACAGAATATGAATAGCAATCCATATATATATATTATACATGTATATCCTTATATATAACAATAATTTAGAGACAAAATCAAGCACTTTTTATCTCTCTGCTTTGTTAATAGACTGACACTCCAGATGTCAGTATGACAGCCCAGCCAATCCGATACAGCTACAGCTACAGCTACTAGTCACCATTTAGGTTTTTATCTAAAGCGACAATACACTAATTGCAGTGGCAGTCTGCCAGCGGCAATCTGAGGTGAAGTGGCTTGCTGGAGAGCACAAGAGTAATAGAACAGGGCTGTAATCACTGTACATCATGCATACTTGGGACTGAACCTACAACCTCTGCATTAATAGCTGGCACTTTCCACACGATAATAGAGCTTGAAATGGATGAGAACGAAAAGTTAATTCAATAATGAAATCCTACATCCTTGTCAGTCAATTTTCTTTTTATTTGGAATCCACTAAAATACAATAGA
This sequence comes from Scardinius erythrophthalmus, assembly GCF_964197995.2. Lineage (NCBI taxonomy): Eukaryota > Metazoa > Chordata > Actinopteri > Cypriniformes > Leuciscidae > Scardinius > Scardinius erythrophthalmus. The sequence continues at coordinate 16,407,226 of NC_138226.1, read as the reverse complement.
GGGAACATCATGCCATAAAAGGTGTGCCTGTTGTCTAAATTGTGGCTTACATTTTTGGTAAAAGTTAATCGTTAAAGTTGTGATATTCACAAACCATTATAGAATGTATATAAATTTTATAATTATTCATTTATTTGAACTTTTAGCTGAACTAATATTAATGCTACTATTAATAATGTATATTATAATATTGTAATGATTAATAATAACATTATAATATCATATTCATGTCGTTTTTTCTAACATATCTTTTGGTTCTCTCTCCAAATATCTCCAAAGGACATGGAAATTTTGCCTTTATTTATTTTATTTAAAGAAAAATTCTTAGAAAGTGGCTTTTTAATCATTTTAATCATGTTCAGTTGTCTTTACTGGAAGCCCCATCAAGACTGAAGCATTTTACTGGCCTGGATCTGTGGAGGACTTATTAATTTCCTGTTTGGACAACTGATTTATGGTTCATATCCAACTCGTCTGTTTGCATGAACTAGGTTAATATGTAGCATTTACTGCATGTGTGTATGTTATCTAATTTTTGTTGTAGGTTTGTTTGAAATTACTAGTGAATGGCAAATGGGTAGGACACCAGTACACCAGTGTGTGTGTGTGTGTGTGTGTGTGTGTGTGTGTGTGTGTGTGTGTGTGTGTGTGTGTGTGTGTACGACTTGCTTTCTTCTATGTTGTCTGTCTGACAGAATCTGATACACCATGTCTAACAGGCCAGCCTACATAATCAGAACCTTCAAAAGCTGTTTTTCACACCATCATTTACACTTAGAAAAGCGTCTGCCATTGGTGACACAACCACATCCGTACATCTATGTGTCACAAACAGGTGACAAATTATTTGTAATGTCGCAGCCAAAAATTGCTTTAGAAAATTCCATCTGTGTATGTTTGTGCATTAGTGTGTTGTTCGATTAAGTGTCTGACTCAACAGGAAGACATGGAGCAAAATTAATTAAAATTTCTCATGCAAGAACTGTTTACAGGGACACACAAATACATGCAGATTAATAGAGTAACTTCAGTATCTCTGCTGAAGTAGAGGACAGCATGTGCCAGCAGCACTGCTAATAAAAAAAAGCTCTTCTGCGTCTTACTGCCATCATCGTCAGCCAGTTGTTGTATGCGTTCGAGTCTGAATGTTGGAGTGCTCATTATACACTCCTGAGCAAGGTGTACTGCTGAGATGCTTCAATAAAAACTGCAGGGTTACAAAAGGTGTGGTATCTCCCTAGATCCCACCCTAAGTACACACACTAGTGTACACAAAGTCTTGTATAAACACAGCAACACACAGTTCTCTTACGTTGTTAAGCAATAAACACAAGCGTTCAAACGTTTAGGGTCAGTAATATTTTTAATGTTTTACAAAGAAGTCTCATGCTCACCAAGGCTGTATTTATTACAATTTTAAATAGTTTTTAAATAAATGTTTTTATTTTCGTTTAAATTTTAATGGTGACAAAGCTAAATTTTCAGAAGCCATTATTCCAGCCTTCAGTGTAACATGATCCCTAAAAAATAATTCTTATATGCTGATTTGGTGCTCAAGAAACATTTCTTTTTATGTTAAAAACAGTTATGCTACTTAATATTTTTTGTCAAAATTGTGATGTATTTTTTTTTTCAGGACTCTTTGATGAATAGAATATTCATATATAACATAATTTATTTGAAATAGATTTTTGTAACAATGTAAAAGTCTATTGTCACTTTTGATCAATTTAATTCCAGAATACAATAATTAATTTCTTTAAAAAAATTCCAAATAGGCAGCGCTATGATGACACATCTTCTGAAATAGCCTAGTACTGAATCTTCTGATCAATACTATGGAAGCTCGTTTCCGCCACAGAATAAATTTTTTTTAAGATAATTGTCTCACAATTGCGAGATATAAGACTTTTTGAGAGATATGAGACTTTTTTTCTTGCAATTGCGAGTTTATATCTTGCAATTCTGACTTTATAACACGTTTATATCTTGCAATTCTGTCTTTATAACACGCAATTGCAAGTTTATATCTTGCAATTCTGACTTTATAACACGCAATTGCAAGTTTATATCTTGCAATTCTGACTTTATAACACGCAATTGCAAGTTTATATTTCGCAATTCTGAGAAACTCGCAATTGCGAATTATAAGGTCCAATTCTAAGGGAAAAAACTGACTTTTTTCCTCAGAATTGCGAGAATATCTCACAAAGTAGTCGATTGCCGAGTTCACACGCGTGATCATAAGTACTAAACCTATGCGCGTGAACTCGGCAATCGACTACTTTGGACTTCACCCGAAAACAGGATGTAAACACAGGTATTTGCGCTGGCTTAAATGACATCATTTTTATACATTTCTTTCACATCTACTGCAGTCAGATTCACTCATGTTCACTCTGAAGGAATCACTCACATTTTCTGTGCACTTGTAATGACACATCAAGGATGTTAAGAGGCTAAAAGCAGGTTTAGTACTTGCCCCATTGAAGTCAACAGGGTGCAAATTTTAAAAATAAAATAACTCGGTGTAAGCAACACCGATTTTTGTCGTTGTTCTCTGTATTGACAGCACTCCAAATGTACAAAAAATGAGCTCAATGTTAAAATTGACCGGAGTTCTCCTTTAACATTAAACAGCATATAAATCATAAAACTTACCCATATTAAAATTGATTAAAAAAAATTTATGAAGCAAGAATAAAACAGGTTTTTTTTAATGGAGAGGGTCTGATCCTTCTTTTGATATATTGCATGTTCAGATAGCCTATTCATACAACAAGAATTCATGGGGGCCATGAAACTTTTGTGAAAATGATCAAAAATGTTGGCGCTGGCTGGCAACTTTTTTCGAAAACGCTGGCAGGGGAAAAGAGTTAAGACACAACAATAATGTCACTTTTAATGAACCTCAGGCTCTAGTGCACATGCAGACACCAGACAGGAATAATGCTGCCTTCTAATTCTCCTGGGAAATTCGTATTTACTGCTCGGAAGTCATTATTATGATGTGATGAGTTCAAAAGATTACGGTGGGGACAAAAGCATAAGATTTCATATTTCTTTATCTCTTTCGTTACTGACAAAAGACAGGAAGCTTTTCAGCCCTAGTGCAACATAATGAAGTGCAATGGATGCGCATTAGGTGTGTGATTGGTTATTTATCAGTGTATTTTAGCTTTCTCATGCTGAAATGCAGTTGCACAAGCCTTTTTTGCATTATGCATCAACAGTACGCAGAATGCATGCAAAATAAACAGTGAAGTCAATATTGAGCAATGTTTTAATTGTGACATGCCTCGCAATCCTGATTTTCCACTGGTAATTAAGACAACGTAGTGCTGTTAATGTGTAAATATGATCATCCTGACATGAACTGAAAGCAGCATGAAAGATGACAACATATTGCAAGAACCATGGGAAATAGTTTAGTGCATAAATCTCAAAAGAACAAGTCAACAAGCTGCCAGTCCATCTCTCAGCTCACAGTAATTACTCCTCTAATGATGGAGACACATTCACCAACAACACCTGGCTTAATGGAGATTCATTTCATGCATGTTTTATGCCTTACAGAGAGGCTGCATTAGCATAATAAAAAAGAGACGCAGAGCTATGAAATGCAGATTAGCGAGACAAATTTGAGACTTGGGTAAGTATGGTAGTGGACAACCGATTTTCAGTAGCCAATGGTAATATCAAAATCTAGAGAGCAGGGTGGCTAATGGTAAGCATAATGCCAATGCACGTGTTTATTGTAATTTAATGGCAGAAATTACATTATTTTACACATTCTTTACTCAAAGAGCTTTGTGTAAAGAACACAAAGGGGAACAACTTCTGTTTATGACCAGACGAACATGGTACATCTCAAAATCACCATATATGGTTCACAAACTTGTGCATGTAAGTAGTAGATGTAAAGGAAATGTTGTTTTCAGCCCTCCACACACTTTCAGATTGCGTATGAAGTATACCCTGGACTAATGACATGCAATGATATATAATGATGTCCTTCTCTCCAGCTGTGCCCCGTTGAATCTTTAATGCATGCCTCTTCTTTAAACACACATACACACAAATCAATACAAAATGTCAGTTATGGATAGCCAATTGTTAGTGTTAAGGTCCTTCAGTAGAATGATATGTGCAGTACATCTCTGAACATGACAGATTTTGGTCCTTCTATCTGGGAAGTCAACCCACATTCTCTTTTTTTCAAGACCAGTGCACATTAAAATTAGAAAAAGGCCTTAAAAATTTAATGAGTTTGCTTTCAGTCTTTTTTATGAATTTTACTTAGTTTTTATGAACCTGCTGTCACTAACGTCCCTGTCTTTATAGCTAATTATGTTAATATTACTATCATTTAGTGAAGATAATACATTTTCTGTGTGACCCGTATGTATGTCACTCTTTTACATATATTATGATACAGTGATTTTGTAGGGGTGAAATTGTGCCTCAAATAAACAAACCAGCCAACTTTGTTAAGTTAGTTTTTTGTTTTGTTGTGATGGTTGAAATTTGTTGCAAGAGCCACCTGTGATGCAACAGAAATGCAAATTCTCACAACTGCAAATTCTTTAATATCTTCATTGTTTCTTCTAGACTATATTAACACTCTCTACTCTTCTCTGGTGGAATGAGCAGCCAACCTCCACCTGATATGTTGAGACATCACAACTGAAGACATGTCTCTTCCATAGGCACTTAACCAGGGCTGGCATCTTTAGTGTGAGAATTATGGATTTTTCAGGGAGATGGGGGTGTTTAATAAAATAAAATAAAAATTATCACAAGATGTGTATAGTGATTGACAAAACATTTGGTAACTGAACAATTTCATTAAGTTTACCAACAACATGTTACACATTGAATGACTGGTACTGTGTTTTTAGTAGGGCTGGATTTTGACACAAATTTCATGATTTGATTCATAAACTTGCAATTCGACTTGAATCTCAATTCAAAATCGATTCATTTAGATAAATATCAGCTACAGCACATGGAAAAGGAAAAAAAAATCTCAACTAATGCTGTAATTTATTCAGGTCAGGGAACCCTGTCAGCTCGTACATAAAATTAACAACTTATGTATACAATTAATATAAGGAAGTTTTTACAATAAAAACGTTCTAATAATTTATATAACGGTGAAAATATAATGAATATGTAATATAGTGCATTTATTTAGCAAAATGCTCCTCTCTCTCTCTCTCTCTCTCTCAATACAATGTTCCCAGCCCTAGTAGCCTACTGTGTGTTGTTGCCCGTTAAGTATTATCTGTCTTTTATTAATGCTGTTACAGTGGTAATCACACTGAGAACCAGAACAGACTTCCTGCTGGTGTACTGAACTGTACTGAAGTGCCCACTCACACGAGTGGAAGAGTGCAAGTTACACACGTAGATTTGAGCCCTAATTATTTACGGAGGTGACAAAAGCAGTGATGGATGAAGCCTCTAAGCGTGTTAGCCTCTTGTCACATGCCGGGAAGGTAATGGTTTAAGGTGTGGTATGTCATCTTTTGTGTACTATGAGCAACAACATACAGTAAATCACTTCTGTTTTCAGAAGCTTTAGCTATTTATACCCGAGTGAGGCATAATCAAGATAAAAGGCAGCTGAGGAACAGCAAATCAGTTTGACTAGTGGGCCAGTTTGACATTCGTGACGTCATAATAGCCCTGGACAGCTTTCCGCTTGGTATCATACTAAAGGATAAACACAGTGCACTGGCACGTGCTTAAAGCTGTAATCATGTGGAAAAGCATCTTATAGATCACCTCACAGAAATCGTCACTGTACAAGATTATATCCTACCTCTCTCTCTCTCATATAGGCTATAGGAAATATAGAGAAAAGGTTGGCAAGTTGATTTCTCTAATGCATAAATTGCTTAATTGCTTGATCTAGCATTGGTTTTGTATATTGGCTTCAAACAACTACTTCAAAACTAAATTATGTAAATTAGATTTTCATTTTGTAAATTAATCTTACGTAAATATAAATCCAATCAGATTTTTTTAAATAGTCAAATGGACACATTAGAGCCACAATGGAACACATTGAGATATTTTGTCCCTAGGACTTATAAGGCATGCATCTACAGAAATTCACTTTAAAAAATAAACACTCCAATTCATTTTCACTGTAGTAAAAAGTAGGACAACTAGACTAATTTAATATGTGACAGATATGTGATGTGATGTTCAGCGTACAATGAACATCACCGATTAGATTGTAGTAGCACTTTTGAACTTTAACAAAAAATATCCTACCCAAATTTGAAAACGACTTCAGGCTGCCTCGAAAAACAATTACAAAAACGCTGTGGTGCATTGCACCTGTTCAAACACCTGGTGAGACGACATTATATGTAGCTAATGCCACAACAGCGTTAAAACTGGCTTGTTTGTCATGGGATATCTTCTGGTTATGACTTTTGCGGGGTTTAGAATGTTTTAAGATGATGTAACCGATATATGAAGAAGATATAGCCTGTTAAACATGAGACAGAATGGGAGCATTGAAGTTCCTGCGTCCATCTCACCTTAAAGCTGCGTTTATTCCCTCAACCCGCATACATGAAACACACCAGGATAGAAACTGTTGTCCTACCTGCCGCAGCCTTCGTACATGAATATCCCGTGAACTGCAGTGCTGTTACATGGTCAAGAGCAGTTTTGTAGTGGTGTGTTCATTGCAGCCCGAGCTCCGAGCGCGAGGCAAACCCCCCCACGCACCCGCCGCTGGAGATGTTCATAGCGTGGGCGGAGTTTGCGCTCCCACGGATTCCCCGTGACCGTGTACACACACACACACACACACACACACACACACACTCTCTCACAAGCAGTCTTTTACGTGTCTGCATCATAGGACTGCCATAAGAGGGAACATCCTCAACATATTAGTCAGCATATGAGTAAGTCAACATATGATCAGACAGACAGACAGACAGACAGACAGACAGACAGACAGACAGACAGACAGATAGATAGATAGATAGATAGATAGATAGATAGATAGATAGATAGATAGATAGATAGATAGATAGATAGATAGATAGATAGATAGATAGATAGATAGATAGATAGATAGATAGATAGATAGATAGATAGATAGATAGATAGATAGAACTTAGCCTAATGTTCATTCTTGTTTTTTTTTAATCTGGGTTTTACTTTAACGGTTGTCGTATTTTGTAATTAGCCTACAAGATGTTTGGCACAATTTGTTGTTTTGAACTTACGCTATATGGTATAAAAAACAATCATAGGTAGGCTACGTAAAAATAGGTAGCTTCTTAAAGCCATTTGTAGAATGTGATTTATCCCAATCTACCCTATAAAACTATGAGGGAAAAATAATATTATCTTACTTATGTTACAAAGCTGCCATCTACTGGACAGTTCAGGTAATTATCGTCTGTTAATGAAAAATAGCTACATTTAATACTAAATTTTGTAAAGAGTGTGAATGTGCAATTGTAGACAGTGTGTGTGTGTGTGTGTGTGTGTGTGTGTGTGTGTGTGTGTGTGTGTGTGTGTGTGTGTGTGTTATTTCAAAAAAAAATTAATAGCCTGTGAATGTATAAAAATATTTATTACAAAAAGCAAAGATTAAGTAGCTACATTTATACAAAGATTATTTACAGATACAAATGTGCACATAATGTTACTAAAAGAGAACAAGATTACGGAAGAGTGTTTGGAGAATATTTATGTGTGTTTAATGATAGAGAAGATAATTGTGCAGGATATGTGGTAAGCAAAGCATCTTGGTTTTGTTTAGTCCTTTTTGTCCCAGCGAACGTCGAATAGACCATCTGCACAGTTGAGAAAGAGAGCAAGGACCTGCAGAACCGATCACAAGCCAGAATCATTATCGCAACATGCATTAATACAGCATAATAGTACAGGGGCATACTGAGTGTTTAATTTGTGTTTATTTACCTGCAGTCTGCAACAGATGTTTGATACTCTGATCTGTAGTCATTTCCAGAGGTTTCTTTCCCTCAGAGTTCCTTGATGTCCGATCAGCTCCATGCTCCAACAGTAGCTCCACCTCCTTTGCCCCGCCCACTCTGGCTGCAGCATGTAAAGGTGTGTCAAGACCCCGCCCACATTGCACATCAGCGCCTGGAGAGAGACAAGGAGCAATTTACTGTTATGCACAGTGATTAGCAGTGTTGCTATTGTTAACTAAAACTAGGCTACTTAAAACCATTTTTGGTAATTGAAATCAAGCTAAAATAAAATGTATTAATATAATATTATATAATATTACAATTATATATAAACATTAGGGTAACACTTTACAATAAGGTTCATTACTTAACATTAGTTAACTACCTTAGTTAACATGAAATAAGAATGAACAATACTTCAGTATTTATTAATGTTAGTTAATATTAATTTCAACATTTACTAAATTATTAAATCATTATAAAAATCAAAGGTCGTATTTGATTAATAATGCACTGTGAACTAACAAGAACTAACATGAACAAACAACGAACAGCTGGATTTTTATTAAATAGTATTAACAAATATTAATAAATACTGTAACAAATGTATTGCCCATTTTCAGTTCATGTTAGTTAGTACATTAACTAATGTTAACTAATGAACCTTATTGTAAAGTGTTAACAATATTAGATTAAAAACTACAATTTAAATGAAAGTTAGAAATTAGACAAAATAATACAAAATAAAATTACTAAAACTGAAATAAAATAAGAAAAACTGTGTGTGTGTGTGTGTGTGTGTGTGTGTGTGTGTGTGTGTGTGTGTGTGTGTGTGTGTGTGTGTGTGTGTGTGTGTGTGTGTGTGTGTGTGTGTGTGTGTTAAAAGCTATAAAACAAACTAAATTTAAAGTGAACACTGAAGATATAAATGACAAATAATGAGTAATAAAATAATTTAGTATTAAATATTATAACTGTATAAAACCAAAATAACCCTGCTAATAGTGGGAACAAATAATTATATATTATTTAAGTTGCATTTAAACTGTATGCATTTATATATGTATGATTTAGCTTGGATTAGATTTTACATTCCCTCTAATTGATTACTTGCTATTTAATCTATTTAGTTGTAACTAAACAAAAAGAAAGAGACAATACATGATCCAGATAGGGTATTTTTGTTACTGTACTACAGTAATGTGCATGTGAGAATCACCTTTGAGATAACACATAATAAAACAAAAATGTATTTATTAACCCATGAAGAGTGGCGTGTGTGATTCTGACCTGAGATCAGCAGGCTCTGAACACAGTCTGTGCTCTTGGTTCCACATGCACAGTATAGCGGTGTTCCTATGCTGGGCAACTCCATGTCCACATTCACACCATGAGACAGCAGCAGTTCAACACATGCTGTGTGACCTAAAACATGTACACACAGAAATCCGGATCACTGAAATGATCCCAATGTTTACAGTTCTCTGTAAATTCACAAGAATCATCACATATACCTCTCTTTGCTGCTTCATGAAGAGGTGAGCTCAACAGATGAGCCGGATGGTGGACAGAGCTGTACATCAGAATGAGGCTGACGAGAGCGGGGTTTCCACTCCAGCATGCATTGAAGAGAGGAGTGACTCCATCAAAGGAGACAGCGTTCGCCTGAATGCAAACATATTGTAGCCATTAATGCATGTTTATGCAGAGAAAAATAAAGGCATAAATATTGCAAATAAAGAGAAAGTTAGGCCTATATACATACATCAGCGCCATGTTCCAGGAGAAGTTTAGCACAGGTAAAATGGCCTCCAACACATGCTTCATGCAGTGGTGTGATTCCATCTAATGTAGCCATGCCCACATTGTATCCCTATAAAAATGCAAACATGGACAATTAATTTCCTTCATTCATAATGACAGTTTGTTTTAATACATAGTCTGTCCTTAAACCTCAATAGTGGCCCCAGACCAGTCGGGCTGGTTTATATTATCTAGTCCAATGACATTCATACTTATTTCAGTGTGGATTAAGTGTCCAAATACTTTTTGTGAACTCTAATTATTTAGCTATCCAGTTTAAGTAAGTGTTCCTCCTATTAGTACCTGTGAAAGAAGTCTTCGCAGTGGCAGCAATCTTCCTTGCAAAGCAGCATCGTGTAGAGGTGTTCTGTCATCCCAGGAACCTAACAAAGCAGAAACATACATAGATATTTAAATAATAATCAGTGTTGGGGTAATGCATTACAAGAAACACTACTTAATCTTAAAGGTATGTAATCCGATTACTTTTTTCAAGTAATTAGTAAAGTAAATCAGGAATGAGATGCAGAGGCAAAGTTATTGCAGTTAAATGTGAGCATACATTTACTCATCTCACTTGCACAAAAATCAGATTCAGTATTCCTCAAAATGAACAAAAACAGTGAAATGCAAACTCAGAGTTGTTTTTTAGAGACAGAAAATGAACGGGGATTGGAAAATGAACCAGGGCCAGATACAAAAATTTGAAAGCCAATCTATTATAGATGTTTTGAGCATGTGCACAGCTCACAGAGCCACAACTCTGACTTCAAAGAGGTCAAATTAGCAAATATCCAGGGAAAGTATCCTCCAAGTATAGCCAATTAAACCCACACTCAATCCCTTCTTTTTGAATAAGTTTATCACTTAAAAGCTATTTAAACAAATTATTCAAAACCAGTCCTGCTGTAAAGTCAGATTGGGTTATCTTCTAGACCATCATTCCAAGCCAAAGTCAATTTCCCTTTTCTATGTCCATAGAATTGTGGAAGGCTGGCTTCATGCTATATAGTGTTAATATCGTAATGTTTCATGGTCCAATGGTGACAAATTGATTGATATAAATTTAGGTATTTTAGGTAGTGTAATAAAATTGTTAATTGTGAAAACAGAACGAGCTTGGTTCTTGTTGTAAACGTGTTTGACTACTAAAAACATTCAAGAAGAGTGAGAGAATAAGAGGTAGAAGAGGAAAACTAACCTGCCATTAGTGTATTACACACTTGTCCTCCATATGTGTGAAACCTGTGATCCCATGGCTTACTCCAGATGCTCACTTCAGCATGAACTACAGCCATCTCCAAACTTCACAAGAAGACAACTCAGAGACGTCGCAGGAAGAGAACAATTGTGATAGTGGTGGACAGAGAAACTCTTCAGAGGAGTTTATATGGCCTTCAGAGAAACAAGAACCCCCTTGGCAAGAATGCACCTCCCACCGTTATCAGTGATATGTGCTTACACCCCCACCTCCCCAAACTCCAGAGGTGAGCATCCCCCACATAAACAAAACTCCTCAAAATGAATCGAAGGGCCAGAGGAGATAAAACATTAGATGCAAAAACATGCATCAGCAAGCACCTTTAACCCGGTTCAGAGAACAAATGAAAGTCAGTATGTGAAGACAATATGTCCCTATAAAAAGTAACTAAGTAAAATGGTCTTCAACCTCAAATTAGATTTTGTATACACAGCAAGAGAAATAGCTAACCAAACCAATGTAACTGCAAATGTAATTGGTGATACAGTAACTGCCTCTCCAGCAAAACATGATTTGCATCCAGTGTTATGCAGAAACAGGATCGTTCTAGCTGGAGAGAGCGGCTATTGAATGTGCATGTGTGTGAAAGCAGTCAGAAAGGGTGATAAGTGTTTGTTAACGACTCCTGGATTTAGCCTTGAATGGTTGAGGGTGTGTTTTATCAGCCCTGTTTGGGTGTTAGCATAAGATTCCTGATCCAGAGAGTGACCTGACGGTTATCTACAACAAAAACAACTTCACGTAAACATAACATGCCTCATTTATCCTCAACAGTCACACATTTAAAGTAAAATTTCACATATTGACTTATTTTAATGTATATTCTTTAGTTTGAATTTTAAATTCAACTTAAGTAAATTCTTCCAATTATTAGTTATTGTGTGGACAAAATTCGAAAAGCACCAACAAATACTCATAAAACACTCATGTCAAAGCTGAAACAGTAAAAAAAAAAAATTTATACAGTACTTATTCCATGTTAATAAAATTTATTGTAGATTGTGTCAACAAAAAAAATTCAAGTTAACACCACTTTCAGGTAGTATAAACATTTGTGCATTATAACCATGATCATCATACTCACAGAGAAGGTCAATATAAAATAGGTATAGCATAAAAGAAAGTAAGTATGAAAAGTGAAGTATAGTGCCTTATAATGAGTGTGCTGCATGTGAAGCCAAAAGAAAATGGGGTGTTTGGGTTTAAAATAAATACGTTCATGTTACTATCCAACGTTAGCCAAAAAAAAGAAGTCAAAACCAGCTTACAGAAAAAGAAGTACCGTCAGATTAAAGAAGCGATATGATTTATAGCTCCACTAAAGCTCAAAAACTGTTTCACATTAAATATTTTAGTTCAGTTCATATATACCAGTTTGAAATCACATCTCAAGCACACAGATATATGCTGTTAGATGAACAATGTAAAGGTGATACAGAAAAAGCTGCCCCTGTTTGTCATTTATTTATCTTGAATCCAGATGTTTAAAGGTGTTTGTGCAACAATTTCAGCAAGCTTAAATTATTATCTGATAAAGGCAGCTTTTCATTGTGCAAAAGCAGGCGCTGGGCTCTGGGAGTGGATGAGGGTGGCTCTTAAAAGCTTTCTCTATACCTGAGGTCACTGTTTTATACAGGAATGTAAACGGGTACAGTCAGTACATGTTTTACACTGGTACTACAATTCAGTTCATTACCTACATCCTTCCCCTCAGGAGACAGCCGGGTTTGGTGTTTTACTTGTTTTCTTACTAACGTGCTGCCCCCAGCGGCTGTGGGGGCCTGATGAGTCTACAGCAACATCTATCAGATGATCTGGGCGGAGCCACTGCAGGAAAAGCAGGAAGAGGAAGGTAATAACAGCAACAAAGGAGAAAATGGAGCCTGCCACGGCACCACAGTGAGAGCGCAGTCTATGCAGTCGCGCAGACAATGGCAAAACGGGCTCCCTGCACACCCGATTGTACACCTGAAACAAACACAGAAAGAGTGGGCAAATTATACAATAAATACAATTTAGAATTTTTTATTTTTTAGCAAGGAGGCATTATTCATCAAAAAGTGACATAGACATTTATAATGTTACATAAGATTTTTATTTCTAATAAATGCTGTTGAAAATGAACAAAAAAAGCATCAAGAATATTACATTGATTTCTGAGTGATCAGGATCATGTGACATTGAAGACTGGAGTAAATGGCTGCTGAAAAATCAGCATTTCCACCATAGGACTAAATGACATTTTAAAATACAATCAAATAGAAAACAGCTATTTTTAAATTTGATTCATATTTCACAATATTAGCTTTGGTGAGCATAAGATACTTTAATAATATTAAAAAATCTTACTGACTGCAAACTTTTGAATGGTTGTGTACAACAATAATAAACAAGAAATAATTACTGAATTCAAGCATGTTCTTAAAACTCACCTTTTCTGTGCGCTCGGCAACATTTCTCCAAGTGTACAGGGTTCGGACCTTGCGGTGGATGGTGGCAGGAGACGCCACATTTCCTGTGCGTATTCTTGCAATTACAGTTTCCAAGCCATCGCAAAGTGACTGAACTGATGGTTCACACAGAGTCACCAACTCATCAGGCAGGACTTCAGGTATACCTCCAACACGAGTGCTCACCACCTACACAATAAACCAGTTAATTATAGCATTAAAAATATATACTGTATATATCCATCATATACCAGTTGTGGCCTAATGGTTAGAGAGTCAGACTGGACCGAGTAGAGATTACCATACTTGGCCTTCACGTCATGTCACTAACATATATTGTCCATACTATGAACGTACTCTCACGCAATATACTTTTGTTCAACTTAGAGTCAACATGAAATGTCATTTGCAACCCATTTTACTTGCATAATGTTACTTCACTCATATATATTCATAGAAAACAACACATACGTGCAACCCACAGCTGGCTCCCTCCACTATGGCCATACAGAAGGCCTCAGTGAGAGAAGTATTGAGAAAGATATGACCCTGAACAAGAACATCCCTCACATCCTTATGATCCAGAGCTCCCAGCAGACGAACCCTTAATATATACATGAGAAATAATGGTAAGTAAAGAAATTATACACATACTCACATCTAGATATCATTGCTCAGGCCCACTGGCTTTCTTACCTGTCATGAAGCTGATATTTCTCTCGAACCTCTTCCAATACGATTCTTTTGGGTCCTTCTCCACCAATCAGAAAGCAGAGATCTGGATGCTTTCCACACAGTTCAGGAATGATTCCACTCAGTAAATCAATCCCTGCAAAACAACAGATTCTGTTACGAGCATATTCATTTCTGATTTGAAATTCATTCAGATATTTTAAGGGGACATAAAGTCAAAACTGTCCTGATATCACACTGAATAAAAAGTCTCTTTGATATAATACAATTCTTGAAAATAACATCTTATACAGCAGCTTTACATTTTATTTTCATATTATTTTATATTATATTATGAATAAAAAAAGGGTGAAATTATTATTATGGAAAAAACAACATTATGAATAAATAACACATTTATTTATATATTTTTTTTAAATACTGATTGAATGATTTGATGAGTCATTAAATTAACATTGTTTCATGAAAATGCTATTAAAATGTTTTTACATTATTTTGCAATACACATAAAAACACCACGTTCTCCTCACCTTTCCTGTAAACCAGTCGACTGATGACCACAATGGTGATCTTGCTGTTGTCACGACGACGGGGGTCAGGGGTGAAGTCAGTGGGGTCAACAGCATTAGGGATGACAGAGACGATCTCAGGGTCCAGGGCGGCTCGCAGTACAGTGTTCTCTTTACTAGTGTACGACACACACACGATGTGATTCGTGTCACACAGAGAGACAGTCAGCAGCTTATTGGTCAGTACAGAGCTCAGGTCCGCGAATCCAAAGAGAGAGTGGTCCGTGAATACAGTGTTGAGCCCCATAGTCTTGGCGTGAAACAGAGCATCATGGGCCATCGCGGAGAAGGAGCTGTGGGCGTGCACGATTGTGATGCGCTCCCGCACAAACACGCATCGGAGTAGCGGCAAACTGTGAAAGCAGGTCGTGGCTGTGGACTGATTATACATGACCTGAAACGAAGGGACGTGAGTGAGAAGTTTGATATGTACAATGCCGGTCAAAAGTTTGGAATAATTAAGATTTTTTTTATGTTTTTGAAAGAAGTCTCTTATGCTCAACAATGCTACATTCATTTGATCAAATATACAGTGAAAACAGTAATACTGAGAAATGTATATAACTTTTCTATTTTAATATATTTAAAAATTCATTCCTGTGATGGAATTTTCAGCATCCTTACTAGTCTTCAGTGTCACATGATCCTTCAAAAATCACTCCAATGTGCTAATTTGGTGCTCAGTTATTATTCATTATTATTGGTGCTCAATTATTAATAATGGTTATTATGATCAATGTTGAAAACAGTTTTTGCTGGCTAATATTTTTGTAAATACATTTTCTTCAGGATTCTCTGATGAATAGAAGGTTCAATAAACAACATATATTTGAAATAAAATATTTTGTAACATTATAAATGCCTGTCACTTTTGATTAATTCAATCTTTCTTTTTGTTTGTTGTACACCAAACTTTTGAATGGTAGTTTATCGTGGTTTTTACAAAAATATTAAGCACAGCAGCACAATTGTTTTCAGCCTTATTTATAATAATGAATGTTTCTTGAGCACCAAATCAGCATATAAGAATGATTTTTGAAGGATCCATCATAGGAATAAATTATTATAATTATTAATTATTTTAATATATACTCAAATCAGTTTTTATTTGACTGTATTTTTGGTCAAATAAACAGAGCCTTGGTGAGTATAAGAGACTTATGCTTTTCACAAACATTTTTAAAAATCTGAATTATGCCAGCAGTGTGTGATGTGACCCTTTTAAACTAATGCAATATATTGTAAAACAAACCTGGAGTGGTAGATAATACACCTTCAGTCCGTTGGTCAGGTAGCGAATCCCACGGCGGTCTCCATACGCATGCGTTGCTATCACAACCTTATGGCCCTTCTCTATGAGGCACTGTGAGAGCTGGTAGATGTGACTCTCCACACCACCCATGTTTGGGTAGAAGAAGTCTGACACCATACATATCCTGTGCTTCACACCCTGCTCATGATCAGAGGAGTGTGTGTCCAGGGATAGAGGTGGTGTTTTAGGTGCATGACTGTGACCTCTCCTCCTGTTGCCCATGGTGTAGTGAAATCCTCAGTGCTCTGCCATTCAAAAGTAGAGATGTACAACATGTAGTTCAGCACAACACAGTTACACAAGCTATATATTGTAGTATATTGTGGCTGAACGTCTCTACAACAACACTGCAAGACTTGCACCTAAGTTACTTGATTTAATAGAAGAAAACTTAATAATCAGACAGCCAAAGAGATAGATGAATTAAAGAGTCTTCTCTTTAATTCATCTATCTCTTTGGCTAGATGGGTTACACGAATTTAACACAATTTATGTACATTAATGTTACGTTAATTTACATAAATGTAAATTAACTATAAAGATACTAAAACACTCACCCAGTCAATCACTGGCTGATAAAAAATGAAACTGAATCCTGAACAAAGACTGATTTAAGATGTGTGCTCGATCTGGTTACATCTCTATCACGTTTTAAATCCATCGTTAATTCATACAAAATTTAAAGGTTTCAATTGTGTTTCCCTGGAATAAAATGCAAATAAAACAGTAGACCATCCATGAGACCATCACGTCTATTTCCGTGTTGTTTGGATTATTTTCTTCGTGGTGTAAAATGAAATGATGCGACGGTAAGTTCTGCCCTCTAGAGGACACAGTACGTTTACAGGAAATAGTTCGATTTCAGTAAGACTGGTAAGACAAAACAATATTTTTTCCCACAATATTAGTTTCATATAATACTTTTGGACAGCAGTGAGTGGCATGTGTCATTAAATTAATGTAAGTGCGTTTGTATGGCAGATGTTGTAATTTGTTCTTGCAAAATTAGAACCCATGTTTTCAAATCCTAATGCGTAGTTTTCAAACTCCCCTGCACAAAAAAAAAAAAAAAAAAGGCAAAAAGCACCACTAAATGGTCAATTCCAAGCAGTCTAAAGCAGAATGTGTCGTTTTTTGTTTGGAACAATGAGGTTGAACTGACCAAAGTCACTGACTGCACAAAAACAAACTTACAGGTTTCACTTTAGGTTAGACGGGCGGGGTCTAGTATGCTGTACAAAAACCCTTGTTCTTTCGACTGCAGTGACATTCAAGGATGCGTTCACAAGAGCTCTTATTGCAGCAGCTGGTATATGTTTTTATTTATTTATTTATTATTATTTATTTAAAACATTCATATCTTAGGCTATAGTGCTAGAGAAATAAAAATCTCCACAATTTTCTCAGACATTCTTTTGTATGGCAGGAATTTGGAATAGTGCAACAAATATTCAAAAGTATTCATATTAATGTGTGGCATCTTTGTTAACATCACTCAGCATGTTTCATACTGAGTTGTTTGTAATTAATAGCTTTACCACACTGTGTCAACAGCGTTACTGTTTCATTTCCTGTTGCGGTTACTAAATTCATTGGCTGTCTATATATGTTGCAGAAGAAAAAAGCGCTGGAGTTACCTTTAGTGATGTTAGTCTCATGAAGCCAAACATAAAGAAGAATAAAAGAGCTTCTGCATCATTCCCAATTATCAAGCCAGATCTGAGTGCTGCTGAGGTATAATGTCACAAACATCTTCTACATAGACAGTTTCTTTTTTATTTTAAACAGTACCAAAAACACCTTGTAGATAGTTTCAACTTGTTTTGAGAGTGCATGGTGAATTAATTGTTTGTGCATGTCTCTGTTTTTTCTGATAGAATATTGTTAAAATATTCAAACAATTTGGGAAGGACTGTTACCAGGTAAACTATGCATGTAATATAAAGTATTATTAATTATCTTTAGTTTAAGCCACTAGTATTTGCTTAATATGTAAAAATATCTCTGTAGCGGTTCAACTTCAAAATACCAGCCACTGAAAGCATTCAGCAAAAAGACAACTCTCTTGATGAGTCAAAGGACATTATCAGAGACCTGGCTTCTGAACTGGACAGAGTGGTACAGGTAAACATTTGACATTATTATATAAATTTAATATGAGTTTAACAGAAGTTTCAAATTATCTGCATTATGCCCACAGTCAAAGATGTTCTACTTGATGACCCGAAAGTTTAAAAAGAAAGGAACTAAAGAAGAGCCGGATGAACAACAACATTATATTTTGCAATGGGCTGAAGATCTCGAGAACACACAGACAAAACAACTGGACAAGGAAGAGGTTTGGATTCACTTCTTTATGAGTGATTAGTTTCACAGAAATGTGATTATGTCCTAACCAGACATCATGCCATAAACTGATATGTGATAAGCAACACAAATATACCTCTTTCTGTTTTGAGAGTTTGTGTTCTAATCATTCTGGAGTAAAGTGGCAGAAGATAACACAGTGAAACAGGGAAAATTATGAATTAACCCTAACTAACCCTATTTTAGTTGTCAGTGGTATTTGTTTACTCTTTCGTTTCTTCTCTTTTGTTTGCTGTAGATACAACAGACCTGTTCAGAGCAGTTGTTGAACAGTGAAATGAAATTTAACAAAGCAAAAAAAATCTTGTCTGACTGGTGTTGGAAACTGAAAGACATGGAACAGGTTTGCATGTTTACCGAGATCAGAGGGATAAGACGTTTCTGTCACGCACAAGATTAAATCAGATATCTCAAATATCTTTCTGTCTCTTTCTGACTATAGAACTCAATATGCCCAAAGAGGGAATGTGAAGAAACACTGAGGGATCTCCACAAAGAATGGAAACAGGGAGAGTCCAGCATACTCCCAGTAATGGACTGGATCATATGTACTGTACTACAGTCAGAAAGCTCTGAGGTAAAATTTATCATAATGAAAATGAAAATTGGTCATGTAAAGAAATCAAGTATTGCTATAACTGAGACAGTAGTCCATGGCTTTTCAATATTTTGTTTGTAACCGAACATATCTAAATGCATGAGATTTCAACTAATGTTTTAAACTTTCAATAAATGTCATACATTTTATGAATCGTGTTTATACTTAGGGAAACATGTTTTATATTTATTTCATTTGGCATTTTTTAAATCATATTTTTTTTTTAAATCTATTATTTGTCACTTCAATCACATTTTAATCAAAATAAATGTAAAATCTTAAAGAGTATTTGTGGTTTTATTGTTTTATATAGAAGGATTCAATCCCCAGACATTGGGTGAAGAGTAAACAGAGATCCAGAAACGCAGGTGAAGATTACTTTGGTCTTTCCCACAGAGATTTTACATATAGTGTTTTTATGCTGTTTTCATGCTGGTAAAAATTTGTCTCAGAGAATGATAAATTGCATTCAAATATATGTGTAAAAGGTTATGTCAATGTGTTTCCTTGTTGTCTTTTTTCCTCACAGTTGGATGCATTCCTAACCAAGGTATTTCCATTAGACTCATTGACTTTCATAAAATCATGGTTTCGCTTTTAATTGCATTTCATTTTTTGAAAAAAAAAAAAAAAAAAAAAAATAGAAAGAAAAAAACGTTTGAGTTGATGCTCAATTTGGTTTAATGTTTAATCCAATGTTACTTTCATTTTTGCAGTTTGGAAGTGGATTACAAAATCACCAGGTAAAGCTCAACTGATATATAGCTTTATATCAAGAGCATGTAAATGTACTATACATTACTATATAGAGTTTAATTTTAATAATTCAATATATTCTCATTTTGTTCTTGAAGCTGTTGTAATTCTGGATCCAAACACAGCCAACCCAGACCTACTAGTCTCTGAAGATGGAAAATCTTTGAGGGTAAAAAAATATGGTCATAATAACTGGAACGGGTTCCAAAGGAAGCATTCTAAATTCGATGGCTGGACGTGTGTCCAAGCTAAAGAGGGTTATAATACAGGTAGCCATTACTGGGAGGTAGATGTGAAGAAGAAACATGAGTGGCGGGTGGGAGTCGTGAAGGAATCAGCTCATCGTAATGGCTATGTCACCATGAACACAAAAACAGGGTACTGGAATCTGCGTCTGCAGCTGGGAACTTTGATGGCTTTGACTGAACCAGTCAATAAACTCTACATGCCAACACCCTCTAAGATAGGAGTTTATCTGGACATAGAGGACGGCCACGTCTCCTTCTATGATGCTGAGAAAAGAAGACATATTTACACATTTAACACAGACTTTAGTGAGACAGAGAACATTTACCCAATGTTTGGCACCATTGAGACAGACAGAGCATTGGTGATTTCATCATAAAATTTATTTCCTGCTATGTATAATGCTATGTAGTTTAATACATAGCCAACCTCATGGCCCTTCCTTCTCTTGCATTAAGTTTAAAGTCGAGTTTTAAAAAGAAGACTTTTTAAAGAGTCTGTTGTATTTGCTTGGTTGGATGCTTTGTGTACTCACTGTCATGTTATTCTTCTGTTTGTTCATTAAAGAAGTTCTATCTGTTTTTTGGCTTACTCGCGCACCAATAGCTCTATCATGTGTTTTATCTTATTAAAAGTCAACCAATAGGTCTGATGTCTATATGAATTAGCCAGTCACAATGACTTCTTGTTTCTTAATGAAGACCTTTTACTATTAAATATAACCTACATGAGTATAACAGCTAATGCATCCATGTTTCAGCTGCTGTAATTGTTAACAACAATTGCAGCAATTTTTTTTCATGATTAGGCCAATTTAAATGTAGCCTATTAAATGTAAAAAGAAAATTATGGGCTATCAATTTTTTTTTATTTGATTTGTAACTTATGTGACATCAGGAAGAGGTTATCTACCCTCGTGCTATTATAGTTCAAACCATCAGGAAGTTATGCAAAATATGTGTAACCCCTAGTCTCAATAGGAAGAGTCTCTCCCCTAGCCACAAGGAAGTCTGGCATACTAGAAATCTTGTTTTTGTAGTATGACTTTGACTCATATTAAATTGAAAACAATTATTAATTTCAGCACAGATACAAAGTGGGAGTAAAACTATTTACAAAAAGCTGTAATTATGTAATATAAAACTGTAATATTTGGGGGAAATGTAGGTTATTTTAGGGACTTTAGGGCTTGTAGTAAAATTCCAAATTTGCTAAGTCATAGCCAGAAGGAGATGCCTCACCTATACGTTTCATCATGACATAGTTTTTCTGTAAAACACATTAACTGAGACAATTCAGAGGTTTACTGTCATGAACATTCAGTTATTTTGATCTTAGATTTTCATGGACTTTTAGTTTGTTTTATCAGTCACACGTTCTCCTTTTTTATTTAGTTTCCCGCCACTTATTGAGATTCATTAATCATCACAGGTGTTCATACCCTGAATATTAAAAACACACAATTCAAGTTGAATTAATCAAGTTGAATTAATGTAACCTTCTGTCATTTTTACTCTTCAGAGTGTACACTTGCAGGTGTTGATTATGATTAATTTACCTTTATACCCATTAAATAATAATAAGGATAAATAATATCTAAAAAGTATATAATTAACATCCAACTAATTAAAAAATAACCTCAAAACATAACAGTGGCTCCCTCCACTATGGCCATACAGAAGGCCTCAGTGAGAGAAGTATTGAGAAAGATATGACCCTGAACAAGAACATCCCTCACATCCTTATGATCCAGAGCTCCCAGCAGACGAACCCTTAATATTATAAATGAAAAATAATGGTAAGTAAAGAAATTATACACATACTCACATCTAGAGATCATTGCTCAGGCCCACTGGCTTTCTTACCTGTCATGAAGCTGATATTTCTCTCGAACCTCTTCCAATACGATTCTTTTGGGTCCTTCTCCACCAATCAGAAAGCAGAGATCTGGATGCTTTCCACACAGTTCAGGAATGATTCCACTCAGTAAATCAATCCCTGCAAAACAACAGATTATGTTACGAGCATATTCATTTCTGATTTGAAATTCATTCAGATATTTTAAGGGGACATAAAGTCAAAAACTGTCCTGATATCACACTGAATAAAAAGTCTCTTTGATATAATACAATTCTTGAAAATAACATCTTATTCAGCAGCTTTACATTTTATTTTCATATTATTTTATATTATATTATGAATAAAAAAAAAAGGTGAATTATTATGGA
This sequence comes from Scardinius erythrophthalmus, assembly GCF_964197995.2. NCBI lineage: Eukaryota > Metazoa > Chordata > Actinopteri > Cypriniformes > Leuciscidae > Scardinius > Scardinius erythrophthalmus. Next base: position 16,384,967 of record NC_138226.1, on the reverse strand, counting down.
AAAAACAACATTATGAATAAATAACACATTTATTTATATATATATATTTTTTTTAAATACTGATTGAATGATTTGATGAGTCATTAAATTAACATTGTTTCATGAAAATGCTATTAAAATGTTTTTACATTATTTTGCAATACACATAAAAACACCACGTTCTCCTCACCTTTCCTGTAAACCAGTCGACGGATGACCACAATGGTGATCTTGCTGTTGTCACGACGACGGGGGTCAGGGGTGAAGTCAGTGGGGTCAACAGCATTAGGGATGACAGAGACGATCTCAGGGTCCAGGGCGGCTCGCACTTACAGTGTTCTCTTTACTAGTGTACGACACACACACGATGTGATTCGTGTCACACAGAGAGACAGTCAGCAGCTTATTGGTCAGTACAGAGCTCAGGTCCGCGAATCCAAAGAGAGAGTGGTCCGTGAATACTAAGGGTGTCACGATTTCGATTTTGTATCGAAATCGATCGAAATTAAACCACAACCTCGATCATCGAATTAAAAAATTTAATCGTCGATACTGCCACGCCCCCATGTCACGTCCGGTGCGGTCGGCTTGCAGAACAGAAGTCAACTAGAGCGCAGTGCAGCACCCAGAAAGTTTAGAGGGACGTACATGCTCGCAACGGGGCTTAGGCTACTTTACAAGAAGTTCATATATCAATATTCTTCTAACGAATAGAAATAACCTTATATAATGTATCTATCTGTCTATTATGTGTACAGTTACGTTCAGAAAGGACGCGCAAGCGGTTGCCATGGTAATGAACAGCCTGCTAGTTAAAGCGAATGTATAATATTATCCTGTATCTGAGCAAAAATGTACAGCGCGCGTTATATTTAGGGCCCAAGCCCTGAAAGGGCGAAGGCCCTATTGTTTATTTTTTTTTTCTTCATTATTTTTTTTTTTTGCCTTTTTGACACTTTTGGGGCCCTTAACATGCTCAAAAACTCTTGAAATTTTGCACACACGTCAGAACCCGCGGCCATCAGGGCCGGGCTGAAGCTGGTACCGGTGCGTGGCAGGGGGGCTCGACGGCGCCCCCTGGAATGGGGTCCGAAAACTTGGTCCATAAATCAAACACGCTTGCATGTAATAATATGAAACTCAGTACACATATAGATCTCATCGGGCCGAACAACTTTCGTGCTCTAAGTTTTACAAAAGCCCAACAGGAAGTCGGTTATTATACGTTGTTTGGAAAACGCATACAATGGAATGTGAAATACTCCTCCTAGGGATTTCATCCGATCGCCACCAAACTCGGTGAGAATAAAGTCAAGACATTGAGGATGAATTCTTGCGAACAGATTTTTGATATCTCGAACGGTTTGGCCGTGGCGAGGAAACTAATTTATGGCGAATAATGGGACACAGGAAGTGTGTTATAACTTCTGCATACATTGACAGATCTTGATGAAACTTCAGCAGTGTATTCGTTGTAAGAGGCCGATCACATGGATGTGACTATTGTGAGTCAAAGTTATAGCGCCACCAACTGGCAGCAGGAAGTGTGTCACTTTCAAAATGCTTTGAAGTCACCCTCTTACTTTTACCCGATTTGCTTCAAACTTTATGTGTATAATGTAAACACACGGCAGATGTAGACCTGTGAAAGGATTATTGATATCTTAGATACTGTTGCCGTGGCAACGCATCAAATTTTAATATTCTTTTCGGATGCGTTTGAAACTCTTAGCATGCTTGAAATTGGATGAAACTCGACAGACACATAACACTTATTAGCCAGTAGACATGTGAAAAGTTTCAGAAACGGGCGTGGCAGGGGGGCTCAACAGCGCCCTCTTGAACAGGGTCTGAAAACTTGGTTCATATATCAAACACGCTTGCATGAATTAATATGAAACTCGGTACACATATAGATTTCATCGGGCTGAACAACTTTCCCTCTGTCAAGTTTCACGCCAGCCCAACAGGAAGTCGGCTATTATGGGTTGTTTGGAAAACGCTTGCTGTGGAATGTGATGTACTCCTCCTAGAGAATTCATTCAATCACCTCCAAACTCAGTCAGCATGAAGTCAAGACATTGAGAATGCTAAATTGCGGACGGATTTTTGATATCTCGAACGGTTTGGCCGTGGCGAGGAAACAAATTTATGGCGAGAAAAGAGAGGAGACGAAGTGTTATAACTTCTGCATACATTAACTGATCTTGATGAAACTTTAGCAGTGTGTTCGTGGTAAGAGGCAGATCAGATGGATGTAACTATCGTGAGTCAAAGTTATAGCGCCACCAACTGGCAGCAGGAAGTGTGTCACTTTCAACATGCGTTTGACAAAAGTGGGTGGGTTAGTTTTACCAACAGTTACAAAAATCAGTATATATATTGGTCTCACCGAGCCGGACAACTTTCTAATTTACAGTTATTAGCTCAGAGCAAAAGGAAGTCAGATATTTTGGTTTGAATGTGGATTTTTTGGATATTTCAGACTCTGAGTTTTTAGCTACTCTTCCTAACTGGTTTATTTTATTCACACCAAACTTTTTCAAAATGATAAAGATACATTAAAGATGCTAAATTGTGAACGGATATTAAACATCTCAAACGGTTTTGCTATAGTGAGGGACTAAAGTAAAGTAACACTTAAAGCCTCATCTTCTAAAAATGTAATTAAACACCATTTATTTCTATATAAAAGTATAAAAATATCACAACTAAACCCATTTTATTCTTTTTTTTTCAATTTAATAAATATTTATAAGTTTAAAAATAGTAATTGTACTATTTAGTCCCATAAAAGTCAAGTCATACATAGGGCTATACTGCCCTCTTGTGTTCAAAATCAGGTAGGCCTATTGTATCTACTTAAAAATATACTAGGTATGTGACGGTGAGAATATTTTACCACCGGTTAATCGACATGTGACACCGCTGGGGGCTTTTGAATCGCCAACTTAAAAACGAAAGTAAAATATGTTCGTCCACACTGACATTGATAGTGGTTGAGCGAGCGTTTCAAATTAATTCCTATGGAAGTAGGAATTAACTGAAAAACGTTCACTCTGTTCTGCTCGTTCCTCGCCGTGGATGTGCACCGTTATGAATGCCCGTGCAGCCATGAGCATTTTAGTTTAATTTTAAAATTAGCGCCTTTCGGGGGTTGATTGCTTGAAATTATTTTACAAAAGCACAATGTTGTGTTTTATTGCGACTGTACACAAATATAAGTTAACACTTTGCAGTTTGAATGTCGTCCTGTATAATGACGGAGTATGTTTTTATGTGTCCACTGTTCAAACGCGCCCACGCCACACACACACACCCACCCACACACACACGGTTTACTATCTTTGTGGGGACTCTCCGTAGATTTAATGATTTTTATACTGTACAAACTGTATATTTTATCTCCTTACACTAACCCTACCCATCACTGAAAACTTTCTGCATTTTTACATTTCCAAAAAAACTCATTCTGAATGAAGCTTGTTTACCCATGGGGACCTCTATTTAGGTCCCCACTGTGATACGAGTCCCCATGAGTCTGTGTGCATTCAGGTTAAAGTCCCCACCGGGACAGAAAAACATGAACACACACACACACACACACACACACACACACACACACACACACACACACACACACACACACACACACACACACACACACACACACACACACACACACACACGCACACACACACGCACACACGCACACACACACACTAGCATTGCAATCTTGACATTGCAGCCTGTTCATTATAGACTTAATAAAATATAATAATAAAATGGTCAACCTAACAAATAAAGATTACACTGCTCTAAATAGTCAGTAGTACAATTCGTACAATCACAGTATGCACCGCTCCACTGTGAATTTTCCAAGGACATTTTTGCGCATGTGAAGAGGATCATTTTTCCCTTCGATATTGGAACGTGAGTGAAGTACAAAGCATATAATAAACAATAGTTTAGCACCAAAAAAAGGTAATTATATATATATATATATATATATATATATATATATATATATATATATTTTTTTTTTTTTTTTAAGTGACAAGACAAAGAATATTACTTGTCTGATATATATATATATATATATATATATATATATATATATATATATATATAAATATAGCTGCGAGCAGCGATGGAGGGCCCAAGCCGGTGACACCGCCACCCCGGTGCCTTTAGTGTACTAAAGGCACCAGGTTGGCGGTGCCACCGGCTTGGGCCCGCAATCGCTGCTCGCAGCTATATTTTTTTTTAAATCCAAACAACTGGCCACTGAACCAGCTGATAAAATCTTCATTTGATTCAAAACGTGATTACAACTTGAGGACGCTCAAACTCGATCGTATTTTACTGATCAAAGACGCGCGCGTGCACACGCACTGAGAGGGAGCGCGGTTCACCGGGCTATGGTAAAATAACGACACAGTTTCAAGGTGTGTAGCCTATAATTTAAACTACTTAGTCAATGCTAACAGTAGCTGCTGTAAGGTTTTTATTACTGCTGCTCTCCTTCTAGTCACTTCTGAACTTTTATTGATTAAGCTCCAGGTGACGGGTTGCCAGATATCACAAAAAGAGCAAAATAAGCCCCTTAAAAACGCAAGCATGGCAAAACTTTACCGGGGAAGGAACACATCTAAACCACTAGTATTACTAATATCCTATACAATTAAAAGGAAGTAACTAATTTATTATGAATAGAATAGTTCAATATAAAATATCAGATATTATAAACTGAATGATTAAGTGAAACAATAACATGAGATTGAAAAGTTATTCAGCAATATTTTCTTTAAAGTTTAATCGCACATACGAGTTGTATTTAATATCAATCAGTTGGGGGCAGTTCGTCTAAAAGTTGATGGTTGTGTTCTGTTTAATATATTTAGCTATCAAAATAGTTTACCAAATAAATCATTTACCAAATAAAAGAAAAAGAAAATCAAACAAGGTGAAGTACTTTTCATTTCTAAAGTAGGCTATTTGGGTTTATTTATTATACATAAAGCCCTTTCTGTCAATTTCTCCAGAATAGCATAACTATATTGTTAAATATATTGTTACTGTGAAATAAAATGAGTCATATCGTGAAAAAATTATTTTGGTCATACCGCCCAGACCTAGTCTAGCCTAAGCAACCTGTGCTTAAAAAAATAAATAAAAATAAATAAATAAATAAATGTAAAAATCGAGAATCGAATCGAATCGTGACCTTAGAATCGAAAATGTAATCGAATCGAGGATTTGGAGAATCGTGACACCCCTAGTGAATACAGTGTTGAGCCCCATAGTCTTGGCGTGAAACAGAGCATCATGGGCCATCGCGGAGAAGGAGCTGTGGGCGTGCACGATTGTGATGCGCTCCCGCACAAACACGCATCGGAGTAGCGGCAAACTGTGAAAGCAGGTCGTGGCTGTGGACTGATTATACATGACCTGAAACGAAGGGACGTGAGTGAGAAGTTTGATATGTACAATGGAGGTCAAAAGTTTGGAATAATTAAGATTTTTTTTATGTTTTTGAAAGAAGTCTCTTATGCTCAACAATGCTACATTCATTTGATCAAATATACAGTGAAAACAGTAATACTGAGAAATTTATATAACTTTTCTATTTTAATATATTTAAAAATTCATTCCTGTGATGGAATTTTCAGCATCCTTACTAGTCTTCAGTGTCACATGATCCTTCAAAAATCACTCTAATGTGCTAATTTGGTGCTCAGTTATTATTCATTATTATTGGTGCTCAGTTATTAATAATGGTTATTATGATCAATGTTGAAAACAGTTTTTGCTGGCTAATATTTTTGTAAATACATTTTCTTCAGGATTCTTTGATGAATAGAAGGTTCAATAAACAGCATATATTTGAAATAAAATATTTTGTAACATTATAAATGCCTGTCACTTTTGATTAATTCAATCTTTCTTTTTGTTTGTTGTACACCAAACTTTTGAATGGTAGTTTATCACAGTTTTTACGTAAAATATTAAGCACTAAGCAGCACAATTATTTTCAGCCTTATTTATAATAATGAATGTTTTTTGAGCACCAAATCAGCATATAAGAATGATTTCTGAAGGATCCATCATATGAATAAATTATTAGAATTATTACCTTGGTGAATATAAGAGACTTATGCTTTTCACAAACATTTTTAAAAATCTGAATTATGCCAGCAGTGTGTGATGTGACCCTTTTAAACTAATGCAATATATTGTAAAACAAACCTGGAGTGGTAGATAATACACCCAGGGGCGATTCCAGGATTTTATAAATGGGGGGGCACAGGGGGGACCAAGAACCAGTGAGGGGGGGCCCATGGGAAATCAGAAAATTCAACTGGAAAAACTTCTCCTAAAGTAGAACAGTCTTTTTTTTTTTTTCAATTAATGATTATGCAGTCTTTACTTACATACATCATTGTTTATTCTTTCAAGCAGATATATTTATTTGTATGAATTAAATATAATTAATCTTTATTAAAGCTATTATTAAAGAGCAGTGAATGCTTTTCTCTTTTTATTTTGTTGTTTGAACAGAAGGCATTAGGTTTATTACGCACTGTCACTTTAAGACCGAGTGTGCAGATCCAATTGCACTGCTAATGCACATCCGATACTCTCACAACTGTACGTTCTGTAAAGACATAACCGACTGTGTTTACGTGAATACTCTCAAAAACGGACATGTTGTGTGTATTTGTCCATTCAGACGCGAAATAGAGCTCAATTTAGTCCTTAGCGCGCAGCGTGCTTAGCTGTAGGGCTGCAGTCTTCGGGTCGCGTGTGTGTGTGTATGTGTTCGCTCAGAAAAACATACCGAATAAAGCTCTCTTTCGCGTCGTCACTCTTATTCAGATCTGTTCATATGTCTGCCCTTCTCTTTCTCCCAGACGTTTACATTTTTGACGATTTGTGAGACATGCATCAAGCGCATTCCAATTCGTGTGCCGCTGGGTAGGTCAGCACGTTACAATTCAAATGTGCGCATCTACCACAAACGCAAATCAGTTCTGACTGGATCTATTCCCCAATCGTCCCTCCCTAACATTTTCGTCTATTTTTTATTCGTTGACGAAAATGTCAATACATTTTCGTCATAGTTGTCGTCATTTAAAACTGTTTTTGATATAGTTATCGTCTCGTGTTTGTCTGTGAAAAAATGTCATTGACGAAAATAATGGCGAACATTTTTCGTCAACGAAATTAACAATATAATATACTGTAATTGAGTGTGCATACCATAAACAGTGACATGTCGAGGTGTCTCTCTCCTGACTCCTGTTTGAAAAACGCGGACCAGATCCTGCTTTGCGAATCGCAAATCAAGCAGTGATTGACAGCGCTCTGATCCAATGGCGTTGGGCATTGTCATGTTGACCGTAAATCTAGCCCAATGATGTTGGGGGGGCACCAGGGGGGGCCAATCATATTCCAGGGGGGGCCGGTGCCACCCCGTGCCCCCCCTCTAGACACGCCCCTGAATACACCTTCAGTCCGTTGGTCAGGTAGCGAATCCCACGGCGGTCTCCATACGCATGCGTTGCTATCACAACCTTATGGCCCTTCTCTATGAGGCACTGTGAGAGCTGGTAGATGTGACTCTCCACACCACCCATGTTTGGGTAGAAGAGGTCTGACACCATACATATCCTGTGCTTCACACCCTGCTCATGATCAGAGGAGTGTGTGTCCAGGGATAGAGGTGGTGTTTTAGGTGGATGACTGTGACCTCTCCTCCTGTTGCCCATGGTGTAGTGAAATCCTCAGTGCTCTGCCATTCAAAAGTAGAGATGTACAACATGTAGTTCAGCACAACACAGTTACACAAGCTATATATTGCAGTATATTGTGGCTGAACGTCTCTACAACAACACTGCAAGAATTTAACACAATTTATGTACATTAATGTTACGTTACATTTACATAAATGTAAATTAACTATAAAGATACTGAAACACTCGCCCAGTCAATCACTCACTGGCTGATAAAAAATGAAACTGAATCCTGAACAAAGACTGATTTAAGATGTGTGCTCGATCTTGTTACATCTTTATCACTTTTTAAATCCATCGTTAATTCATAAAAAAATTGAAGGTGTCAATTGTGTTTCCCTGGAATAAAATGCAAATAAAACAGTAGACCATCCATGAGACCATCACGTCTATTTCCGTGTTGTTTGGATTCTTTTCTTCGTGGTGTAAAATGAAATGATGCGACGGTAAGTTCTGCCCTCTAGAGGACACAGTACGTTACGTTTACAGGAAATAGTTCGATTTAAGGAAGACAAAACAATATTTTTTCCCATTCTTTTCTTTATTACTTCTGTTAACTTTAAGGTCCAGTTAAAATAGTTTCATATAATACTTTTGGTCAGCAGTGAGTGGCATGTGACATTAAATTAATGTAAGTGTGTTTGTATGGCAGATGTGTTGTAATTTGTTATTGCAAAATAAGAACCCCTGATGTTTTCAAATCCTAAAAAACTCCCCTGCACCAAAAAAGACAAAAAGCACCACTAAATGGTCCATTCCAACAGTAAAGCCATATCTTCTTCTCTGCTGGAAACAGAATGTCTTTCTTTGTTGTTGTTGTTGTTGTTGTTGTTGTTTGGAACTATGAGGTTGAACTGACCACTCAGTGAGGAAGTCACTGACTGCACAAAAACAAACAGGCTATGTTCACACTTAGCGTCTTTTTTGACAAGAAAAAGTTGACAACGGCGTTTTTTTAGCAAAAAAAAAAAAAACGCTGGCAGCGTTCGGTTACAAATAGCAGCCGAGCGCGTCTTTTGTTGCTATAACAACAGCTGCAATATAGCCTAGTGCTGTGTGATGCAAAAAATGTCGAGAAAGAGAAAGTTGGCTCTTGCGTTGGCTTTTGAAGTTACCGGGGAGGAGAATGTTGGTTCACAAAGACGTTTGTGGGTGCACGACATTATACGGGGAAGGAAACTGTATGGTGCTCCATATTTTATATACCACATTATACCGTCTCCATTTTTTCTTGTTTTTCTTGTTATGGAAACGACAGGTCTCGCTACTCGCTTGTCATTGGTCAGCTGTCAAAAAGGCGCTTGACGTAGGGCGTTCTTTTCAGAAAAGTTGAACTTTTTTCAACTTAAAAAGACGCTCTGAGCTGCAGAAAAAGACGCCGGCGGTGGTGTCTAAAAAAGCGCTCAGGACTTTTTTGAAAAAACAAAAAAAACAAACAAAAAAAAAACGGTTTACTCCATAGGGTTATAATGTAGAACAGACGCTGGCAGTTTGAAAAAAGACGCTAAGTGTGAACATAGCCTAGGCTACATGGTTTCACTTTAGGTTAGACGGGCGGGGTCTAGTATATAAATACATGCTGTACAAAAACAACCCTTGTTCTTCGACTGCAGTGACAGTCAAGGATGTGTTCACAAGAGCTCTTATTGGATTACTCTTTACATGAGATATGGCATTTGCAGCAGCTGGTATGTTTTTTCTTTTTCTTAAAAAAAAAAAAAAACATTCATATCATATCATAGTGCTAGAGAAATAAAAATCCTTCAAAATGTGCTAATTTGGTGCTCAGTTATTATTAATTATTATTGGTGCTCAATTATTAATAATGGTTATTATGATCAATGTTGAAAACAGTTTTTGCTGGCTAATATTTTTGTAAAAATCATAATACATTTTCTTCAGGATTCTTTGATGAATAGAAGGTTCAATAAACAGCATATATTTGAAATAAAATATTTTGTAACATTATAAATGCCTGTCACTTTTGATTAATTGACATGTTTTCAAATCCTAGAAACTCCCCATGCACCAAAAAAGACAAAAAGCACCACTAAATGGTCCATTCCAAGCAGTCTAAAGCCATATCTTCTTCTCTGCTGGAAACAGAATGTCTCTTTTTTTGTTTGGAACTATGAGGTTGAACTGACCACAATGAGGAAGTCACTGACTGCACAAAAACAAACTTACATGTTTCACTTTTAGTTTGATGGGCGGCGTCACATGCTGTACAAAAACAACAACCCTTGTTCTTCGACTGCAGTGACAGTCAAGGATGTGTTCACAAGAGCTCTTATTATTGGATTACTCTTTACATGAGATATGGCATTTTTCTCCACAATTTTCTCAGACATTCTTTTGTTTGGCAGGAATTTGGAATAGTGCAACAAATATTCAAAAGTATTCATATTTATATGTTGCATCTTTGTTAACATCACTCATACAGCATGTTTCAACATGTTAACAATATGTTTCATACTGAGTTGTTTGTAATTAATAGCTTTACCACACTGTGTCAACAGCGTTACTGTTTCATTTCCTGTTGCGGTTACTAAATTCATTGGCTGTCTATATATGTTGCAGAAGAAAAAAGCGCTGGAGTTACCTTTAGTGATGTTAGTCTCATGAAGCCAAACATAAAGAAGAATAAAAGAGCTTCTGCATCATTCCCAATTATCAAGCCAGAAATGAGTGCTGCTGAGGTATAATGTCACAAACATCTTCTACATAGACAGTTTCTTTTTTATTTTAAACAGTGCCAAAAATACCTTGTAGTTAGTTTTAACTTGATTTGTTGAAGGTGCATGGTGAATTAATATTTTGGGCTTGTCCCCGTTTTTCCTGATAGAATATTGTTAAAACATTCAAACAATTTGGGAAGGACTGTATCCAGGTAAATATATGCATGTAATATAAAGTATTATTAATTAACTTTAGTTTAAGCCACTAGTATTTGCTTAATATGTAAATATCTCTGTAGCGGTTCAACTTCAAAATACCAGCCACTGAAAGCATTCAGCAAAAAGACAACTCTCTTGATGAGTCAAAGGACATTATCAGAGACCTGGCTTCTGAACTGGACAGAGTGGTACAGGTAAACATTTGACATTATTATATAAATTTTCATACGAGTTTAACAGAAGTTTTAAATTATCTGCATTATGCCCACAGTCAAAGATGTTCTACTTGATGAATCGAAAGTTTAAAAAGAAAGGAACTAAAGAAGAGCCGGATGAACAGCAGTATTATATTTTGCAATGGGCTGAAAATGTCGAGAACACACAGACAAAACAACTGGACAAGGAAGAGGTTTGGATTCACTTCTTTATGAGTGATTAGTTTCACAGAAATGTGATTATGTCCTAACCAGACATCATGCCATAAACTGATATGTGATAAGCAACACAAATATACCTCTTTCTGTTTTGAGAGTTTGTGTTCTAATCATTCTGGAGTAAAGTGGCAGAAGATAACACAGTGGAACAGGGAAAATTATGTATTAACCCTAACTAACCCTATTTTAGTTGTCAGTGGTATTTGTTTACTCTTTCGTTTCTTCTCTTTTGTTTGCTGTAGATACAACAGACCTGTTCAGAGCAGTTGTTGAACAGTGAAATGAAATTTAACAAAGCAAAAAAAATCTTGTCTGACTGGTGTTGGAAACTGAAAGACATGGAACAGGTTTGCATGTTTACCGAGATCAGAGGGATAAGACGTTTCTGTCATGCACAAGATTAAATCAGATATCTCAAATATCTTTCTGTCTCTTTCTGACTATAGAACTCAATATGTCCAAAGAGGGAATGTGAAGAAACACTGAGGGATCTCCACAAAGAATGGAAACAGGGAGAGTCCAGCATACTCCCAGTAATGGACTGGATCATATGTACTGTACTACAGTCAGAAAGCTCTGAGGTAAAATTTATCATAATGAAAATGAAAATTGGTCCTGTAAAGAAATCAAGTATTGCTATAACTGAGACAGTAGTCCATGGCTTTTCAATATTTTGTTTGTAACCGAACATATCTAAATGCATGAGATTTCAACTAATGTTTTAAACTTTCAATAAATGTCATACATTTTATGACTCGTGTTTATACTTAAGGAAACATGTTTTATATTGATTTCATTTGGCATTTTTTAAAGTATTTTTAAAAAATCTATTATTTGTCACTTCAATCACATTTTAATCAAAATGAATGTAAAATCTTAAAGAGTATTTGTGGTTTTATTGTTTTGTATAGAAGGATTCAATCCCCAGACATTGGGTGAAGAGTAAACAGAGATCCAGAAACGCAGGTGAAGATTACTTTGGTCTTTCCTACAGAGATTTTACATATAGTGTTTTTATGCTGTTTTCATGCTGGTAAAAATTTGTCTCAGAGAATGATAAATTGCATTAAAATATATGTGTAAAAGGTTATGTCAATGTGTTTCCTTGTTGTCTTTATTCCTCATAGTTGGATTATGCATTCCTAACCCAGGTATTTCCATTGACTTTCATAAAATCATGGCTTCACTTTTAATTGCATTTTAATTTTTTGGAAAAAAAGAAAAAAAAATTGTGTTGATGCTCAATTTGGTTTAATGCTTAATCCAATGTTACTTTCATTTTTGCAGTTTGGAAGTGGATTACAAAATCACCAGGTAAAGCTCAACTGATATATAGCTTTATATCAAGAGCATGTAAATGTACTATACATTACTATATAGAGTTTAATTTTAATAATTCAATATATTCTCATTTTGTTCTTGAAGCTGTTGTAATTCTGGATCCAAACACAGCCAACCCAGACCTACTAGTCTCTGAAGATGGAAAATCTTTGAGGGTAAAAAAATATGGTCATAATAACTGGAACGGGTTCCAAAGGAAGCATTCTAAATTCGATGGCTGGACGTGTGTCCAAGCTAAAGAGGGTTATAATACAGGTAGCCATTACTGGGAGGTAGATGTGAAGAAGAAATATGAGTGGCGGGTGGGAGTCGTGAAGGAATCAGCTCATCGTAATGGCTATGTCACCATGAACACAAAAACAGGGTACTGGAATCTGCGTCTGCAGCTGGGAACTTTGATGGCTTTGACTGAACCAGTCACTAAACTCTACATGGCAACACCCTCTAGGATAGGAGTTTATCTGGACATAGAGGAGGGCCACGTCTCCTTCTATGATGCTGAGAAAAGAAGACATATTTACACATTTAATACAGACTTTAATGAGACAGAGAACATTTACCCAATGTTTGGCACCATTGAGACAGACAGAGCATTGGTGATTTCATCATAAAATGTATTTCAGAAACATGTAGTTTAATACATAGCCTATCTCTGTCAAGATTTGTTCATGTGTGTGTGTGTGTGTGTGTGTGTGTGCATGTGTGTGTGTGTGTGTGTGTGTGTGTGTGTGTGTGTGTGCAAACACATGGCCTGTGTTTTGGGCATGTGATTGCATTGTCTTGTGTTGTTTACCACGCCCCCTTGTTCTCCTCGTTAGTCTTGATTGTTCATCGGTGTCACCTGTGCCCTGGTGATAATGTCTCTTATTTAAGGTCCTGGTGTTTGTTACTCGGTGCTTGTTCGTTTTGTATCTTGTCCTCCTGTTCGGTGAGCTGTTTATTCCTGTGATCAGAGTTTGTATCCTGCCTGTTAGTTCTAGTCTTATGTTATTGTCAAGTTTATTAGTCTAGTCCTGTCAATGTTCATTTGCCCCTTCGAGGGTCTTTGTTTTCTGTCTGTTTAATAAATCCATGTTTCATTTATTACTGTCTGCATTTGGGTTCATATCCGTATACCGTGACAATCTCATGATCCTTCCTTCTCTTGCATTAAGTTTAAAGTTGAGCTTTAAAAAGAAGACTCGTTTGTTGTATTTGATATAATCAAATTATTTTAATTTTAATCAAATATTATTTATTTGAATTAAGTAATATTTGTGGTTCTTGAAATAGATCAGTTTAATTCTCCATTCTCAAATATTTTGATAGAAATTTCACAAATATATTAAGTGTATTATAAATAAATAATTGGTTAGTCAAATACTAAATTCTTTTAGTGAAAAAAACTTAAACCTGTAAATTTGAGATAAAATGAACAATAATGTAAATGATATTCAGAGATTGTATTAAGTTAATAAAGTTAAATATTACTGTGATATTTACTAAGCCACATAATTATTTTTAGAGTGAATGTAAAAAAAAATGTATGGGCTATTCATTTTTTTTATTTGTTTTGTAACTTAAGTGACATCAGGAAGAGGTTATACCCTCCTGATTATAGTTCAAACCATCAGGAAGTTATGCAAAATAATGTATAATCCCTAGTTTCTCAAGGAAGAGTCTCTCTCAATAACGAAGAGGGAAGTCTGGCATACTAGAAAACTTGTTAGTATATAATTGGTTCTTTGACTCATTCAATTGAAAACAATTATTAATATCTGAGCATTTTCTTCTTTTAGCACAGATACAAAGTGGGAGTAAAAACTATTTACAAAAAGCTGTAATTACATGTAATATAAAACTGTAATATTTGGGGGAAATGTAGGCTATTTTAGGGACTTTAAGCTTGTAGTAAAATTCCAAATTTGCTAAGTCATAGCCAGAAGGAGATGCCTCACCTATACGTTTTATCATGACATAGTTTTTCTGTAAAACACATTAACTGAGACAATTCAGAGGTTTACTGTCATGAACATTCAGTTATTTTGATCTTAGATTTTCATGGCCTTTTAATTTGTTTTATCAGTCACACATGTTCTCCTTTTTTATTTAGTTTCCCGCCACTTATATGGAGATTCATTAATCATCACAGGTGTTCATACCACTGATCTATATAGAAATACAATGTCATTATACAGATCAGTGGTTCATACCCTGAATATTAAAAACACACAATTCAAGTTCAATTAATCGAGTTGAATTAATGTAACCTTCTGTCATTTTTACTCTTCAAAGTGTACACTTGCAGGTGTTGATTATAATTAATTTACTGTTAGGCCCATTAAAGGACAAACAATATCTAAAAAGTGTATAATTATCTAACATCCGACTAATTAAAAAATAACCTCAAAACATAACATAAATGGGGGTATGGGATATCTATATCTAGCATAGAAAAATAAATTGTCAGAACGTCGTCTCGCAGTTGCTGAATGTCGCGCAGCAACGTTGCTTACAGCCCTGTCAATATAGCCTACGTTGTTACAATGTTGCGAGCACGTACACAGCGTTGCCTTAGTAGAAATGCAACGTGCCACAGACGTTGCCACGAGAGAGTCTTCATGAGCACTGGGAGTGGAAGCACTCGAGTTAAAGCGGTGTAATGTGTGGGAAATGACCTGTGCAATCATAATTTACTTAATTTTTATTTAATTGCCTTTATCTCTCTCTACTTTCATACCAACCTAATTCAAACTTGAATTGCCATTGACCTTTTTTTATATTAATATAAGCAAGGCCTATAGCCTTAATGTCAACCCTTACTACCAAATCTCTTCCCACTCTCAATATTTTTTACCAGTTTATTTGCCATATTCATTTGTATGCATATAATTTCGGTAGGCTATAGCTATCCATTTCCTTTGTATTTGCCTCAAAAACGTCAGTATTCATCAAATTGGTGGTGATGACTGCCGGGACAGGCTACAGAGTAGACGATCGTATGTCATTGTGGTGCGTTCAAGTCCTCCTGGGAAGTTCGTACGTACGAGGTGGGAAGTCGTGCTTATAACGGCATGTGCGTTCAAGTCACTTTCGTCGGAGCAAGATGGCGTAGTATTTTCTCTTAATTAATTACACAAAAATACAGTAAGGTTCTTAAACTCTTGTTCTAGAAAATGAAGAACAAAGAAATGTGCATCAGGTGTACTTTGTGTTTTTATGTTTTTAATTAATTTATGAAGCCACTACCAACACATCATTAAATGTTGCATTGTTATATTAATACTATCATATTCTGTGTTGGCGATTAGCTAACTGAGCTGTTAATAGAAAAGCCTGACAATATCACGGCTAATTAATACCTTTACGTATTGTGTATTCCGCCATGTCAATCACTGACACGCCCCCAACTCGTAAAGATCGGAGCTTAGAGAAAATCCCGAGCTCCCCACTGGTATTTACGACATTGTGGTGCCGTTCAAGTGCGTTCAACTCGTAAATACGAGATGACTTGAACGCACCACCCCCCACTGACACTGAGAGAAAGAAAAAAAAGAAAAAATGTTCGAAAAATTCCCTCTTCTCTCATAGGCTACTGAATAATATCACGTGATTTGCGTGAAAAAAAAATCACGTGATAGCAAAGAATGAGTGTGTTTATATTATTCAGTAGCCTATGAGAGAAGATGGAAGTTTTCGAACCTTCAGCTAGATATCACCCTATTTTTTACAGTTTATGAAAGCTCGCTGTTCTAACCGATTCAGTCAGGACTCAGCAGCCCATGTTCCGAAGTGTTTGTCTAGGAGTACCCGAACAATATGAGGACTTTATCAAAGCTCATTCGAAACCTGGAGGAATCGCCTAGAAACGGTAAATCAATAAAGCATACAGATAATTAAAACGTGCAGATACAAAATATATATATAATGTATTTGTAATGTAATGATCCTGAGTGATGGAGATATGTTCATTTAAAGTTAAAGCCGAACTGTCATTCAGTTCGTTTTAATTGTATGCTGTAGCTTGCAGATTATTTACGTGCTATAATATGTGTGACTTCTTTTAAAGGACATGATGTCATGTGGGAAACTAATATTCATTCGAAGATTGTTGGGAGAAAATATGATTGTATGTCTGAACCGTTCACAAAACCACACTTGTCACTGGTAAGTTTTCATCACGAAACAATTTATATAAAACCAACAATGCACTTCTGGGTTCAATAGTTATATTTCTGTCACACTATGTGTTATTTTATAACAGGTAAACAAGAGGATGATGATGCTTACATTAGGAATAGGATCATCAAAGGTAAAATTTCATCTTTAAAAATACTCAGGTTAATTTTTAAATTAGCCTAAACATACAATCTTCATCATGACTGCTATGTTTTGAAGGACAAATCATACATGGACAAGCCTGTGTCTATGTCTTTGTATCCACACAGAAACAAACGATAACCTTGGACACCTTTAAACACATTACAACAGACCTGGCAACGCAGCTAGATAGAGTCACAACAAAGGTACATTACTAATTGTTACTGTTGGTATGTTTGTTTTAGACATTTTATCCAATTAGATCATCTCTTGACATGCCTTGACATGCCTCAATCCCTGTCTCATTTCAAAGGCTGCATAAGTCAACGATGATGCCTCATTTCAGTAAAGTAACCATTACATTCTAAAGTCATAATGAAATCATAACAATTTACACTTCACAAGGAATAACGGGCAATTTTATAATGGTTAGGCTACTTTTGTGAAATAAGACATCCTACCTTAATGACATATGCAGCTGAGAAATGCACATTTGAAATGAGACAGCTAATTGATGAGCAAGTGAGAGATCATCTACATTATCATTCTTATGTCTAGACACTGAGTGAGTAAGTTTTGCTACTATTTCTATTATAGGTTTTTGGAAAATCACAAGCTTACAACGTGGTGGATGACTTGAGTTTGGAGGAGTGTAAAGTTTTCATTGTCAGATGGTCTGAGGAGCTGAAGTGTTTGCGTGCAAAATACAGAAGGCATCTAGGCAAGGTAAAAGTGACTCAATATCTGTTTGTAACTACACACAGGGTCCAGATTTAAAGCCTTAGAAATTGCCAAATGCGAGTAAAAATATTTTGATCAGGAAATAAAAAGCTGATGGGCCTCTTTATCAGGAAATGCAGGAAATGTCTGTTGAATCTTGCATGACTCCCACAAAGATTAGCTTCTAAAGAACTTGAAATGTTACAGCGAAACTGCGAAATGTCACATTCCGTTCCATTATACATATTCTATGGAAGAAACACCAACACTTCGCACCTACCTACACTATATTTCCATATAATTTTGAATGTATTTGAATTGATGATTTGCATTGATTTGTTAATCAGCTGCAAAATGTAGATATGTGCTTTTATTTGCAAATTTCTTTCCATGACGTAAAGGAGAATGAGAAGGAAACCAGATAGGTTATCATGGTTAGGGTGTTTCAATAACTAGGCTAGTCCCTTTGGTTCATTATGCTGTTGGTAACAGCTTATAGTTTATGATCTTTATAGGTATGGTCATGTTGGTGTCAGTCTACTGCTGCTGGTGAACTCCATAAAGGGCAGTGTGGTGTTTCATGTACTTGTGTCAACAGTATAAAGAGACTATACAGAAAGCTATCAGAACCATGAGAAAACATTCATTCGAACCTAATGCCTTGAATAATCAATCAGTCTATGATGTAGAGATATAAGACATGCATTATGCAAAATGCAAGTATTGCATAAACAACAAAAAGATTGCTAAAAGGTAGTTAATGTTTAAATATTTCTATTTCATCAGATTTCCAATATTAAGAAATGCAGAAGGAGTCTGGAAGGTCTAAACACCAGAGATCATCAAGTTCAGAAACTGACAGAAGCTCATAAAGATTTTCACTGGTTTATTTATATTTTGAAGTCACTTCCAAAGGTTAGTCATAATAAAAAAGCTTTATTACTTGATCATACTGTCTGCCTTGTTAATATTCTCTCTTTTTTTTTTTTTTTTTAAGTCCTCAGTGTGTCAAGAAGGATGTGCTGTAGTAGAGCTATTGAATCTTTACAGACTGTGGAAGAAAGGTCAGCTGATCAGCATGCTTCCTATCATGGACTTTATCATGAAGACACTCAAGGAAAAGGTATCATGCTGAGATCATGTTTCTCTTTTGTTTGTCTTCATGTTTATATGCTACTCCACCATTATAATCATCCACATGTGTAAAATTGTTTATAAGCCTTGTTTCACTTTTCCATTTCATATATAACTTAAAATCAAAAGCAACTGCTTTTATTGGGTGACTAGATCTTAGGGTCCTTCCTATTAGATTTGACTGGCGTTTGAAAACCATATAGAACTGACCCCAACCCATCTGGAGTTGCAGATGGTGGCATAAATGATCTATGTAAATAACTCTTGGTTTCTATGTCTTTAGAATTCCGTTTTGAAACAGAGGCTTCAACATAGATCAGCATGGATGGAAACAGGTGGGGATTTTGTATTTACATGCATAGAATTTACCTTAGAATGTGGAGTGGCTGGTGTTTTTTGTAAGCACATATGGTAAGTTGTGCATTTATAAGAAAAGGCAAAGAGATATCACTTTCTATATGACATTACATTCCTGTAAAATTCCAAAACATGTCTCCCATTACTTAGTTTCTAATTTCAAACTATTTCTAATTCTCTGTCTCTCCATTTTAGGTTAATCTGTACCATTGGAATTTAAACTACATCTTCTAAAAAAAAAAAAAAAACAGCCGAAAACGTCCTATGGAAAACGTAAACCGAAAATGAATGTCACCCGCCCCTCCCATCCGTGCGCAAGCGCTTCGGTTTGGGTTTCACTCACGGTCGACCTGTTATCACGTTGAAGGGGGTGGATTGGAATCCACTGCTGCTTCAATGTATATGTAATGAGTGATTATAATCAAGGTATTAATCAATAATTTTCCTTCTAAATATCAAATGAGTTGAATGACTTCTCTGGAGATTTTACTTTGTTATAGAAGTTACCAATGTGATTACTGAAATGTTCTTTTCATGTATTCTTTAATGTCAGTATTTGATATTTGAATGCAGTAACAGTGCTTGCCTATTTATCCCAGCTTCCAGAAATTAAATAGGGACTTGTTTTGTGTTTGAGAAAGGTCTTCAACATGTTAAAACATATAGGGGTCATTGAAGTCTATAGTTTAAGGGACCATTTGTCAGTTAAAGCCTATAGTTTCCATTTAGACATTCCATTTAAGTGTCCTATCCTGAGAGAAAGAACTTGTTATCTTGATGTTTTGAGAGGACTCTCCTGTTTATAGCTAGAGCCTTGCCAAATCCAACCTTGGAAAAGATGTGTGCCGGTGTGTGTGTGTGTTAGTCTTCTTGCTTACAGGTTAAGGAACCACTGGCATTATTGGAGATATTCGAGACATGCTGACACCCAGCAACCCAAATCTGCGATCTGGAAGGTCACGACGTGCCTGACTTCAGGGTCCGAGTGTCAGCGGCATAATCAATAGAGATATGCTTCTGTCTATCTGTATATGTGTGGAAAATTACTATGTTTATCAATTTCTTAGCCAATCAGAATCATTCAGCCTGTAAGCAAGGACGTAGCTTAGACCTTGGTGAAGGGTATAACTACTGTGATCTTTCTAACTGTAAGCGAGGCGGCCTACGAACTCCTGTGTGAGTCTTGAAGCTGACTTCTGCTGATGAAACTGCAAACTATCTTCAGTAAAACTTTTCTTCAATTTTTTATAATTCTGACTCCGGGTCTTCTTCAAACATCTGGTCCTTGGGTCCTAAACTGTTAACCCCTAACAATGTGTCTGCCTATCAAAGATTAAGCATGTCAGCGGTATGGAAGTATTTTAAAGTTTCAGATGAGGACACCAAAGTTGCAATATGTAACATTTGTTCTGCAAAAATCTCAAGAGGGGGTGCGGTGGCGAAGAACTTTCCAACAACAGGTTTGATACACCACCTGAAATCACGTAAACAATGTTGAAATCAGACATCCTCCTTGTTTATATGCAACAGCAGAATAGAGGCCCACTGCCATTCTGTGATTTTGTGTGCAGTTATTCAGATAATTGTGGATCTTTTTATGCACAACTGTTAAAAAAACTATTTTATTTGATGGAACATAAACCTTGAAGAATAATATTATTTGGTATTATTATTTATAGTTATTGTTAAAAATATTTTAGGTTTTATGTAACTGTTAATAAAAGTTTGATAATTCTATTGGTTTGTGATTTTTAATTTCAGATCCATTAAATTAAAGCAATTTAAATTTATCTATATATATATATATATATATATATAATCCTTTTTTTTTTTTGGTTTCGGCCCAGAATTTTCATTTCGGTGCATCACTAATTTTGACACATTTGTTTACTTCATGTATGTGGTTTTTTTAATCTTCCCAGATTGGCCAAGTTGTGTATGACGAGGTACTTTCAGTTTCTCTTTTTTGGGACTGTGGTTGTTCATTGTTTTCAGTGCATTTTCGGAAGGTTTTAATTAAATAAATAAAAATAAAAATTTAATTAAAATTGATTTGAAATTTTAAGACGTTAGTAAAACCTTGAGTTATAATATATTTGGCCACTAGGGGTCATAGAAGGTTCGTTTCCCAGTGTTGTCCTGTGAAGTGAACTTTTCATACCTTTTCTGCAGATATAATTTAGTCTATCTACATTTTAAAAGAAATTATGTCTCAGGTTTGGTGAAAAGCTTTATCCTGCAAAACAGACAAACACAGGGCTCTTTAGTCATCACTCGTTGTAGTATCTTTATTATAAGATAAAAGCTTGACATACAAACCAGTAAAGGATCATTGTATCTGGTGAGAGGTATTGCACACAGCATAAAATTGTTGTTATAAATCGTTTTTAAATGATACAGTCCATCTAAATATGGAACTAAATTATGGAACTATAATTTTTTTTTAAAACTCTTTTTAATGGACTTGAACACCATTGTAGTAGCAATTCAGAACAACTCAAAAAAGGATGTGAATGTTATACACAAATTGGTGGATTTATAAACAATAACACAATTATTTCTATGGCCCAGGATCAGCATGTAACAATAAATGGCAAATGTATAGATAAACATAACTATTAAACACAACCAACAGATAAGGCATAAATTGAGAATGTGTGATTATTTACTCCCTGTGACTATCCCTGTGGATTCGTAATAAATGCTATGAAAAAATTGCTAAAATCAAGACTGTAATTTTTTGTTGTTGTTTGTTTTTTGCTTATATTCTTTAACCTATTCTATCTTCAAAACATAAATGTTTAACATTAAAAAAAAAAAAGAATTAAAATTGTATTAGGAAAATATGTCTTTAATACTTTTCACAGCGAGAAATTAGCTACTTTTTAGAAAGTGGCTAATGTTTATACTTTTACTGTATGAGTTTCTTTTGCATTGCTTTTAAGATTAACTTGTGTGAAAATGTATCATCTAGAACAGGAATTTTTCAAACTTGGATCTGGGACACCTAGGGTACCACAGAGGTATGGGGCTCAGGAACATTTTGAGAAATAATATTTTTCTCAATTATTATAAATCCTTATACATGAAAATACATAGCTGCCTTTATACTTCAGTATAAAGGGGAGCATCATTTGGCATCCGATTCTGAAAACACCTGATCTAGAAAACATGCATGTATGCTGGTCCAGCTGATAATGTGGCACTAGAGAAATTTGGAATCAAAGAATTTGATTAAGTTTCTGTTTGGTCAGTCATATAGTTAGATCATCTGACCTGGCTCTGCTGCTCCCTTTGCTAAGACGACTTAATGATCTTGTTTCCTCTGTTGTTTCTAGTTCCAGAGCTATAAGTGGAACATCCATCACCTCCTCTATGGCCTCCAAGGCTTTTGATTTTTCAGAACACTCCTCCTTCTCAGGGCCCCCAGTTTCCACAGAGTCTTCTTCTTTCTCATCCCACTCCCTAGAGCCTTTCAACTCCTCTGGATCCTCTATCTCTAATGACACCCCATCCTTCCCCAAAGTTTTCTCCTGTACAGTCTCAACTGAAAGTCCTAGAGCTTTATCTAGAACTTCCTCACCTGTATTGAATGCAGTCTCAATGGGTCTATTCTCATTTAGGTTTTCTAAAACGTCATCCTTACCCATCCTTACATCTTCTAGAGCACAACTTCTTCCTGCATCCACTAAATCCTCTAGAACACCACCCTTTCCTATATTATCTACATCTTCTAAAGTTCCACCCACCCCTGTGTCTACTTCATCGCTTTGAACTCCATCCCCTTCTGTATCTTCTACATCCCCCTGAGCTTTGTCCTTTCCCAAATCCACTTCATCCCCAATGGGCTCTGTGTCAGATACATTTGACCCTACAACCTCCCCTAAAGCCTCAGACTTTTGTTCTCCCAAATCTCCAGCAATCTTCTCATCATCTAAAGTTTTTACCTCCTCCAAAATGTCCTCATTTACAAAAGGCTCAATCTCACAAAGTTCTCTCTCTTCATCAGACGCCCCAATTTCTGTCCCTTCCTCTACCACTTCAGGTAAACTCTCTTCTTCTCTTAACCCCTTGTCCTTATAGGTGTTATCCTCCTTTCCCCCAAATTCCTGTGAGATTTCATTCTCTTCAGCTCCTGAAAAGTTTTCCTCTTTTGTTGGCTCAGCATCTACCAAACTCTTATTCACTGACTTTTCCTCAGTTGCCTCGCTACTGGCCAGGTCTCTTAGATCTAAATCCAGACTCTCCTCAAGTGATATTAAATATGTTTCCTCCACACTTTCTCCCTCTGATCGCTCCTCCAGTACTTCTGGTAAAGCTGTCTGAGTCTTTAAGCTGTCTACCTCATCTCCTTCCCGAAGTAGCTGCTCTGGTGGGAGCTCTGATAGTGTCTCTGTGACCTGAATGAAGGAGGGTCGAGTCTCATCACAAATGATTGTCTCCTCTACAGGTGGAGCTGTTGGCATAACCGCCTCCTGACTCCTTTTCTGCTCCTTCTCCAGTTGAGATGAGAAGAACTGTCCCTCTTCCATACTGACCTCAGCTAGTGGATGTATGTGTGCAACCTCGTCTATCTTCTCCTCTTCAAGGTGCCTATAGCCTTTGCGTTTTTGGACAGGGGTGTTTAAGAGAAACGGTAAGCTTCTCTCCGGTGGTCCAAGAGGTTCCAACTGTGCAGGAGCTGGTCGATGGAACACGAAGCGGATCTTCTTCAAGCCAAGGTGGCTGATCTCCACAAAGTTGAGGAACAATGAAACGCAAGCAACTGCCAGCATGAAAATGATGAAGATAGTCTTTTCGGTGGGCCGGGAGACGTAGCAGTCCACTGTGTTGGGGCACGGCCAACGGCTGCACTGGTACAGTGGCAGGATGCGGAACCCGTAGAGGAAGTATTGTCCGACCACGAAGCCTACTTCAAACAGAGCTTTGAAGATGATATGGCAGATATAGGTGAAAAGCAAGGTTCCCTCGAGTCTGAACTTTTTGCTACTCTTAGTGCTGGTCTCCTTGGTGGTGCGAACACTTCCCTGATCCGTCGCTAGGGGAAGACGCTCCTCACCGATTTCCTGTTGGTGGCTAATCTCAGCTTCTTCACGCTCCTTGCGCTTCTCCTCCATGTGAATGTAATGGACAGCATGGCCGACGTATACAAGCGAAGGTGTGGATACAAAAATGATCTGTAACACCCATAGACGGATGTGAGAGATCGGAAAGGCCTCGTCGTAACACACGTTCTCACAACCTGGCTGCTTAGTGTTACATATGTAATCAGACTGCTCGTCTCCCCAGACAAACTCTGCAGCCGTGCCCAGAATTAAGATGCGGAAAATGAACAGCACCGTGAGCCAAACACGGCCAATCACAGTGGAGTGCTCGTTTACTTCCTCCAAAATATTACCCAAGAAGCTCCAGTCTCCCATGGTTGTATATTAGCTGTGTACAAGAAAGACAAATAGGAATTAGGGAGAAACTAGATGACATAAGTGTAGGTAGCACTTTATTTTACAGTCTTGTTCCCATGTACATACTACACTGTAAACAAAACAAAAAAAAGTTGCTGCCTTAAATTTTTGAGTACAGTCAACTTGGATGTTCAAGTCATTTCAACTTAAATTGCATTAAACTGACTTAAAGTAATGAGTTGAATCTTGTAGAACTTATAAAAGAAAGTTTAAAATTGCTTGACTTATTTTGATGAGTTAATGCAATGTAAAAACATATGTTGTCATAAATTATTGATCATATAATTTTTTACAGTGTATGTACTTATTATAGTAATTGGAATAACTGGGTAATTACTACTAACCCTGAACCTACCCATAAACCTAACCTTAACCCATCTAGTAACCTTATATTACCCAGCACTCTCTTAGGTAAGTACACATGAGTGCACATACTGTTAAAATAAAGTGCAACCCAAGTGTCTTTTACATTATCTAGTGATGCATTATAATCCTGACACATAATACATACATAATTTTGCTGTTTTTTATACAGCGTTTTCAAAATATAGTTAGTGATATCCCAAAAAATACTTTCCAAATGTACCTTCTCACTAATCTGTAAACCTTTTTAAACAAAACTAGACAGAACTGACCATTTACAAACAGGACCAGGAAACAACTGTAAGGCTCAAGATATGCCATTGCCAAAACACATCACCAATGGGCTCACATTCAACATTTTAAGCCATCTGCACATCTTAGACATAAGAAAACAATTTTAAAAGACAAAAATTATACATATACAAGCTATTGCATTAAAAGGAGAGCCAATGTGAATTTAGCTCTAACGGTCACCTTTGCAAAGTAGTGGATTCAATGCAGTCCAGTTCTGTCCGTTGCTCCTGGTGCCCTACGGGGCGAATTGAACTCCTGTCACCCAAACTCAGTCCTCGTCCTTGTCGCACCACTGAGCAGATGTGAGCGAATGGGCTATGATGGCTGCTTTTCATGCCTGCCGTAGAGTTTAAGCTGCTAACTAGATGCCCTTTATGCACCAGACCACGAGTGTTGATGCAGAAGACAATAGGATCAACAGACCCGCAGCCAGAGGGGCCAGAGGGACAGGACACCATCCACAGGCCCAAACCAAGAGCACACGCTAAAAAAGAAATAAAATAAAACTGGGGCATGAGGTCCACAGAAATGGCCAACTTCATCATGATATAAATGCTGTAAGGATGTATCAGATGATGAAAACTGAAAACAGAAAAATCTGTGTTCAAACTGTTCCGTTTACTTTAAATAATATAAAATGC
Organism: Scardinius erythrophthalmus; assembly: GCF_964197995.2. Lineage (NCBI taxonomy): Eukaryota > Metazoa > Chordata > Actinopteri > Cypriniformes > Leuciscidae > Scardinius > Scardinius erythrophthalmus. The sequence continues at coordinate 16,359,250 of NC_138226.1, read as the reverse complement.
ATAGCAAAAGTGCCAGTAAAAACATTAGCATTGTTACTAAAGATTTAGCTGTCAAATTAATGCTGTTTTTTGCCTTCTATTCAAAGAATTCAGAACACAAAGACTGATTTACACAGAAAAATTACACAAAGATATTAAGCAGCAGACCTGCTTTCAACATCGATAATAATAAGAAATATTTCTTGCTTACCAAATTAGCATATTAGAATAATTTCTGAAGGATCATGTGACACTGAAGACAGGAGTAATAGTTACTGAAAGATTCAGCTTTCAGCTTTCAAATCTTAATATATATATATATATATATATAAATGATATTAAATTGTAATAATATTTCACAACCTTACTTTTTTTTTTTTTTTTACTGTATTTTTGACCAAATAAATGCAGCCTTGATGACCAAGGAGAGATTTCTTTCAAAACAGTTTTTGAATGCTGGCAGAAAACAGAGAAAGTGAAAAATTAAATCTGTTTTATGATCCATGTACAGCAATGAGAACTGGGAAACTGTGCCACAAACTTCATGACATGGTTGCTCGTGTTAGGCGGAGCAGCATTTTGGTATTACAGTGTTTGTATTTCACTGTATGAGTGGGGTACACACAGTAAATTATCCACCCACAAATCTTCAACAAAATGTTGCTGCACTCTAAGCCAAAAGACTTTATGACAACAGAGATATTTCACAAACGGACAGCCTTAGGAAATGGTGATAATAAAGCATTTGGGCACACACATGCAGGAAAGCTGGGTGTTGGAGGTATAAGGTTTAATGGTTTTGTGATAATGGGGCAACAGTGCAGCTCAATGGCAAATTTATGATATCGGCCAGGAAGCTCAAGCACACATACACACATGGATAAACTTCAACAATACCCTGTTAAAAAACTTCCTGCGCAGCTGAATCATTGGCCAGACACATTCTTGTCAGTGTTGGTTCACACCAAGATTTTAAACAGTACGCAAAGCACCAATGTTTAAAAGTCGGGAAATGTGTATAGTCTGAGATATTTTGGCATTTTTGGGTTTATATGTTTTGACTGTTTCTCTTACTGTGGCAGTCCTGATCAAGAGAGCACATGAAACAGTTGGCAAAATCCTATACTTGGGAATGGTTTATTTAAAGTTTGGGATTGTTTAGCACTTATCTAAACTGTTGAATTATTGTTGTCACGGGAAACAGTTTGTGCTACAAGTTTCAGAGGGAAAACAACATGACTGACAGTCAATGGGCAATGTTTTATGCTACATAGACGGAGAGTTTATTCCAAGATACACAATTCATTTCCCCATACTGCACAGTATCTCTCATAACATTTGACTGGTTGTTGTGTACATAAGGACCAAACATCAAGATAAAGAGAAGAGCACAATTAACTAACTGCTTAAACTGTGTGTGCTAAAAGCTATTGAAAACAAACATAGTGGACAAACACTTTACATTTGTCATCATTTAATGAAACTATGCCAAATGTGTTTTAACTATTGTCCTATAACATGTTGCCCCCTCACCATTAATCATAAACCTGCCATTGATATAGTAGGTTGCACATCATATCTGATACAGGGAAACAATAAAAGGTGGAACTAGAATTATGTCAATACAGAAATATTAATAATAGTAATGCGTAAAACAGTAAATAACAGTAAAGAAAAAAATCTAAATTTAATAGTTAATGATGTGTAATGACTTCATGGTATTCCATGCAATTTAGACCCTAGTAATTGTTCCCTAGAGGGGTTTGTGTGTTTATATAGTGGACACTAGCAGGATAAGCCACACAGGACTGCCAGTGAATAGTGATAGGATGACACAGAAAGACATGATGTCATTCTAGAGCATTGAGCCTATGGAGCATGTGCAGTCAGGCATGAGCCCACATCGTGCCAATGCAGCAGACACTCATGAAGCTATAGCACAGCTATCAAATGCTGCTCACAATACATTTCCTATAATTAAATCTGATTTATTGATTTATTTAAAAAAAAATCAGCTTTTATATCTAGAAATTCTTAACGCTGACAACATTTAGTGAAGTTACATGCTCACTAAAATCACCCTAACATCCGTTCATTAAAAATATTTGCAGTCTGGCATCATTTGTTTGCAATTTCCACTTTGTTGGATGTCTTATCGAATACATTCATACATTTTTGACAAGTGAGACTTAAGTGCCAAATGCTTTTTGATGGCACTGTAAACCTGAAGTATTTCGAAACCAATGCTCTTTGTGTATTTCAGTAATTCACCGTCCCGCCTTGAGAAAAATTAAGTATCCTTGAAATTTACTTTACATTTCTATAACAAGCTTCATGCGTCATTCAGAGATACAACCATTTTAATTCAAGTCAAAGCAATTTCTCACTCTGTCTACATTACAAATTTCCTAGATGAATAAATGCAGACTTCAGCAGTTCTTCATTGCTGAAAAGAGGATGAAGATGCTAAGGAGGGTTGATTCAAATAGAATCATCATTAAAAAAGACACTGATGGATCAAAGGACCAAGAAAGTTTAAAGAAAAACATATTAAGTCTTCAAATAAGGAGTCATGTTTGTCCTGCATGTGTCTGGACAGAAAAAGGGTGCCTATAACATTTTATAAACCTTTAAACTTAAAGGGATAGTTCACCCAAAAATGACAATTCTGCCATCATTTACTCACCCTCAAGTTGTTCCAAACCTGTATGAATTTCTTTCTTCTGCTGAACATAAAAGAAGATATTTTGAAGAATGTCAGTAACCAAACAGTTGATGGGTCATTGACTTCCATAGTATTATTTTTTCCCATACTATGGAAGTCAATGGGGGCCCATTAATGCATTTCTTCAAAATATCTTCTTTTATGTTTAGCAGAAGAAATTCATACAGGTTTGGAACAGCTTTAGGGAGAGTAAATGAGAGCAATTTTGGGTAAACTATATCCCTTTGGTGTGAAATAATGCACCTTCATTCAATCTCAACTCTCTGTTCACACCTCCAGTGTGTCTCTTCATTTCTCCTCATTTTTCCTGAACTGAGCCTCACTTCCTGTGGGAACTATATTTTCGGACCTTTCCAATGATTGTTTAATTAATTTAACAGTATATACAAAAGCATTATCTTCACTTCCCCCATGTACACAAAAACTATTCTCACCAAGCACAGTTTATACACACTGAGTTTTTCAGTCACCCCAAGCGGACATCAGCCCATGCCAACCTAAACTCTTGATTAGAGTGTGCATTTGAACGATTACGTGTGCCGTGTTTATGGATGTATGGAGCAGGTAACTGTGCTGAGGTCATTGTGCCGGTCGACCAGTTGTGGTCATAAAGAACACCTCGATGGGTGCGACGGCCGGCGCTGCCCAGCTGCAATTGTGTTTGCGATTGGAACAAATGTTGATTTTGGACAGAGGTGAAAGACCTGGCCTTCTCCGTTGTTCCTCTAGACAGACCAAACACACCCTCACCTCTACTGACCTGTTGATACGCTGATATTTGAAACAACATTGTGTAATATTGTAACATAAATACAAAATATATCAAAATAATAAAATATAATTTTGGCACATAAAAAAGCTGATTATTTAATTCTGTGTACTAGAGACAAATCCCAGAAACATGTGATAAGCCTCCATTGGGGAAACAGACTCCACGCATGAGAAGAATGAGAGACAGGGAACCAGAGTGGCAGGAGGCATACGTACCAGAAGATACAAGCTTCCTTTTCCTCAAATTCAATACTTCTAATGAACAAGTGATTTCCTGTGGAAGTTATCGCCACAAAGGGTTCAAAAGGACGGACTGCCAGTAGTGTGGGAGCCGAATATTAAAACCAGTGCTTCAAAGTTTTGTTGTTTGAGTCATTCATGTTTCATTAATATCACTAATTTATAATGGCCAGTGCAGATGAGTCAGTTTTTTTTAAAAAGGCAAGAGAAACCATTCTTTGAAAGTTCTCTTGAGAAAGTTTTCTTGAGAAAGTTATGACTCACAACACCAAGTATTTACCTCATTGTTTTAGTTCATTTGATTTGGATAACCAATAAGTAACGAGACACACAATGGGCATTCAAACATTTTCCTTATTAGGTTATTGTATTTGGTCTTTGTACTATAACTTTTGCCAAAAATGTCAAGCAATCTAAATTTCAATATAAACTCAGAAAAAAAAGAGAAATATCTTCTAATATTCAATAGCTATTTGACAGACAGTTGATGTACCACGCTGACATCCATTGTAGGAAAAAAATACTATGGAAGTCAATGGCGTACATCAACGGTTTGGTTACCAACATTCTTCAAAATATCTTCTTTTGTGTTCAGCAGAAGAAAGAAATTCATACAGGTTTGAAACAAGTAAAGGGTGAGGGAGAGTAAATTATGACATAATTTTCATTTATAAGTGAAACTATTCCATTAACCATTTTAATAAAATAAAACAATCACTTAAGTCACACTTTTGCACTTCAAGTTTAACCATATAAATGTATTTTCACATGACTTTGGTTTTACCCAAATAACTGAAAAACTATGAAAGTATGTTTTCAATTATTTTCGAATAATATATGTCATCTAAATATTAAATGTCTGTGATGTGCTTTTGAATTATTAATTGTTAGCGGTTATATGGGTGTAAACCTTGAAAGCGATTGTTAGTCTGACATCTCATATTTTTTCTTAATTCTGTATGAAATTCAGAAAACTTCAGATGTAATTTTTAATGTTTGTGGTGCTACAGATTTTGAAGTATACAGTTTTCTTCACAAAAACACAAAAATAAATAAATATTAATACATTCATTAATACAAATTATAATATTTAGTATATTCATTTTAATTATATTATAATAATGCTATATACCTAAAACACATAGTGGAGCGGCTAAGTGATATAATCGTTCAGTTTATGATACAAGCGTGAAAATTGGCATGAGCAGTCTCCATGGGTTACTTGACAAGAAAATTGTCCGAGCCACTTGAAATTTCAAGATTTTTCATTTTTCAAGATGGCCGACACCTTAGTGGAGCAGTTAAGTGATATAGTGGTTTATTTGGTGATACAAGCATGAAAATTGGCATGAGCAGTCTCTGATGGTCACTAGACAATAAGCCACCCACAGCTACTTGAAATTTCAAGATGGCGGCCATTTTTCAAGATGGCCACCACCTTAGTGGAGCAATTAGGCTCATGGCAATTTTCATGCTTGTATCACCAACTAAATGATTTCTTAAGCCTAATTGCTCCACTAAGGTGGTGGCCATCTTGAAAAATGGCCGCCATCTTGAAATTTCAAGTAGCTGTAGGTGGCTTATTGTCAAGTGACCCACAGAGACTTCTCATGCCAATTTTCATGCTTGTATCAACAAATAAACCACTATATCACTTAACTGCTCCACTAAGGTGTCGGCCATCTTGAAAAATGGCCGCCATCTTGAAATTTTGAAGTGGCTCGGACAGTTTTCTTGTCAAGTGACCCATGGAGACTGCTCATGCCAATTTTCACGCTTGTATCTGCCAAACATAAGCACTTAGCCGCTTCAATAACAACTATAAAAATCATTTTAAGATTTAATTGGCAAATCAAGTGATTAGCTTTTCCTCAAATCAAAGATTATTACATAACAGATCACCCAGCTATATATTAGTTATTGAGGTGCACTTGCAAATCTGTGTTGACTGCTGTTCAACAGAATAAAGGAAACAGTGGCCACCAAATACAACAATTTCTATCATTTGTAAAAGGTTAAGAAGTCTTGTTCACACGTGTAAATGTTCTCTAACCCTGTTATGTACAACCTACTATAAACAAGCAAGCATATAAACTGGCAAACTATATTTGTTAAGGTCAAAGGAGGAAATGATTGATTGTTCTCTTCAACCTGACAGGAAGCAGACCGTGGACTTCCTGTAAGCGTAGCACTGGTCACACTAGGGGGCCAATGCTGAGATGCTGCTGAAACAATGGATGATGCAGAAGATGAGGGAGGGAAAAAAACTGAGGGAAAATGGGAAAGGAACCGAATAAACAGGAGAAAGAACTGCATAAGCCATGGCTTTGTGGGAAAAAGCTGTGGACTGTCAGTCACATTAGACACACTGAATGCATGAGACCAAAGCAGCAGCAAAACCTATATATTTTTTTAATCTTCTGAAGAAAACGTGAGTACTTGTCAGTGAAAGATCTGTGCCAAAGTCCTATATTGTTATGAGTGGATGCCAGGGTGTTGCTAAGGTGTTCTGTACGATGTTTAGTTTCGTTAACGGTTCTCACAGTGCATTTTTCCGCCAATGCAGACAGAATATATTTTAATAGTTTCCAGTTCTTGAATGAATTGTCCGCAACGTGCCTGAATTTACAGCGCAAAACAGAGCCATAGAACGAATGAATTTAAGAACCATCTCTTTATAGAGAATCAAAACCATACAGTGCATCTAATGTAGTTTGACTCTCTTACGAATGACTCTTATGAGTCAGTTTATTAGTGTATCAAACACATACAACCTTCAACTGACTGTGAGATTTAAATCAGTATAACATACTGACTGGTTGTTCAACGTGTAAAGATACACATTATGAGTTTTTTCAGGAGCTTATAACATAAATAGCCGACAAATACAGCTTTTGCAAGAATTGTTTTAAATGTTTATCTATTATCATTAAGAACAAATTCCCAATCATTAATATGAGTAATAATAATAATAATAGTGATGTCTGCCTCAGCATGCAACATTAATAAAGAGAATAAAGGATGGATGGAGGAGGGTTAAAGTAGAGGAGAAGGTAACAAGGAAAACAGGCTGATTGCCAGTTGGATGCTGATCTTCAAAATATATTTTCATCCCACCATTAGACCAAAGCAGAAAACAATGTTATCAGAGGATGTGACAAACTAACGGCAGGAGAAACGCTCTCCGTCTTTCTCTCAATTTCCCGTTCTCTCTTTCTCCCTCTCTCTACACGTCTTTTCTCAATCTTCCTTTCATTCTCTCTCTGTCATTCTTGTACGTCTTTCATCGTACGTCTTCATCGTCTTTGCAACTTGTTTATACCATGCCTCAGTTTCACAAAAATCATACAATTCAAAGAACTTTTTTAAATAAAATTCACAAATTAATTTCAGTAATTTACCATGCCATGCTTTCTATCAGGTAAAACCCTGTTGGCTTGTAAATGAAAGTGTATATTGTTAGAATGAATTAGACTGCATGGGCTGTTCATTTGACATTTACGCATTTGGCAGACGCTTTTATCCAATGTGACTTACAGTGCATTCTGGGTATACATTGCGTCTGTTTGTTTTCTCCCTAGGCATCGAACCTTTGGTTGTTGAGAATCTGATAAAATTAGCTGAACTGATTATGAAATTAGCAGCATAGACACACACTTTATACATGTCTGGGATCGATATCTCAGGGTGACTCCTTTTCCTGTGTTTGTCTGAGTGGTCGTGTCCAACCACTGAAATCCATGTTTCAGCTCCAGTGCAGAAAAACAGAACATCTACCCGTCCAGCTTCCTCCTTTCTCTTAGAATAACGTCTGCCAGTCTCCTTCTTTCCTGGACCAGTTTTTAAAGTGTTGATTGCTATGTTTCTATAGGGGTGGAGTGTGCTTTTAAAAACACTATGTACATCTCTGCTTGTTTTGCCTTCTCATATTCAGAATAGTATGGGTGATGAAAACTGTCAAAAAGAAAAACAGAAAGGATTGGAAATTGTTCTAAAATTATTTGATGCATATCTTGATTTTGGAATTTTTTTACACCTAATTCCACAGTAGTTGCACAGTTTTCAGTTATTTGAGACAAATAATATAGCATACACATAACATAACTGAACAATAAAAATATCAATTACTTTAAAGAGGGCTTATTATGCTTTTTTCTTTTTTACATTTTCAACTTTCTTTAGTGTGTAATGTTGCTGTTTGAGCATGATTAAGGTCTGCAAAGTTACAAAGCACAAAGTCCATTTCAAAGGATGCCCCCTGAAATGCCTCCACTGAAGTCTTGAGTTTTCTTCCCACAATATTCTTCATTTAAATAATTCCTTCACAAGACATACACAAAAAAAAGAAGAAAAAAAAAAAGATGAGGCCTGGTTGAGCTGTGTTAGTAAGTTGAAACCTACAGTTATGGTAAGGGGCGTGACATTTCCAAAACATGCTTGAAGCAATTGACCAATCACAACACACTGGTCCAGCCGGCCAATCAGAGTACATTGAGCTTTTCGGAAGGAGGGGCCTAATAGAGACAGGAACTAAACAGAGTGTTACTGACAGACTGGGAAGAGAGGTGCTGCAATAATGTAAAAAAAAAAAAAAAAAAGTGAAAATATGGGTTTTTTTTACATTCAAGCTTTAAACCCTCTAATAGACCGCAAAAGCATAATCATTATTTTTTAAGAGGGCAAAATAATTCATTTTTAATAGCAAATATTATGTTTGGATATCTTAAAGGCATAGTTCACCCCAAAAGGAAAACTCGTCATCATTTACTCACCTCCATGTCGTTCTAAATCTCTATTACTTTCTTTCTTCTTTCTTGTTCCCAAGAATGAACCAATCAACATTGGAGAAATTCTAGATTTGGAGAATTCTATTGTATGGACAAAAAAATGTCTTAATGTATTTTCTGTATAGAAAAACATACAGGTTTGGAAAGACATGACGGTGAGTAAATGATGACAGAATGTTATCTTTTTTTCACTATCCCTTTACAGTAACAAAAACATATGGACAACTCCAAAAGCAAAGAGTGAGAGTTAACTAAATTATTTTAAGGGTACATAAGTTATGTCAAGAAATGAAATGGACAGACACATAAAACAGAAGCATTAGATGCATATTCAACATACTTTGTTCTTCCGAAAAATAATAAATCAGCATATCTGTGAATTATAACAACTTTATACCGGTTAGTACACACCTAAATACTGCTCTCATTACATTTGTCTCAGTCACCCTGTTTGTAGAAAAAATGATTGGTGGGTGCTGGCGAGTGGAACAAAGCACTATCTACGTCATATTGTCATGTGACCCATTTTAATAATGCTCACAGAAACTCTCCAGACATAAGTACGATATGTTCAACAGTTATGACAATGAGGATTTGCTTGGTGATGTACTAGCAAAAGACTCCAAACAGAGTCCAAAATCTTTATTTAGACTAAAATTTCAAATCATCATGTATTTCTGACCATGTCAGCATCAATGTTATTCTGTGATACTAAAATATTTCCTTTATCATTTCCACTTGATTTGGTACTCAAAACTATTTTATAGGTTTGGGGGAAAAATGGCCACCTTAATTTTAAACAAAAATGAAACATGTTCATACAGAATTTTGAAGAGAGAGCCAAGGATGGCTTCAATGCCCGATGTTTAAATCCCAGAGCCACTTTTCATCTCTTGACTTTTATCTTTTTGACTAAATTAGAAAAAAAAATGTATCCCGTTTTTATTCATGTGAAGAGATGGGTAAACAAACTGAATAACTTACAGATTCACTGAGGGCTTTCCTGTGATGTGTTAGATGAGCCCAAATGATAGGTACATTCAATATTAAAACAGATAGCTGATGGGAATTCTCATTCATTTTCACTAAACTAACCATTAAACTATGTAAGTAAGTGGTTCTTAAAACAGGGGTCAAAGTTTTAGGGCTCAAAATTTCCATTTCCTTACATTCCATTTCTCTTTGGCTCTAAATGAGCGAGTGCACTATGACACAATGTCATTAACAGCCCTTAGTAACCTCTGGTGTCCCTTACACCAAAATTAGCATCATGTCGCTTTGTGCACATTATACTATATATATAAGTACAGACAGACACAAACACACATGGACCCAGCAGCAAGCAGTACTGAAATCTACAGAATTCCCACCACACACACTCACAAACACACACAGACCCTTTAGCAAGGAGGAATGAAACCTAAAATATTGCCATTATATAAAGCTGACATATATCTTCCGGCTCTCAGCCGATGAGCAGAATAAGCAATGAAAGAGATGTGACGAGAGAGAGGGCTTACAGCTCAGGCTTCTCTTTAAATTAGTCTCTGTGAAGTTGGTTGAATTTCTTACAGTTGCTTCCTCACTGGAATACAGTAGCCTAACAAGACTGTATGAAGGACAGAAAGAAGGACACCTGAACAAAGAAGAAAAAAGGGATCATATGATCAGGTACAATATTTTAATATCCTATAAACACTGGTACAACCATTTTTGCTACACTGATGCATAAAATTGTTCAGCTGATAAAGAAATGGGAAAGGGGGAAATACAGTAAAAACTACTTGAGCTCACATTTTGGGTGGTCGCCAGGGCAGTGAGTCTATATGAGTTTTGTCTCAAGAATTGGTTTTAGCTTTAGCTAGCTATAATTTTGCAACCAAGCCATATTGGAAATGTCCCTCTACCTACATTTTTGCAAAACTCCAAAAACATACCTACATAAAATTCACTGCAGTTTCCAGCTGAAATGAGCACGAGTAGCCGTAAAACACCAACACATTTATTCTTTTTCACTCAAATTATGATTATAGAGGCAGATTATTCATTAAAAAATACTTATTGCTCTTTGCGCAATACTGTACTATGACCCGCATTAAAATGTGCTTTATAAGTACTAATAAACAGCCAATATCCCAGTAATATGCATGCTATTAAGCAACAACTTAATAGTGATAATTCATCAAATAAAGTGTTTTTCACAATTTTTTAATGCTTTTACAGCCACTCACTGGACATTTTACTTTAAAATGGTTGCAAAACATGCAAGAAGCAATGTAATATCATTTTACAGAAATGCCAGCATAGGAACGTTTTTTGTATCCTGTACAATTATTTTGGTATAGAAAAAGTATTTGCATCTATCATGCTGTGATTCATTTACAAATAACCATGTGAGTGGATGATTGTAGTGCATCCAATCGATCATTTGCATTGATCTTGCAAAGTAGTCGTTACTTACCAACCCTCACGGCAATTATGCAAAAATAAATGATCAAAATATTAAAGCTGCTTTTCCATGGTGATCACTGGCTGTCACGTTCAGTTGAAAATTTTTGGTTTATTAAGAACGAATTTTAGTTAAATCACATCAGGATTTAAACCAGTGTGCCTTTGCATGCTGTTAAAATTGAGGTCATGTGTGTACGCATGGAAGTGAATGTTTGGTGAAGACATGTTTGTGTGGTTATCGCATGAAAAGGTTTATTGATTAGGGTAGGGGTAAAACTTCAACAATCACAATCATAGTGACAAGCACAACGCATCATAGCACAAGTGAACAGCCTGAGAAGAACAACCATTGTGTTCTATTACAATCTCACTTCCTCTCTTTACAAGGTGGTATTCTTATACACCAGAGTGCATTCTGGTGGTGGTGGGGGGGTAGATTGGGGTGGGGGCAACTAGAAAGAGAGAGGGAGGGAAGGAGGAAGAGAGGGGGAGGAGGAAAAGGAAGAGTGTGTGTGTGTGTGTGTGGGGGGGGATTTAAACACTCCCTGAGATGGCCCAGTATTCTCAGTGTCCCACACTTGTGCTTTATTCCCACAGTGGGACAGGCACGAGGGGGCCTGTGCTGTATTTGAACTACAGTCTTGCTGGAGTGTTTTCTAAAGAGATACACTGCCATTTTTCTCCATCACTCAGTATTTCCCCACTGTCATACAGACATCAGAGCTGGGCTACGTCAACAGGACCCCGGGCCACAGAATAAAAGCCCACACTTTCATCTGAAGAGGACAAGACCACAGAACACTCAACCAAAGACGATCTCATAAGTCAGCAGTCAGACAGGTAATTCAGTTGTATACATAATTGTTTAAGAGATCTATGAGTCAAATAAGATTTTATTGGTTTATTTTATGGTTTTATTTGTGTCGTGATTTGAGGAACTGTGCAGAATGCTGTATTTTAAAACAATAGATTATTGGTTTTTATCTTTTTAATATTGAAATATTTATATTTTAAATTATTTATAACAAATATTAAGATACCACTGACTTTATTAATGTAGCCTACTAATTAAATATTAAGTTATGTAGAAATCTTTTTTTACAAGATTTTGCTTGTAGACTTTGCTACATACATTTTTTACATGGTCATAAATAATTCAGAAGAGTTTCAAATTAAGTCCTCAATAATTACATTTGCACTTTATGACATCATTGTTGCTTGATAATCTGCAGCCATTCTAATGGAACGATAATTTCTGATTAGCACTTATCCAACAGATGCTTTTGTCATCATAAAGGATTGTGATTTTGATTGTACTTTAGCGACAAACCGTCTGCCTGGTCTATTTTAAGTAGAAATGTGAATTAAAGTCAATTCACACGGCACCGACAGACGGCCACAGACACTTCGACGGGTTTTGTCGGATCAGTGTGTTACCCTGTCGGGGTCAGTTGGGGTCTGTCGGAGCTTGTTTTCATCGATTGAACATTCTGAATCAGATTTATAATGTCTGACAAGTGACGTGCTGTAATTTGGTGACTGTCGGCAGTGTGAATTGGCCTTAAGATCACCTGACCTGTGATTAATGTATAAGCAGTTTTATACTTATATAATTAGATACAGTGTTCCCAATTAACCTACACATAATGTCATTTAATTAAGTATCAAATATATAAAAGTTGCAACTGCATTTTAATTATGTTAGAACTTTTTGCAGACCCAACTCTACATTTGTGAGCCATGTTTTTGTGTTAAACTTGTAGAACGCATTTTTATACACTGCTTAAGTGTCCAAAAACATGTTAAGGGTCACTATATGTTAAATATATTAGCTATATCTCTCATATCCCACTCACAAGTCATATTTACAAAGTGCAAAAGCCCTGTACAACATGTCAAGTGGTGCCTGGCTTGAATAATAAGACACTGGCTGATCAATACAGTTGCTTTGACAGTGAAGAGAAAAACAAAACTGCCATGTAAGGAAAAACATCACACAGTTAGCACCTGACAAGCAGAGAAGGATTGTCTTCATGGTCCATATGAGGAATCCCACTGGATGGCAAGTGATGTGTTGATATGTGCAGGTGTCAGTGTGTGTATAATGGGGGTTCTGCAGTGGGCAGCGTTGGGCGAGGGGGATTCACTTCACATGGATAAAATCAGCATCTCATCCTTGAACTCTCCATTGATTCAAGCGGCCTGTGTCAGTCTAGGAATGTCTGGCTTAAACAGTTGTTCTGTCCTTTGTTTTTAAAAGCACACATTTAGCATTGGTATGCAAGTTCAAGTCCAGCAACACACATGCATGCAGGTTTAGACTTCAATTGGAAGTGATGATAGTTTGCTTCCTCCATTAATAACTGATTCAATTTCCTTCACAAAATTCTTCTTTCACTGTATTTCCCCTGTACTTCAGTGCAAGTGCCATTGCCCTTTTAATTTCCCACTCCACACATGTAAACTGCAGGTTAACGCATATTTATGTAATGTCTCCATTCGACATTTTAACTGCTTTCCCCGGACACTGGAACTAAACAGCGTGAAATATGTATCTGTGACTCTACAACGTGTATGAATATTTAATTAGTTAAGCAAGTACACTTAACTTATGATTGGCTCTTTGTAAGATCCATCCAAGCACTACCTTGATTTATATTGTATTCATTTGACACTGCAAATTGTATAGGTAACACTACAAAAGTAGTGTTTTACTACTGTATATGGTTAATAATGGCCCTTAAACAGGGTTTAAAAAGATGTTAACTCAGGGTTAATTGCAGTCACAGCCCTTCTCTTTCACAGAGATATGCAGTCAACTACCCCATGGTGTTTAATAGTTTTCGTATAAATGGATGTTTATGACATTCAAGCATTAAGTTTTATTGATTGTACTGAGATAATATACAAGTATGCCCAGTTTACATACACCTATACTCACATAACTTTAAATTCCCCTCAGAGAATCTGTAGATTTAGCATTTTTGCTTAAACAAATGATATATATATATATATATTAGTTATTATTATTTTAGTACTGTGCTAAAGAAGCTTCATAACAGATGTTTACATATATTTCTCAAGACAAAATAGTAAATAATTTTAATAATATTGTCAATATTGTGAAACGTTATTACAATTTAAAGTAACTGTTCTATTTTCTATTTTAAAATGTAATTTATTCCAAAGCTGTGTTGACAAAGCTGAATTTTCAGCAGTTATTAGTCTTCAGTGTCACATGATCCTTCAGAAATCATTCTAATATTCTGATTTGTTGCTCAAGAAATATTTATTATTATTATTGTCAAACGTTAAAACAGTTGTGCTGCTTTTTTATGTAACATTATAAATGTTTTTTTACTGTCCCTTTTTTTAAAATCTATTTAATGTTTCCTTGCCGAATACATTTTTTTTTCAAAAAGACCCCAAACTTTTAAACTGTACATTTCTGTAGCAATAACTGCATTTATTCATTCATAAAAGCAATTTTTATGATCCATCTTATTTGAAAAAAAGAAAGAAAAAGATACACATCATGCAAACTTATAATCAGATCTATATAAACCACAGTGTTTGTCTTTGTGTCTTGCCTAGTTTACAACTCTGGTTATATTGGGATAAAGATGTGACTAGAGTCTGTGGTGTCATGCTGATTCTGGTAGTCCCTAACATCAGGTTAAGGGGAAAGGGCTTGAATAAATATTTATTCCGAGTTAAGGGGTCGGTCTCATGCGTGGGCATTGCAGAGCCTCTTATGGTGTGAGTATCCGTGTGCCCGCAGTGACATGATCACTGTGAGAAAAACCAGCATGCCATCACTTGCCAACAGTGCCTGGCACCTCTGTGAAGTGCTACTAGAATGTTTCAAAGGTGTCGTGGCAATGTTCCCAGCTTGTTAAACTGATGTAAATGGAAGCGCGAGGCTGCATGTTATTCTAAGTTTATTTTTGTTATTGAATGTTTGACATTGCCTTAGAGTCATAAAGAACAGCAAAAGAATCCTTGAGGGTTAAGGGAAGCTCTGATGATTCCGAACAAACTAAATCTCAGGAACACTTTTGAAAAGCTTCTCAGATCCTGATTCATTAGCACCTTTCCAAATCAAATAGTTTAAAAAGGCCAGAAAATGGATGTTTAATGCAAGTCATAACTTATGTAATGTTTGTATATACATTTGGAAACACCATTTTTATTTTTAACGTTTTTGAAAGAAGTCTCTTGTGCTCACCAAGCTTTTATTTATTTGCTCAAAAATACAGAAAAACAGTAATATTGTAAAATATTGTTAACATAATGGTTTTCTATTTTAATATACTTAAAAATAAAATGTATTTCTGTGATGCAAAGCTGAATTTTCAGCATAATTACTCCAGTCTTCAGTGTCACATGCCTTCAGAAATTACTGTAATATGCTGATTTATTATCAATGTTGGAAACAGTTGTGCTGCTTAATATTTTTTTATATAACCTACATACCTTTTTTTAAGTTTTAAAAAAAGAAAAGCATGTAACCAAATCCACTACCATTCAAAACTTTGGGGTCAGTATTTTTTTTCTTTCTTTTTTTTTGAAAGAAATCAATATTTTCATACAGCAAGAATGTGTTTATTGATACAAAAAAAAATGTAATTTATAGATATATAGATTTATATTGTTAGAAAAGATTTCTATTTTGAATAAGTGAATCCAGAAAAAGGTATTCAGGTTCCAAAATATATTAAGCAGCAACTTAAGCTTTATAATAACTGAGTATCAAATCAGCATATTAGAATGATTTCTGAAGGATCATGTGACACTGAAGACTGGAGTAATGATGCTGAAAATTCAGCTTTGCATCACAGAAATAAATCATAAAGTATATTAAAATAGAAAAGCATTATTTTAAATATGTGTATATTTTGATCAAATAAGAGACTTCTTTCAAAAACATTAAACATAGTAATGTTTCCAGACTTTTCCAGACCGGTATATATATATATGACCTTTGAGGTCAGTGACCAATGTCAAGTCTTTCCTTTTACAAATAAAAAATCATTTGAGAGCAGGTGAAAGTTCTTCCTGTCTGTCATTCATCTCACCAACTCGTGTGTGTGGACTGAAGCCCCATTGTTTGCTACCTTCAAGAAATACAGCAGTCTTTGACCTCTCATAATACCTCATGATAAGAGCTTTTTGGGTTTTACGATTTTTTGCATTAGCCAGATGAAAAATAATCAGCGCAAATGAACTCTTATCTTGTGTCGTTCTCTTGCTCTCTTTAGGAAAGTAAACACCCTTGCACTCGGAGACCCTAAGAGACTTGTTTCCTTTAAAGTAGCAAGTCTAAAGGAAATCATATTGTTTGAAATTGCTTCCTAAGAGAAGAAGAAAAGGAAGATGGAAAAAAAGGAAAATGTAGACAGAAGGAGAGAGAGCACACACTGGCAACAGAGATCGCCCAGTCAGTGTGTGAATCAGATGGATATTTCCGTCCTCCTGTTTTTTTCTTTAAATGTCTAAGATTCCGTTCCCACCGATGCCATTCCGAAAGGCTTTCGCCAACACAACATAGCACACGGGTTTGCTGAGTTCACGACACGTCACTGAATGACAGTCAATTCCAAAGCATCTGATGTAAAATACTTTAGATTAGATTTTAAAACAAACTAATAAATGCAAAAACTGGATAGAGCCTGGTGCTTTGCTGCACATAAGACAGATCATTGCATTTTCATTATTAGATCTGACACTATATACTAAGGTTTCATTGTTCCGTGAACTTCCCACTGCTCTTTCCCTTCAGTAGCTCATTTAAAGACCAGAACCTGACATGCACAGGAAATTAATGATGTTAAAATTCATCGTCTTGAATACATTTAGGTCAATCTCACAAAAAAATATTCGGGAATATGAACCACATGGTTCACATTTCACAAAATAAATAGAAAACAATAAGAAAAATATAATATGCATAAAGATAATGATAATAAAGCCCATTTAATACAATAAATATACAACAAAAGAGAGTATACAACAAAATAAGCTTCTTTGTATAAAGTCCTGTTATGTTTTTATTAGTGCCCTCTTTATTGTTTCTGGATTAACTTTCACTAAACATTAATGGGAGATCAGACATTTTGATTATTTTACATCTGCTAAAAAAATAGGAGGGCCTCCATTCAAACTGTCAGTCCATATTTGGCCATTCTACAGGAGATCAGCACAGCAGGACCGTCACCAGGGTTTGGTACAGGATGGGTGTGAGAGGGCAGTCAGATACAAACCCACACACACATAAACTTTAAAGGTAACTCTCTAGTGTGGCTGCAGATAGTGCTTCATAAAACATTTGAGGTTTAATGGGTATTCGAGTGACAACATCCTGTAAATAGCGTTAAACTGAAACCCCTTTCAGAGGAACCCTTAACTGGCGCTAAAGAAACAACTAAAACAGGCATGTGGAGAACCTGAGAAAAGATCAATGTGTGTGTCACAGCAAAAGACACAATAACACATTGTTGCATTGCTTTAACAACTTTTAAGCTGTTAGAATTTCATTTAGGATTAACAAAATCAATTTAGAGACATACAAGATGCTTTACGGAATGACTGGAATTTAAGAGTGATTTATTTAAGGGCGGACTGATGCGGCTGGACTGGAGTGGCATTTACGGAAATGAGGCAGCACTCACTGATGTTATTTTGGGAAACAGAGCAACACTGGACAGTGTTAATGTTAATGTCTAAGATTAATATATTGCCTGATACCTGAATTTATATTTTCGACACCTTTGAGAGGAACAGGGAAGAAACTTTTGAAGGAGTTATATTTTTTACTAGTATTTTACTTCATTTAAATAATATAGAATATACAGTATAAAAAGCATCTCTTGAAAGTGTTTGTTTTTGCTCTCAAAATAAAATCTAAAATAAATATTATTTTTATTAAAAACTGATGGAATGACTTAGTTTAAGAGGAAATAAATGGTAAAATAAGTTGTTTTGATTAAGACTTTAGCTTTCTAGATAATTATTTTTTTCTCCCTTTTTGGCCCTAACAAAATGGTGGCCTTTATACCAAATACTAATTTTAAAAAAGTTATTCATTTACCTCCATAAACCGCAAATGATAAATATTTTTTCTTAAAATGTAAAGTTATTGCCAATTATCCCAATTAAGGCCCGTTCACACCAAAAACGATAATTATAATGATAACTATATTAGCGTTCACACCAGCGGAGGATATCGTTCCGTTTATTTTAGGCGTGCACTGCAGTTTTGTCGTCTGCTGCTTTAAATGCTCGAGCTCTTTAAAGCAAGATGGAATCTGATTGGCTGTCAATGTTCTTATCATTCATTATCTGTGAAAAATCTGTTCTGAAAGTGATTCCAACGATATCGTTTCTCTGTGCCGTTATCGTTATAGTTCTGGACTCTGCTATTCTTTTATATTTAGAACGATTTTTAGAAAATCTTTAGTGTCATAGTTATCGTCCTTGGTGTGAACGGGCCTTGTACCTAAATAATATAAAAAATAAAGAAAAAAGTCTTAAAGGGGACATATCATGAAAATCTGACTTTTTCCGTGTTTAAGTGCTATAATTGGGTCCCCAAAGGCATCTACCAACCCAGTAACTTTGTCTTCCCTTCTGACGTAGGAAGGGGATCTTATTATAATATTACCGCCCCTTAATCTGCACGTTTCCACCCACGGACGCCGCCATTTGGTTTTCGCAAGCAACAACAGTGTAACCAGTTCTAACCAAATGACAAAAGTTTGAGCAAAGCATGCAAACCACTCTGTCGTTGGCTGCACAGAAGAGAACAGCACACTATGTAGAGTCCCAGCCTCAGAGGAGACAATAGAGCAGCGGATTCATTATATTTTCAACGCAAATCGCCCAGAAACAGATAAATCAATGTAACTCCACAACAACTACTTATATCCAATCATTCAGAAACGTCCAGATGTAGTCTAAAAGTTGCAACCTCTTCCTGAGTCTCTCTGTAAGGCTGCACTCCACTACTGGTTATTTCTGAGATTTTGGATGAGTGAGATTATTCGCGTGTTTTGTGTTTTGTTATTGTATGTATCCGAAGCTTGTGTAAAGGATCGGCCGTCAGAAGCGGGGAGCAGCGGCTCATTTTCTTAAGGGACACACACAAAAACTGAGCGTTTTTGCTCACACCCAAAAGGGGCATATTTGACAAGCTATAATAAATGGTCTGGGGGGATGAAATTTCACAGACACATTCTGGGGACATAAATTTATATTACATCTTGTGAAAAGGGGCATAAAATGTCACCTTTAAAAAGTACTAAATAGAAGAAAAAAAAAACAGTCTGGTTTCTCGGCTGGTCGCATTTGTCTGGATATCTTGTTGTTATGTTGTTTGAAGTCCCCGTGAACTGGAAGCTGCAAACGACTTTTCTCCAGTGTTGTGACGTATTTCCAAGTGAAACGGAATATTAAACAGAGGGCAGGGATTTACTTTAGCACTCCTCCTCTCCTTCTCTGCTCATAGCAGAGTAACGGTTTGAGGCGAGTGGTTCATCGTTTTCAACCCAAGCCGTCAAACTGACGTCATCAGAAAAGGAACGCCATTCCAGACCGGAAGTCACTTTTCAGAATTTGATTGAAAGATTACCACGGCAAACATTTTTTTTCTGTGAATTAACTTGCACGGATTAATTGTTCACCACAAGACTAGTAATATGTGCTAACAAAGTATAGGGTCCATTTTGATTTCATGTTGACTTTAAATGACTTTAGTATTTGTCAAACTACACGTAGAGGAACAGTGACCCCTGTCATCTCGTTTGATTTGTCTCTGTGATGAGAAGTTCAGTTAGTCCCTGCAGTGTCCTGAAAGACACATCACTCACACAGGGACAAAACAGAAGCACAAAGGCTGGCATACGTGATGTAGTTGGGAGACAGCTGCAGAGTGGTAAAATGATCACCCTATCTAGGCCTGTACAGGGTCATTCAGAGGGGCAGTTCTCAGGGCCCTTGGCATCACATTGCCCTATACCCTGCCAAGACCACTGTTCCCATCCCACCCAAAAAATGGGACAGGCCAGACTAAAATTAGAACTGTCACCCCTGTGTTTAAGTTCATAGTGCTCCCCTCTCAGGCCCTACTGTAAATATACAATATAACATGACACACAGAACGGGAAACCTCTGGAAAAATTTAAGTGCGTCACACACACACACACACACACACACACACACACACACACAAGACGTCAGTTTTGGGTTTAAAAATTAGTTGGGATCACTTGTAGAGCTATGAGGGAGTTTATGGGGAGGCATGTAAAGATCGAAACAGTATAAGATTGCAGCCAGTTTGATTTGATCTATTTATTGATAATAATGCACCCAAATAGTGATATCTCATATAGCCTATTAAAAAGTCTTGATTAATGAATGACGAAAATATCTCTCCAATCAACAACACAATTAGCTATATATCGCTCCTCGGCCTTATGGCTAAGATCAAATGTAGCCTAATATCTGTTTATTATCGGTTTATTTTAATAAAAATATATATATATTTTTGGAGCAGGGAATAACCAACAGAGCAGCGCCATCTGCAGACTAAGGAGAGCCACGTTCCATCATCTACTCACATGCGTCCATCCTCCATCCCTCCACTCCTTCACTGTGGGAAATCATGGAAATGTGTCGTTCAACCTCACTTGTTCTGAGATTCTTCGATAATCTGGATTTCATCGATATATCGACTAGTCGGAAGTTTTTCTCTTCATCTTGTTAACAACAAGCAGGCTTGATGACGGACTACGATACTTCTAAAAGCTGATTGGCTTGTGGTTACCTCTCTCACAATGATTGGTTACATGCACGAGACACATTTATATTGTTATTGAATAACAAGTATATACAGTACATGAACAATATATCACCATGTATAAACCGTTTTTAACTAACTAATTAACTAACTAACTAACTAACTAACTAACTAACTAACTAACTAACTAACTAACTAAATACTTTTGCTTGAGGAAAAAAAACAATATTAGCCTACACAAAAACATTAAATGAGATGCCTGTACTGGCTGTACAATATGATAATATTGTGTTTTTAAGGGCAAGACTGATTCAATATAATGAAACTTATTTTTAAATACTAAAAAGTATGTGTCTTTTTCCAAGTGGTGCTCACTGCAGAGTCAAATGACGTCTCTCTAGATCAGTGGTTCCCAATCCTGGTCCTGGGGACCCACAGCTCTGCACATTTTATATGTCTCCTTTATCTGACACACCCAGTTCAGTTCATAGA
The DNA here is from genome assembly GCF_964197995.2 of Scardinius erythrophthalmus. Lineage (NCBI taxonomy): Eukaryota > Metazoa > Chordata > Actinopteri > Cypriniformes > Leuciscidae > Scardinius > Scardinius erythrophthalmus. Next base: position 16,338,009 of record NC_138226.1, on the reverse strand, counting down.
GCTCTTTCCTAACGAGATAATGATCTGAATCAGGTGTGTTAAATGAGGGAGACATACAAACTGTGCAGAGCTGTGGGTCCCCAGGACCAGGATTGGGAACCACTGCGGATATGGGCAGAGTTATGGTGTGGTGGGATATTCCAGCTCCACCCATTAGGCCCAATTCCATTCAGATATGGGAAGCTGGACTTCATCATTTTAGAATAAGTAAACGACCTTGCGTCATTTGAAAATGTATTCTGATTGGTCAGTTTAGTACTTGCTTAACAACTAGCGTTGTTAAATGGGACGGTCTAGCCTACAGAGTACTGTTCTTGTCACCTAGTAGTAGCAACTGTGACAGCTGCCGTTGATGAGTGGCAGTAACGTTTGTATTGGACTTTTTAAAAAGTTATATTAAACAAAACAGGGTTCACAAACTAAAGTCTAAATATGTTCACCATGGTCCATTTCTTTATATAATAAAGAGTATAAACTATATATAATCGCATCTTTGTTAGATATAAGACAACATTTGAACCGCTTTAACGTGTTTTTTCTTTTTTTTCTTCTTTTTTTTGTATCATTAGATATTTTAGCTGGAAACCCAATACTTATACATTTAAAAGTGTAATTCGAAAATTTCTCTCTTAAAAAATCCTGAATGAATTCTGGGGAAGGATCCATCTGTTGGTGTTGTATCCTTCATTGCACGGGAAACGAAGGACACATTTGGAGGCCTTCAAATTTGGACAGCTTTCGTCGCGCCGATGTGACGCAATGTGGCCTTTGAAGGATGCAGCCTCTGAATTGGGATGCAGCTTCAGTCTCCACTTTCATTATATTCAGCAGCAATGATAATCCATACATTTCAAAAAAGCTGAAAATGCATGACTTTTGACAACTTGCTAAAACTGATCTTGATGCCAATCTCATTTTTTGTATTTATTTGCTTTCTCTCTCTTCTCTCTCTGCCTCAGTAGCGCTGCCGTGGAGTGATGGGGGACTGGAGTCTCTTGGGTAATTTTCTGGAGGAGGTGCAGGAGCACTCTACATCAGTGGGGAAGGTCTGGTTAACTGTGCTGTTCATCTTCCGTATCCTTGTTCTGGGCACGGCCGCAGAGTCATCATGGGGCGACGAGCAGTCCGACTTCATGTGCGACACACTACAACCCGGTTGCACGAACGTCTGTTATGACCGAGCTTTCCCTATTGCCCATATCCGCTACTGGGTGCTGCAGATTGTCTTCGTATCAACACCATCCCTCATCTACATGGGCCATGCCATGCACATCGTTCGCGTGGAGGAGAAGCGGAAGCAGAGGGAGATGGAAGAGAAGGGTGAGGAGGGAAGAGGAGAGAAGGAGTATTTGGAACACAAAGAGAAAGTCGAAAATACAAAGACAATGTTCCGCCTGAAGGGAGCGCTGCTGCAGACATACGTCATGAGTATTATAATACGCTTGGTCATGGAAGTGACCTTCATTGTGATCCAGTATATGATGTACGGCATCTTCCTGAATGCTCTTTATCCTTGTAACATGTCACCTTGCCCCAACCCTGTGAACTGTTACATGTCCCGTCCAACAGAGAAAAATGTCTTCATTGTGTTCATGCTGGTGGTGGCAGCAGTTTCACTGTTCCTCAGTGTGCTAGAGCTGTATTACCTCGGATGGAAACAGTGCAAGCTATGTTTTAGAAAATACGCTGTCAAACATGCTAATGACGTCAAAAGCAAAAACAGCAAAGTTGTTTCTGTTGTCCAACCTGGCAAGACAAGTATTCCGATGGAACTGCCTGAGACTGCTCAGCCACGTCCCTCCCAAACCTGCACCCCACCCCCAGATTTTAACCAGTGCCTAGCATCAAGCCAACGTCCAACATCACCCCCACTTCTTCATTCTCACCATCTTCATCACATCCATCAAACCTGCCAGCCTTTCACAAACCACCTGGCCCACCAGCAGAACTCCGTCAACATGGCCACCGAGCGGCATCATCACAGCCAAGATGACATGGATCCTGCTGAGGACTTCCTGCAGATGAGCTACGGAAGCCCTGAAGTCCCGGGTGAGATGACACCTAGCGCCCCCTCCACGCCATCCTCCCAACCAGGATCCTCCAGAGACAAGCGCCGGTTTAGCAAGACCAGTGGTACTAGTAGTAACCGGGTCAAACAAAGTGATCTGGCCGTGTAGGCTGGGTTACAGGATGTCCCAGAGGAAGAGAAGCTGGGTGAACTAGCCTTAAGATGAGAGATATGGATGTGAGGGGTGTGTATGTGCGTATAAGTATGCTTGTGTGTTGGTACTATGAGATGGAATATTTCATTCATTTGGGCTTAAATAACACTATGAATAAGAGGATAATGGATAATGAGAGGAAGACAGAGAGAGAATCTGTATCAGAGAATTTAATATGGTTTCGTTGAAACTGTTGTCGTAATTGTTAAAGTGTATGTAGATTTTTATAGGGTGGGATCAAGTGATCCTGAATAAAAGCCTGTTGATATAACCGGATGAATGAATGGATGGATGGATGGATGAATGGAAGATGAGAGGACTACTGAAATAAATTGGTGACATTTACAAGATAGCACTGAATAGTTTTGCACAGTGTTAAGGTTCATATTTTATGATTAATGTTTTTGTGGTCTGTAATTCAATACACTCCAATCAAGCATGGTTTTTGAGCCCAAAAAAAAGCATTAATGCACTTAAAACATATCTTAAAAACATATCTTAATAAAAAAGGAGAAAACTTTGCACTTTGTACAGGCAACTTTAAAGAAGAAAAAAACATGTCATGTGTGTTTTTTTAAGGTTTATACATTTTATTAGCAATAACATGACTACAGAACAGAGATAATGTGAGTATGCTATATATTTACTGAAATATATGTGAAATAAATAACACTGAATTGTATGAAGTGTCTTATTTTATATATTTTATTGCAATCAACCAGGGATGAAAATATGTATGAATTATTAACATGAGTTATTTATACAGTATTGAGGCTGTACTTAGATTTAATATCAAAATAACTCTCCAATGATTTTGATTAGGAGTTTGGTATTAAGGTTAATATATTTACAAGATAGCAATGGATATGTATATGCAACAGAGGCAGCTAGTGAGAGGTAAATTATTATTATTCAAGGTAAAACCTCACTCTCCTGATCTCAAGAGCTACACTAGCAACTGACGTTAGAGACTGCTGTATTTAGTGTCCTTGTGCTCCCACCCTCTATGCTGGAGATGCTTTAATGTCCTTGTTAGTGTGCCTGCCTCCCATGCCGGAGATGCTGGTTCGAGTCCTACTCGGAGAGGGGGCAAGTAGGATTTTTTAGGATTCCAAGTAGGGGTTACATTGGTGCCAAGACCCAGATGGGAGTGAGGTTTAGGGGGTGAGTGTAACGGAGACCAGCTAATGAGAGCTGTGCAGGTAAAACCTCACTCCCCTGATGTCAAGAGGCACACTAGTGACTGACATTAGGCATTATATATTAACCTCAATGCCAAAATCCTCAAATATTGATTGCTATAGGTATGAAAGTGCCTTGGAAAATCAAATCTTTAGATCAAAAAGAAAAGAGAAAGAAGGCAATAGGGCAAACTTTAAAGCTCTTTATAGAGCTTTAAAGATTAATCATTTGAATTTAGCATATGTAATGGCATTACTAGCCCAAAGACAATCATTTTTATTCTTCAAATGTTTTTATCACTTTAGCACTTTCATAGATGTCTGTAATATGTAGACCTAAATGAAGTAGGCCTATTCCATTAATGTCATCTAGTCTTGGGTGGTTCTTCAACTACGGGCACTTTTGGCCTTGTGAACTTGATGTAAAAAAAAGTGTTCAAATCAAAATTGTCACAGTCTAACAGTTAAATATAACTAGTCTAGTTTAATGATCCATAAGAGAACGCACTTACATTATAAGACAAATTGGTGTTTTTTGACATATTTTCCGATCCGCACTGAACAAATGTCATTTCCATCACATGCAAATATTTGATTATTATTTAAAATTCTTATGATATACATAATTTCTCAACAGTGTAAAACCACTTCCACACATAGTTTTACCAATTTATACCTATATTGCAATTACCATAGATTTGTGGATTAAATAAATAAATTGTCATGAGGCCCAAACACAAAGCTTACATCCACCACAACCTGAAATATAATATTGCATTGGTTAGATACATTTCAGAAAAATAACTACTTGTGTTATTACATTAAGTGGAACCTTATCCCATAAAATATGCAGAATTTTTTAATGAGTGATTAGAATTTTGTACATATTTTTAAAAAAGTTATGAGGTGGTGGAAATGACTGGGTGTTGTGGAAATGACAATGAATGGACGTCCATGTAGAAAAACAGAAAACATTTAGTTGAAACCCATTTAACAAATCATTAGTCATTAGTCTGTTTGGTTCCATAACCAGATGAACAGTTACAGTCTTACTGTAAACAACTTTAACCACAAATAGTGAGACCTTTATCCAGTTGACCTCCGCAGCATCTTAAAAATAGATGAAAAGGCATTTAAACAAATATATATTTGAATAAATACATTAGTGTTGTACATTTCAATAAATAAAATATTCATATGTAGCCACTCAATCTAAGAATTCCACCTTGTAAGCATAAATGTCATTTCCACCACACCTTTGTCATTTCCACCCAAGAATAATGTGGTGTAAATGTGGTGGAAATGACCGTGGTGGAAATGATAATCCTACAGTATTTTGTAAAAAAATCCAAGCTAGTATTACATATTAGCTATGAATTGGTAGTTAGCATTGCATGCATGCAAAATACATCTATTTGTGTTAAAAAATCAATTTATTTACAAACTCATTTATTGTTACGCCATGTTTGGAAATGACATACAATAAAAATATTTTCATTTTAAGCAACATTTACCTTGAGTTTTCTTATCCAAGTTGCTGAAGAAATTTAAAATCTCCTCCATGTCAGACATGTGCTGTGATGTCATTGTTCATCTCCATTGAAACTACCCAAACAATCTTTCAAAAAAACTTTTTAAAGGGACATTACAGCGTTGTGGTGGAAATGACGGCAATACTGTGGGACAACTACATTTTGTATATAAAATCACATTAATAGTTGTCTGACCTTAAATACCTCAATTATGTTTTGATTCTTTTACTGAAACTTTATTCAGTCATAATAAAAAAAAAAGATAAATAACTTTTTTACACTTCTTTTTCATTATTGAAGATCAAAAGTCTGGGTGTGGGACAAGCACAAAACAGCAATATTTGCATGTATAATGATGTTTAAAAAGGTGAAAAAATCATCATAGACTACCGGTAAAAAGTTCCTAAAGTACTTTCATTGTAAATTTAACTATGAAAGTGTTAATTTTTCAAAATTAAATGTTTTTTATAAAATATGATCAAAGGACATGAAAGTGCCCGTAGTCTAAGAATTGCCCTCTTACAAAGTGTCATTCAACATATCTGTCAGAGGGTTTCAGAATAGCCTACAAGAAAATAATTCAGACTATTCAAAGATTAGGCCTATTGTTCAGTCTCCTGATGTAGTCTTTTTTATTTTTACAAGTAGAAACAAGACTTAAATATATGGCAGAGGATTAGAATTGGTCTGGAAAATCTTTCTTTGACAGTTAATGCTTTATTTCACTTTATTTCTCACATTGCAGTCACCATGTCTCACTTCCTCTGAACTGTTTGCACTGCAGTACAATAAAATATCCTAGCACTTATAACAAATATTCGAGCTCTAATAACAAATGCCTGAAGGTATATATATATATTTTTTAGCACATTATAAAATTACAAACCAGTAGGCTATTGCAGCATCCGTATACAACACACCGTCAGCTAGTCAGACTTTTATATTATTTAGAATTGTTATTATTTTTTATTTTTTGTCATTTGCCCTTTTAATGTAAGTTAAGGCTATTTTTTATGTAGGCGTTATTCGGCTTGTTGTGGAGCAGGCAAATATATAGGCTCTCATTCGCACCCACATACAGAAATGTCATCCATCTACGGTAGGCTATGTTATAATATGTCTGTGTGACTGTGTAATATTTTACGTCCTGTATACATGCTAGTTCGTGTTAAGACAATTTCATGTCAACACTGTCCCCAAAAAGTATTTGGACACTAAATAGATTTGCTGTTTGTTATGCTACGTTTTATGTTACGTCGTTTTGCAAAGGAACATTACGCCAGTAAACGAGTTATGCATGGGTGAGAATGGGAAATGTAGTTTTAGAACATTGTGTTTCCACTATTTCTCAGAATAAATAGGTAGACTATGAAACTTCACATCCCAGAATGCACCTCGCAGTTAGCCGGCGTATGCAACGTTCAGTCTTCCTGAAACTGAAAGGAATGAGTGCAATTCAAAACCAGTGGAATTAACTTGCCGCGTCTGAAACCTTCAGGTTGGTGATATTTAAAAGGCTCCTTTTCTAGTGCACCTACATGTTTTTACTTGACTTAATAGATTTAAACTAGTGCATGACATTTGACAGTTTGCAAGAGCGTATGGAACTTGCTGAAAGGACAGGCAGCAGCATTACCGAATGAGACAGAAGTTGCTGTGTTTGAATCACTTATGTTATGGAAATGTACTGACACGCTTTGATATAGCCTATATATATATATATATATATATATATATATATATATATATATATATATATATATATATATATTACACAAAAACAAAATATGTGCTACCTACAGCTGTATACAATGTAGAAATAATGTATTCAACGTGATAAATTAAATGTTAATAAGTATAAATACGACCTGTAAAGCAGAAAACAATTGCAGTTGATCGGATCTGTATGACACATGTGTAGTTGACACATTCTAACCCCAACCCCCACATTTAAAAAATATCAACATTTTAGTTTAAAATGTATTTGATATTATATATCATAAGTGGCCCCCTTTCTTTAAGATTTAATCACATTTTAGGCTTCTCTAAGTTCGTTTCAAATGCTCCTGTGTTGTGACCAATGAATTTTAGAAGACAAACATTCCATATAGTCTTTCAACTATTGAGGTTATACAACTCTATGTATTATTTATTAGAAAATAATATGTAAAGTGCTGTTCAGTTTTATCTGTAGTAGCATGTATAACAACCCAGGACATGTCAACTTCTCAAAATGTCAAGTCAAGTGTTCACGTCTCTTTCAGGTGCATCATGTGGGCACGTGTGGGTCTGATGGGTTCAGTGGCCCTTGGGTCAACGTTTTGGTTTCAAAAGAATAAGGCTGAACCCTCTCCATACGAGCTTAAATTAATTCAAGTTTTATTCCGACATGGGGCGAGGACGCCGCTGAAATCTATACCAGATGTGTTGGAGGTAAGAGAGCTGATTAGTGTCACTTCAATGCCCAAAGTCGCAGTGTTGCGTGATCAGTAATTTTTTGGGGATTGGGGGGTTTAAAAAACAATAATGTTAAACATTGACAAACCTTTTAATAGTATAAAGATAATAGTTTAAAGATAATAAAAGTAATACAAAAGAAGGTGGAACAAAAAAGAGAAGAGAATGCACAAATGTGGCATTATTCTTAATTGCTTAAATGTCTCAGAATCATTTGTCAGCGTCAGTCTTAACAGCATGCCTTTTCACTCAGAGACAGTGGCACTGTCATATAATCTGTGATAGTCTACATGTTGATGCCAATTATATCCAGAATGACGCATGGTTTCTGCACCCCTAGGCACAATGGGTCCCTAAGCTACTTGAAGCGCCCGCTCACACAGAAATAGACTATACTGTTACAGACCTGAAGGGGGGACCCAGACCCCCAGCTCCTGTGGAGGACAGCTACAGGGCCAAAATATTGACGGTGGGTTTGTGTTTATGCGTATCTGCCACTTTCTTATACAATGGAAACTGTTTTGCACACAGGATTAGAAAGGGTCCAGCTTGTGGTTTGCCTACTGAAAGGTAACATTAGTTTAAAAAGGGCCACAACTCTTTCTAGTTAATAGGTTTGGCTATTTCAGTGTGTTCAGAGCAGGCAAATATTAATGCTACTCCATATGTTCACATTCTAGAGCAGGGCTGGCAACGTGGGTCCTGGAGTACTGATGTCCTGCAGAGTTTAGCTCCGAGCCTACCGGTAATCACACCTGAACAAGCTAATCAATGTCTTCAGGATTACTAAGGCTACAGTACATGCAGGTTAGCTTTTATCAGGGTTGGAGCTAAATTCTGCAGGACAGCAGCACTCCAGGCCTGACGTTGCCCATCCCTGTTCTAGAGAATTGTGTGCATCCAGCTTTGTGGCAACAGTTTGGCGAGAGTCCTTTTTTGCTCCACTGTGACAATGCCCCTGTGCACAAAGCTAGGTCAGAAAAAGAAAAAGGTTTATTGAGTCTGGTGTAGAACAACTTGACTGACCTGCAACAAAGCTCAGACCTGAATGGGAGCAAATTTCTGCCGCCACATTCTAACATATAATAAAAGCTTTCTGTGAAGAGTAGAAAATGAAAGACCAAATGGTTTTGAAATGAAATGCTCAGCCATCATACTGTATGAGTGTGTTGTTTGGATGTCCACATAGTTTTGGCCATATAGTGTCATTTTCCGAGATGTTTGTGTAGCGTTTTAGAGTGCATGTTTGGAATGAAGTGGATTGATGGTAAATGGCAGTGTCAGACATCATGTAAACATTAGCATACCTAAATGTTTAGATGGAAATTGTGGCTGATTGTCATATAAAAAAAAAAAGCATGACACCGACTTTGGCTCCTTCTTCCATAGGGTGGAACTTATCCAGGTCAGCTGACCACGGTGGGCATGCAACAGCTGTACGATCTTGGAGTGAAGTTACGAAAGAAATACATACAGGAAGAGCCCTTTCTCACACCTTCTTTCAACCCTAAAGAAGTTTAGTGAGTGCTATTGATGATTCTTTATTGAAATATTTATATTGTTTGGCTCCATTTGTGCTACTGACAAAAATTACACCTTAAAGGGATAGTTCGGCCAAAAATAATATTTAACCCATGATCCATTATTTACTCACCCTCAAGCCGTTCGAGATGCATATGTCAATCTTTTTTCAGACGAACACATTTTCAGTTATTTTAGAAAATGTCTTAGATCTTTCAGTGGTTATAATGTGAAGTAATGGAGTCCACCTCCTTCAAGTCCCAAAATGTGCATGCATCCTTCACAAAAGTAATCCATCCGGGTCCAGGGGGATAAACGAAGGCCTTCTGAGGGTAATCCGTGCGGTTTTGTAGTAAAAATATACATATTTAAAACTTTATAAACGAAAATAACTGGCTTCCGGCAGCGGTCGACGCGCGTTCACGGAGATGGATGCTGGCGTATGATGTAGGACGTAGCGTAGGAAGCGCCGTGACGTAAAACGAACGTGACAGCGCAGCCAGAGAGCAGAACAAAACAAAACTCTACATTCGTTCTACGTCACGACGCTTCCTACGCTACGTCCTACGTCATACGCCAGCACATTTTGGGACTTGAAGGAGGTGGACCCCATTACTTCACATTATAACCACTGAAAGATCTAAGACATTTTCTAAAATAACTGAAAATGTGTTCGTCTGAAAAAAGATTGACATATGGATCTCGAACGGCTTGAGGGTGAGTAAATCATGGGTTAAATATCATTTTTGGCCGAACTATCCCTTTAAATTGTATCATATTGAGGAGAAAAAAACAGTAACACTTTACAGTAAGGTTTCATTTGTTAACATTAGTTAACTACATTAATTAACAAACTTTCATTTTTAAACTTTAAATATTAAAATCAAAGATTGAATCTGTTAATATTATTTAATGGACCTGAGCTTACATGAACTAACAATGAAAATTTGTATTTTTATTAACATTAACAAAGTAATAAATACTGTAAACAATTAATTAAAGCATTAACTAACATTAACTAATTGACTAAAAATCTAATAAATTATCCTATTGTAAATGAATATGTTTATGGCTCTGAATTGCATTAAGCTAAATGAGTAAGAGGAACTATCTGTCGTTGATTTACAGCATTCGCTCTACCAACATTGTACGCACCATTGAGTCTGCTAAGTGTTTGGTGGCAGGACTGTTCCAACAGGAACAAGCAGGTAAGGTGGCAGCTCAGCTACGCTTTTTTGTGTGGTTTGCTTGAGTAATGGATGAGATGAGCTTTACATACTCCTGTGTTTGCCTTTCCGTGTTTGATTTTCTCCCACTCTAAGGTGTTGTGTCCATCCTCACTGATAAAGCAGAGAAAGAAGTCCTCTACCCCAACTATCATGGATGCAAGCTGCTCAAGCTGTATATGGGGTAAAACCTGCTTTATTACGATAATAATGCTGATAATAAACAAACTTCATATAACCATTCATACTGAATTATAGCTCACAATGGAAAGTTAATTGGGAAACATTATTAGTTGGGCAATAATTATAATAAAAATAATAATAAAATACATTTAAATTAAAAAATTATTCAAATTCCAAGAATTGGAAGAAGTACTTATTCCTAAATGTTCCTAAATATAATTTAATTACTTGTTTATTTATTGAGGTTTATACTTTTATTTTGTTAAAATACTCTAATAATAACAATATACTTTATTATCAGAAAACATTAGACCTTTGCTTTGGTGAAATACACTACTGTCCAGAAGTTTGGGGTCGGTAAGATTTTATGTTTTTGAAAGAAGTCTCGGTAACACTTTATTTTACAGTGTCCTTGTTACATGTTACATGTACTTACCATAGTAATAACTATAAATTATGCATAATTACATGCAACTAACCCTCAACCAAATCCTAATCCTACCCTAACCCTAGAGTAAATACATGTAGTTGTAGTGTAGTAGAGTCAGTACTTAAATATATAATTACACTACAATGACACCTTAAAATAAAGTGTAACCGAAGTCTCTTATGTTCACCAAGGCTGCATTTATTTGATCAAAAGTATAGTACAACAATAATATTGTGATATTACAATTTAAAATAACTGTTTTATGTTTTAAACTTAATTCAAATGTATTCCTTTGGTGGCAAAACTGAATTTTCAGCATCATTACTCCAGTCTTCAGTGTCACATGATCCTTCAGATATCATGCTAATATTCTGATTTGCTGCTCAAAAAACATCAGTTTTGCTTCTTAATATTTGTGGACACTGATAATTTGATTAATTGAGTGCAAACAAACAGCATTTATTTGAAATAGAAGTATTTTGTAATATTATGTCTTTACTGTCACTTTTCATCAATCATGCTAGCTAAATAAAAATAAAAAATTCTTTTAAAAACAAACAAAAAAACTCCTCCTGACTACTTTTGAATAGTAGTGTAAATGCCCTATGTTGGCGTGTGACTGGTTTAACATCATGGGTCTGTGATTGACTGTGGTGCATCAAATGTAGTCATCGTTGGGCACAATCATCCACGCTTCCTGACATTGCTGCAGACCTCCAGAGCATCCAGACCTCCTTGGGTGTTGATCCTCATCAACATATCGACTTCATCCTCATTAGAGATGACATGGTGGCCAGAGAGGTAAAGTGCCGCCTGCTGATACATTCTACAGATGCATCTGCATTGGCTTTGTTTCTCAAATAAGGTACTGTTATATTATTGATCCTAGACCCATGGCCTGCCGCTTCCTACAGCTCTAGAGCACTGGAGGAGTATCGTAGAGCAGAGAGCTGTAGATATGATGTGTCACATCTATGAGCCCAGTAAGAGGTGAGGGGCCAATGAATCCTGCTGTAGATTATTGAGAAGAGAACATATGAAGAAGTTGCTTATGGTTTAAGGTCTCTGTAAATATGTTTATTTGCTTTTGTTTGTCCTCAGGCAGAATTTACAGATGTGCGTGGGTCCACTTTTCCACATACTTCTAACCAACATCGAGGACAAAATTCAAGGCACAACTTCTAATCCAGACAGGTGTCTTCATTTTGAACATTTTATCTTTTGTTTTATCGCTTGACTTCTTTTAATGTTTTGGTTAAAACACGTGCAATCTATATTTAGAAATTAAACTTGTAATGCAATGACATTAAAGCTTAAGTGTCTTAAATTTTTTTTTTATTAAAACCACTGCGTAACATTCTCTACCTGCTATTTTCAGACAGTAAATGTCAGTTACAAAACTTGAGAAGTGCTGCCTCACAGTGGTCAAACTCAGAGATTGCGTGTGTAAAAGTCCTCTTGAAAACAAGATCTGTGTTTTTGTTGTTGTTGTTGATACAGAAAGTTGTTCCTGTATTCTGTGCATGACACCACCCTGATGCCATGTCTCATGGCTTTGGGGGTTTTTGACATGAAATGGCCACCATATGCAGCTGACATCACACTGGAGCTGTATCAGCACCGTCAGACGAACCAGCACTATGTTAAAGTATCTTACATTGGCCAGGTAAAACCATTCACACAGTAATCAGGAGGTAAAATGCTTCAAATACATACATTAAGTTTTAAAGGGATACTATACTTTTTTTTGGAAATAGGCTCATTTTACAACTCCCCCAGAGTTAAACAGTTGAGGTTTACCATTTCGAATCCATTCAGCCAAACTCCGGGTCTAGCGGTACCACTTTTAGCATAGCTTAGCATAGATCATTGAATTGGACAAGACCATTAGCATCTCTCTCAAAAAAAAATGACCAAAGAGTTTTTCCTATTTAAAACGCCTGCTGCACTCATGGTACGGCAGCAAAGTTTCTTGATTATTACGCAGGAATGAGAGTATAGTTCCTAGCCATATCAGCCTAGAAAATCGCTACTTTACATTTTCCGTCGGTCTTAGTACACGATGTAACTACAGAAGAGTCAAGTTTTAAATAGGAAAAATATTGAAACTCTTTGGTCATTTTTATGAGAGAGATGCTAATGGTCTTGTCCGATTCAATGATCTATGCTAAGCTATGCTAAAAGTGGTACCGCCAGAACCGGAGATCGGCTGAATGGATTCGAAAACGGTAAAACTCAACTGTTTAACTCTGGGGGAGTTGTAAAATGAGCCTATTTCCAAAAAAAGTGGAGTATCCCTTTAAAAGCTGGTATTTCAAAGTTGGTATGATTTTTTTTTTTTTTTTTTTTTTATGTTTTGAAAGAAGTCTCTTATGTTCATCAAGGCTTAAAAATACAGTTAAACAGTAATATAGCCAAGCATTATAACAATTGAAAGTAACTCTTTTCTGTTTTAATAACTTTAAAATATAATTTATTCCTGTGATGGCAAAGTTGAATTTTCAACAGTCATTACTCGTCTTCAGTGTCAAATGATCCTGTTGATTTGGTGCATTTTTCTTATCAATGTTGAAAACATTTTTGTGGAAACTGTGAAACATTTTTAAGGATACTTTGATGAATAGGAAGAACAGCATTTATTTTGAATAGCATTGTAACTAAAACACTGTACATTAGCAATAACTTGTTGCTCGTCATTAAGCATCTTTATTTGCTTTACTTGTATATCTGGTTTGGTCTTTTTGGGTTGTCTATCCACATTTGAAGCTGTTATTGTTATACCTACAGGACCAAAAAATCCCAGGCTGCAGTGATGTCTACTGCCCGCTGCACGAATTTAAGGCGGCAATGGCTGTTCACGCTCTACCTGATGATTCTTACCGTGCTCTCTGCAACAGTGCAGATGACCATCCCAAAGTCTGACCTCTCACGAACTCTCAACTCTGGACTTTGACCCAAAAAACAAATGTTTGGGTCTGGGCTGTAGAATCCTCTGGAGCTCAGGTCTCTTCTACATGGATTCAAATGTTATAATAAGCAGTATAAAGAGCAGTATCAGAAGTCTTATGTTTAAATTCTGTCAAGTCCTTTCTTTTAAAGGAAAATGGATCATGACTGGATGTAACAAATGTTTATTTGCAATGTACAACAATTTGGTAAACAAATTCATTCACAGGCTGTCGTAATATTTAGCCTACATTTCACAGCAAAAATATCGATAATGTGTGTGACTATTCAAAGGGGTGTTTGTGTGTAATATCTTCAGTAGGTGCCTTCATTTCAGTCATCTGAAACTGCTACAGATTTTGCTGCAACCTCGCATATTTTAACAATGACATTTGATGTTTTAACATCAAATTAAGTGCTGTTCAAGGTGATATGCAAGTCAATAGGGTGAAAATATTCTTACATACTACTGATATGCATATTAAATTGTGATATAATAAAAAAACGTTCTACATTTTATAGAATTTTGCTTTGTGCATTCACTATTGTAACAAACCAAAATACCTGAAAAAGCACACATGAAGAAAAGTGTAAACTTTAAAATGCAAAATTTATTTATATGGCTATTTGGTCGTTCTACATTTTAAATTTGTGTTTTCAGACAAAACACCTCAACATTTAAAACTTCTTCATTAAAGTCCATTGCATTGTATGTTAAAGAAGGATATGCATTAAAAATTCAGACAAGGAATTATCAAAGGAGAGAGGGAAGGTGAAAAAAAAAAAAAAAAAATCACATTAGACATTTTGGGATTCCCTTATTTAAAAGATACAGTCACTGTCTCGTTTTGAAAAGCTGTAGTCAAACAAATGTTTTCACAAAATTGTATATACCCAAAAAATGGCATTTCACCAATGCATTTGTGATTTCTACAATAACTCTTAACTCCATTTACCCAACCTTCATTTAAAAATTCCTGACTAATAGTTTTTCTAAAACATTCCCAGACAACCACACATTTAGGGCAGTCCACTGGCTCCACTCCATCATTCAAGTACATCCCAGTCCATCGCATCTTTCTTAGGTTTCAAAACAAAGCTAACATTAAGTGCACTCAAGATTATGCCATTTATAAAAAAATAATCATAATAACATTAGAAATAACAACTGTAGTAATTACATTAGTAATAAATTTAAAGCATTCTACACAATTCTCATTATACATATATCACCTTGACCATCAGGCTCCGCCCCCCCCTGAGAAAAACACCATGGGTTCAAGTTCTGGTTTAACACATCTGTATCAATTGCAAAGCAACCTCAGCTTAGTAACTTAAATAACAACAATTATTGTGAGGAAAAGGACCATTTAAACCATCATAACATTATTTACATGAATAAATTCAACCTCATTGTCTTACATCACAGATCCTTGGTATTTACAGCATTAATATTTAAAGAAACAAAGCTTTGCTCCTCTTCATTTAATCCTGTGGCTTTTCACCTAAAATTTTAAGACAAATTAAAATACTCGTAAAAAAACAAACAATGGAGATCAACAGAAATATAGAGATGTCTGTATATTACAGACTGACCTCACTGAGCAGCAATGCACTGGTGGCATTTGTAGAGCTTGGGATTATGTGTCTTTATGTGATTCCTCACATTTTTCTGGCTGAAGAAAGACTTGCTGCACAACTGCAAGAGAGAAAAAAGGTGTGAAAATAGAAGAAACCAGATATAGAAGTACAATGGCAGAGTGGGATAGGAAAACTGTTAAATGACTGTGGTGCTTTTTTATTGTGGTCTTTTGCCAATTTTATTAAGCAGAGAGTAGACTGAAATGATGGAGTGACCAAGAAAAAAAATGGAACTAAGAAATGTTGCGAGCCAGTTTCAAAGCCGGCCTGCTCAGTCAATACGCTGGACGTGCAAAACGCTTCGCTTTGTCACAGCTCTGATGGTACTTTTTTTTTTTTTTTTTTTTGAATAAGGCCAATTAATCAGCTCTACCCCACCTTTTATTATAGCTTTGTACTAGGGATGGGATGGTATGAAAATTTCATATCACGATAATAGTGACCAAAATGATCGAATCACGGTTTTGGTAAAACGAGATGTAAAGTGTTCGAAAATAACTGATGCTCACACTGAAAACATTCCAACAAGTTTTATATTTGAAAATCAACAAACAACAAATAAAACAAGCAGCTCTATGCGCTTTTTTTAAGCAAGATTCTATTCTGTGGCATTTCCGTCCTTATAATGACCGACGTCAATAGCAACGCATTTTAACGCGCACATCTGTATCACAACGGATGCGCTCGTTTCATTCAAATACAACTTGCCTTCTTGCGTCTCCGTTTTTGATTGTATTGAAAATTAAATCAGAGTTGATTTATTTACAGAGTTTGATATTGTTGTGATTATCTTGTGTGGACGATTGCTTTGTATGCTGAACAAAATGAATTTATGAACAGGTAAGATTTAAAACATTAATCTCAATTCAATATATATGTGGTAAAAAAAAAAAATCGGTGTAATAAGTGTACAATGAATATCACAATGAATGTCACTCTTAATATATATAAATAGTCTTGTTTGAACTTGTTCGTTCGCCTTTGGCTCAAGGCCACTTGCTGCGAACTTTTCTTTGCAGAAGCTTCACGTTTATTTCAAGTGAGTGAGATAAAATATTTTAACTCAAAACAACATTTTGTGCCCAATTATTTCCCAGACGTAGTTTTGGTATTGAGGTCAAAGTTAACTTGCCTTGCGTTCGCTATACAACAGTGGGTGATGGTCACACGAGACGACTCGGCAGATTTTAAGTGTTTCCCCCTATTGTAGCGACTTTTTTTGTGCATATTCTGCAGACAGGGTGACCATCCTCGATTAAGTTTCCCTCAGGACTTTTGCAAAAGCTAAAATATGACCACACCTCAGATTTGGTCCTCTTAAAAGGCTGAAAAATATCCAGAGCAAGGTCACTGCCATCCATGGACAGGATTTACAGTGAGTTATTAAGATTGCGATAATCAAAGACGGTTTTAATGATAATTCAATTTTAAAAGATAATACCAACTGTCAGTACATTTTATCGTGGTTTATAGTGAAACCGGTAATCGTCTCATCCCTACTTTATACAGTAGACAGGCACATTGCTGGGAAGGGAGCACCTTCAGGATCTCAGGAGACATGATACATACCGGGCAGGGCCAGTGTTTGCCTTCAATGTGCTTGATCCGGTGCATAATAAGGGCATCACAGTCCCTGTACGAGGCTCTGCACTGCAGGCAAGCATGTGCTCCACTGGAGGCCTGACCGTGAGGACTCTTCTGCTGTTTCAGACGTGCCCGTCGGATGGATTCCAGTAGGATGGAACGGCGGCTGCTCAGAGGAAGCAGCTTATTTACATTCTATGAAGACAAAACAGATAAATATGTTTTTTGTCATTTTGGCAAGTGTCATTTTATGTTTATTACCAGATTAAATTTAGTATCATTCTTTTCAACGATTGACATTTGAGTACTACTTCCCTAACCAAGACTGCATACAAGTTTACAGAACAGTTACATAACATGCCTTTGTCATAAGAATAAACATCACCAAATTCTAGCATAAGAAAAACTTTTATCACCTTTGTCTTTGTAGGTTCTTTCTTGACTTTACAGCTCCTCTTGCTGACTTGGGGGTGTCTAGAAAATCGGGTAACCTGTGACCCTTGGGACACACTGGTTTCATCCCTCTCTGTCTTCACTTGAATACCAATCCTTTGGGAAAAAGGTGAGTGCCTGTTTCCAAGTCCTGCCCAGTGAGGCCCATTTAGACCAGTCCGATCTGGCATAATCCTGGCTCTCACCCGATCTCTTCTCCCCATGCCAGGTGATGAATCGCAATGGGAACTACCTCCATGAGAGACAGACCGAGTCAGGTAGATGTCCATGCTCTCCTCCTCCCGTTTGATGCCACTTGGCTGCCGACAGAACCCAAAGAGGAAGCCTTGATCCAACAGTTTGACGGGTGGTTTGCTCTGACGCTTGCCCAGGTCTGAGGAATCGCTGGTTGGGAATGGCTGGGTTAGGGGCAAGGGGTCAGCTGGCTCTTCCTTTATCGTTTTGTAAAGGGGATGGCTGTGAAGATGCTGATGGCTGGAAGCATCCCAGTTCATGACGGCATACTGAACATCAGGACTGGCCTTTCTTTTCGAATGTTCCTTCGAACATTTTTTTATTTTTCTGTTCTCCTTCACCTGTGTTCCTCTTTCAGTTCTGCTGTGCTTTGCTTGTGGAATTCCGGTAGCATGGCTGCATTTTTTTTTGCTTTCTATTTGTTTTGAACTCTTAGTTTTGACTGTTGGGGGACGCCCAGGTTTGTGCCGCTTTGTGTGCTGTGAATTTGTTGTGGCTACCCTTACTGTGCGATCTGCTGGTGGACGACCCCTACGTCCTGGTGATTTAGGAGAAGTTGCTTGGGGGCTGCAGACAGTATTGCGACGGTGAATAGGTTGCAGGATGGCACTGTCCGAAGATTCTTGTTTTATCCTGAGCATAGTGCTTTTTGAAGGGTGAGAGGCATTGTGTGCTGGTACTCTACCTCTTCGAGCAGGTTGGGAAGGTGCTTTATCTTGATTTTTGTGGTGACGTTTGAGCGTTCGATCGATTGCACTGGAGTCTGTGTGCAGCAATGACCTGCTACGTGTAGCTCTAGCAATTGGCTCCACAGTATCATGCCTTTTCCTTTTGGACCTTTCTTGTTTCCAAGATTCTTGGAGTTCTACTTTCACTGGTCTGTTCAGCAAATCCATTCTGCTCATGTCACAGAGAGACAGAGAAGGACTAACGGCAGCAAGCACCCCTAAACTGGTTCTGAATCCCAATGGGACGCCTTGTGCACGAGGTTTTCGGCGGGCTGTGAGTGAATAATCACTGACTTTTAACTTCCTAAGTCGTTTTTTCTGCCCCCAACCAGACAGTTCTTCTGGACCAGGCACCAAGGATTTCCTCTGCAAGCCAAGGAAGCTAAGAAGACGGTATTTCTCCTGAGCACGGGGGCTATGCACCTCATCCTGAGGGACTTTGTTACATACCTTCTCTTCCACATACTCCTCCTTTACCTTTACTGAGGTATCATGGGTCAAAGAAATTGCCTGAGATTGGGATGGAGTCACTGAGAATTCACACTGGGGCTTGTATGCCCGGTAAGAGGAGGACTTCCTCTTTCTCTTAGTGGAGAGGTCAATTTTGGGGAGGAGTCTGCGCAGAGCAAGTGCAGCGCCAGGTGAAGAACGAAGCAGACGGCGTGATGGAGAGGAAGAACGAGTAGAGGTGCAAGGAGATGTTGAGATGACCGAAGATGTGGGGTGGGAGGACGTTTTTTTCTTGCAGGATGGAGATTTAAAGTCCATGAGCTTCATTCTGCGATTTGGGCTGCATGGAAAGCCATTTTCCTCAACCTGAAAACTGGACAGGAACTGAGGATTTGAGGTTTCTGTTTCAGATTCATCGGTCACCTTATCAACAATCTGCTCACTGTACTGTGCTTGGATGTTCAAGGAAGACCCAGAGCCTTCTCCTTTCTCATCCTCTCTCTTCCTTTTGAGTCCCACCTTGCCTCCTGAAGCTGAGGAGTGGCCTCTCCTGAAAGGTCCAGGTGTTGAATTATTTGGTTCACCAGGAGTACTGTGCATTCTGGAATGTAACTGATAAGTCTCTCGCTCCTTTTTGATAGCAGAGCAAGCCTCAAGGGCAGGCCACATGCGTAGATGGCGGGCCATGGCACAAACCTCCGTCAAGATGTCCAGATTCAGATTGAGGGTGGAAGTGTAAGAGAACTCCAGTAAAGCAAGCAGGCTCTGCTCACTGAAATCTATATGAGGAACCATAAAGGATAATTGATTAATGCTCTGAAGGATAACGTAAAAGATATAAGTGTGTTGAAATAGGATAACGACAGTCTAAAGGTTAAGGATCTGCTGCTGGAATGAGATTAACAATACATTATATTAGTATATTTTGTACAATTAGTACAGAAAAATCCATGAAAATATATTCTTTCCAATGACTCCAATCCTGGAAATCACAATTTTGACATTTCCTAATATTCAAGGTTTCCTATGACTGCGGGAAACCTGTAACAAGTAAACTTTAAACAACCAAAAGCATGATCAGAGAAGATTACAATGGCTCACCTTCATGAATAAAATATGCTCAATTTCAATAATGCCAGTTTTAAATGAATACAAGTGTGAACAAACACTTATTTTGAAACTGGTTTAACTTGATATACTGCACCCATACCTGTGAGATCAACATGTGACTGGGCATCAGTGGCTGAGTCCATTTCAGTAAATAACTCCTGGAAGTACTCGCTCACCGCAGCAAGGACTGCTTTGTGGGCGACAAAACACTGGCCATCACCAGTTTTCAGCGTGATATCACAGAAGAGCCCTGCTTCCCGTTGGCTATTGAGTTTGGTTAAGACTTGATGACTATGTGATTCCACCATCCTGGAGATAAGTCCCACATCAGAACACTAGAGACAGAGACAAAGTGAAAGTAAGATAAAGTCAAAGCAGTAATCTTGACTAAGATGAATACTGGGATAAATATGTTTACAAAGTCATTCTTACCATTGATCTCTCAGACTGACTGCGTTGACATTCCTCACAGCCAAAGACATAGTCTCTGACCTGAAAATACATTCCTAAAAGAAAAAACAACAGATTTTTACAAAATTATTACAGAGAAGGATTTGTCTGTGTATATTCAAAAAAGAAAGTCAGTGCTGTGACTGTCAGACCACTCCTATTCCACAAGTAGCTCAGTTCTGTCTGGGCATTACCCATTCTCTTTCACTTTCACATTACATAGACTAAATCAATTCAGACTGCAAACTATGCAGCTGACAGCTAGAGTAGGAATCTCAATTCACAAGTGATTTTTTTGTGTGGCAATGAAAATAACACAATTTTGAACAGAGATCTCTGCCATTATCATCTCTTAGGAGTATGACACTAGTTATCTCCAGTTAAATGAGAAACTTGTCAGTGGAAAAAGTGGTTAAGTGTGGCAAACAGATTTTTTTAATGTATATGCATATATTATACTTGGGTTTACCAGAGCCCGTCTAAGGAGAGAGCCTGGCCACTCTACATTAAGTCCTATTGTACCAAATTTTGGTTGTAGTTCCACCAGAGAGTTCCACTGGGGGCAATCGCCCCTGAGTGCAAAATGAATGGGAGTCTATGGAGCTAGACGGCTAAATTTGTCTCTTTCACCCGACTGCTGTTGAGAAATCTCAGATTTGATTGTAGGTTTTGCAAGTTCAACCAGTGGGTTATAGGTCGAAAGTTGAATGAACGAGTACTTATGTCCTTTCGATTTCTTACAGGTTGAGTTGTTGTTGCCCATAACACACTAGAATTCTGCTAATGAACGCTGAATGGTCAGTGTGTGTGTGTGTGTGTGTGTATTTTCAGCGTGGTCTTTTAAAATAACAAAACAAAAACTCTTCTAGCACGTGTATTTACCTGTGTCAGCTGTGTTGTCGATGCCTCGAGAGAAAAGAAAGTGCAGAGCGCGAAAGCACAAAAGTGACTGAAGGATTGCCGTAAAGCAGTGTCTCTGGTCGTACGATGTGTATGACGTCATTGACATTTTTAAAGACTTTTTAAAGCAAATAAGTGACCCTAAAAAGCAAACACCCAGCAATGTGTAATTTCTTTGCATCTCCTTTCGAATACAACATTCAAATTACTAGACAAAAAATTATATCCTGAGAAAAGTGGATTTTGAGGGGTATAACTCCATAGACCTCCATTCATTCTGCACTCGTCCTGTGAGCGCCCACATATGGAACCAGAGTGGAACTGCAACCAGTTCGGAAGCCGGAAGTTTACTGAGAGTGGTTTCCCCCTTACTAAACATTCTCTGGGTTTACTTAAAAAAGATGAATGCAGGTATGAATAATAAAAAGGCAAATAAAAAGAAAAAGAGGTATATACTTTTAGTAGCAAAAAATATACTTTTTGTAGCATTTTATCCTCTAGGTAAAAACAAAATAGAGGGAATGGGAAATGGTAAATAAACATCTGTCTTTAAACAATATTAAAATGAACTGTGACATGAAAATTGGGATTCCAGGATATAAACTCATCCACATCAATTCCACTCTCAGTTTTATAAATTAACATTGCTAATGACCTAACAAAATCAATGTGTCATCAGAAATTTTTAATTTGATCCACAACTGCAACCTTGAATTAGACATGGGCATATTATCCTCATTAGGCTTACTTGTTTGTCTAGTTTGTAATAAATTAATTTGGCAAACTAAGGTGTTTCTGGCACAGGGCAAAATACCCAGCTGTTCTGCAGCCCCAATAAGCTGTATTGAGAAATCCCTGATGGTGCAATTCAGTTAAAACATGAAGCAGCACACCAAAAGCTCAGATTATTACTCCCATCACAATAAGTCCTGACTTACCATCGAGAGAGTGAAGCAACAGATAAGTCATACTCCAAACAGTTCTCAGGGGACTGTGGAGTGGAATAATTTAGGGGTTAAAGAGCTACAATAAAGTTTGTGAGTCTGAACCCCAGAAAAGATGATCCATGAATTTTTATATTTCTGGTCAGCTGACAAATCACAAGACACTAACCCCTATTCCAGGGGGAATGTCTCTGAAATATATGGATAGTAGATTTAGCTGAATACTGTCTGGAATCATTACTGTCAGCAATCTACAAACCCTTTGATAAAAATCAATTGCTAAAATAATCTAAAGTTTAGTTGGCATTTGACTATAAATGTGGAGCTCAAACAATGATCTGAACTATTAAGCCGTTCTAAGGATTATTTTGGTCAGTGTTTTTTACCTCTCTATGTCCACATAGTAATTCACTAAGTAGTAATTTAGCCAAAGCTTTTAATACAGAAATTACAGGTTCGGTGCTCCTGGAATAACCCAAGGTTAGGTGTCTTAAGGGATTAACAACAACCTGTCAGTTTCCAGTCTACATGCTTAATCACAAAACTATCATCTAATACCAAGCATAACTAAATGAGATCTGACATTCCGAAAGCAGTCCGAAAGAATTGTAAACATCATAAGAAGTCTGGAGATAAGGTGGCCCTGAGGGAGATCTTTGCCACCTCCAAATCCACCTTAAGGATGCAATGCAGCATAAAAGTCAAATCTAGTGCACCTCAACTCCTCTAATTAGAGGTTCTGACTGAGGTTGAGTTTGAAAGGCAACATTCCTCAACAATGTGACTTTTGAGAGCTTAATGAATTGTTCCCTGTGATTGTAATTAAATTGTAAATAATTGTATGCCATCTCTGTGCCACTTTACAAGTGTAAAGACAGCTATAGATGGGATAATAATAAATACTTCCATGTTTGCAACTATTGCTTAGTAAAAGCAATTGCTATGAAGAGTCCCCCACCTGTTCATAAATTAAAAGTTAATTCTACAATACAGTGATACACTGTCATGTTGGAACAAATAAAATTAAACTTAAAGCCTAGTTCACAATGACAACATTTAAAGTCTACATGAAATGGAACTTCATTTTGTCCATTGGGAATTGATTGGATCATTGTATTTTGCTAATTGCTGTGATCTTATGTGAGTAACAGGTTGTCCCGCCTTCGTTCCAGTAAACATCATCATAAAACTAATGATAACGAGGGCACATGAATTTTAAAAAACAATAATGATGTGCACGGATAAATAATTTAATGAACTCCAATATTCCATAAAAAGAAAATAAGAACTGTCAATTTTTATTTCATGGTGGCTAGAGGTCTGTCACGTTGGTAGTTGCACTGTTACATAAACATTTTTGCATCGCTGTTGCACGTCTCGTAGGAAATCGACAACTCTCATGAATACATATTATGTGTTAATAATAGTATTAATATTATTAAATATTATAATAATATTATTAAATATTATAATAATATTAAATTAATTGAATGAATTAACTAATTAAAACATTTATAAACTTTCATGATGATTTGATTCAAAGTTCAGATATAGCTTAAAACTGATTCGAAACATACACTTAAATAAATTGTATCGGTAGTAAAAACAAAATAAAACCATAAGAGAAAAATGACAAACCTTCCCACCAATAGTGCTCGGCCACCAATCTGTATGTGTCCTCCAGGGTGTGGTGCGACTTGCCGGGTCTCTTCTCGTGGAAGGTAGCTATGGATTGAAGCCGCTTGTCTTCAACAAGCACCTCTCGGTACTGGACGAAACCCTTCTCCAACTTTCTGCGGTAAAGAGAGCCGCCGATGACCTCGAAGAAGGCAGAAGACGAGATCGACGCGCAGCCGCCGTTTACACATCCTGCGCGTTCCCGCTGCTCGTCCGCTGAGAGTTTACTACTGCGAAAGGTGTCATCAGTGTCATACTGAGCACTGTAGGTGCATTCACTTGCCATTTTTACCAGCTTTTTTTTCTCAATACACTTTAACTATCAGTGCAGCTTATCTAAAGTCGTTTCTCCTAAGTGTAAAAAACAGAACTTTTTAACTTGACTTTATCCACCGACATTGAGACGTTTCTGAAACCAATGATGCTCTGAGAAGTGTCTATTAAGTTTTAACATCTGTTGGAGATTCACAGCAAATCCTCAATATGGATATTTAAGTAGCAAGCAAAATCAATTATATTATGAATAAATAAGACAGTCTCACAGGTCGTAGGCATCCAGATTATTTTTGTTATGAAGAAGCATTGGAGTTAGTAGCTTAAGTATTTTACAATAAAGTCCATCATCTTTGGTGCTTACGATGTGACATTACATCATATCAAACGTGAAATACTGCAACTCCATGAGACACTGAATTCAAGACAGATGAGTAACTTCCACCATCAAAAGTCATAAGTAAATCCTGACCACTTATCATAATTCAAATAAATTCTGTAATAAAAATCGGACACAACGATGTTAAGTTCTTCAATAGCCTGGTTGTCCCATGAAACTGAACTAAACACAAAAATCAATCGACTGAAAAAATTCTCAATCTGTCAAATATGCAGTGGCTGCCATCCATTAATATGACATTATTATTATTTAAGCAGGTACTTTAGGGCCTCTTTCGTCAGAGGTAACTGCAATTGAATTAACAATGTGTCACGAAACGCCAACTAACTACGTCATAACAGGAGATCCGAACGTCCAAATTTCTCGGCGGGCAGCAATAACAATCGCGCGGAAGGGTTTTCCTCTCGCGCGTGCAACTTGTGATTTCTTGAACTCGGTCTAAGCACGCCGCAGCTAATCTGTCGCGCGACCTATGCGCGATACGCGGGGGTCTTCCCGAAACACATCCAAACGAAACGGCGGCCTCCAAAATCAATAATATCATCCGCGATTTCGCCTTAACGTGCTCCGCGTCCGTTCATGTAACGATAAAGCCAGTCAGATGATCAAATAATCCAATTTTTAACTCGTAGTCCTCTGCTGGTTGCCATTCGTCAACCTAACTTCGCCTCGACGCCCAATTGCCTCACCCCCTCCCTTCCTCGACGCATATTGGTGGACTCTTTAAAGAACATCGACTGCAGACAACGCCATTGGTCATTGAGACTGTCACTCACCGGGCTGTTTTCCCTACTTTTTCCCTACACGAAGATAGGTTGTTGACGTCAGCGTTACCTTACTTAGCGTCAAGTTTACCAATATGAAAAAGGACAACAATGCGAAAATATTGTTTCGCTTTGACTCGTTTTCATTTTAGACCTTCATTGATTCTCGTATTTGTCTGCATGATTTGTTGGTCGATAGTTAAGGTTATTATTTATTAATGCATGTGCAATATGCATTGTTGTTGTGCAAATCTGTTGTATTTTTTATTATTATTTTTTATATTTAGCCAAATGAATGCAGAGGGATAAATGCTGTAATAAACTAATATTGCCAACGCAGTGCTTTTAAAGGTGTGCATTTTATTATGAAGATTATTTAAATAAAAACATCTATGGTTATTTTGGAGAAAAGAAACAGTTATTGTCTGAATACACTATCTTTCTATCTATACAATCTATATATAGATAGAGAGAGAGAGTTATTTTAATTAAGCAAGGCACACACACTTTCAATGCTGCATAAATGTAATTGACATGCATGGACAAACAAAGATTATGTCCAGTTTTTTTTTTTTTTTTACATGCATGTCATTGATCCTTCCCTTACACAAAACTCTATAGCCTTATTCAACTAATTTCCTTGCATGATGTGCTGAAACTTCCTATTTCCCTAAATGTTTGCAAGTGTATGTTAAATTTTTGGGAAATGGTATTGTTTAGTGAAGTGAAGTTTAAATTGTGGTCATTTGATTCAAGTAAAGGTTTCCTCTCTGTAGAGCAAGTAACAATCAAACAAATATATAAATTAATAAAGATAAAACAGTGACTATGGTGAAACATCTTTGAAAAAACATGAGGGACAATAGCAATCGTCACAGAAAATGAAACAGTAGGCCTACTTGGAGGTACTAAAAGAAGACAAGGAACATAAATCTTATGTATTGTAATGGTAATCAATTGTCAAGAATCAGTACAGGATTACAGGTGGTATCCTAAAGAAGATTCATAATCCGAACAACAATAGCTTTCACAAAGGCACTTTACAGGACAGCCTGTAATTTTTACAGGAACATTGTATGCTGAAACTTCATCAGCTTAAGGTGTCAAACTAATTTATTGTCTTTCCTCTAATCATAGGCAATATTGTTCTACCAGATCCACAATGCAAGGCGCCATGAAAGTGCCACATAAATCTGCCACAGGAAGAACATTATAGCTTGTAATGTGCTTTGCCATGTTTATGTTGAATGTACTCCTCTGCTTGCTGTTAACGATACAGGATGACTCAACTAACCACATGACTGTTCAGTTGACTGTTGGCTCTGCCATGAGGTCTCCAACATACTGTTGTGGATGACATGATCTTTCATGATAGATTTGGTTGCTCATTTAACCCTAAGGTTTAAGAGTACACTAACAAACTACATTACCTAAACATAATTTCTCAGTTTTTAATGTCATTGTTCAATGAAACATTAGTTGAGAACTATTTATCATTAATTCCCTAAACATGACTCTTTTCAGACGGATTGGGAAGGATTGTTTTCAACCAGAAATAGTTGCTTTCACAATATGTTTATGCTACATTTACTGTGTTTAGTTGTGTGTGGATAAATGGGTTGAGTCCAGGTGATTTGTGCAGAATTTTAGGATATACAGTATGTTCTCTTTTTCATAAAAGTATAAAACTTGGTACTCTTGTACAGTTTGGGGGCCCTGAACATTTTCAGAAATGGAGCCATCGCAAAAACGCCTCGTGGCGGCCATTTTACTGTACATCTCTCCTAAACCAAACATGATAACACTGAACATGTGATGATGTCTACCCCTATGTTTTGATGGTCAAGGATTACAATGATACCATATACAACATCATAAAATGTTCAGGTGAATAGTTAATGGTGAATTCAGGGACATGAGAAGGAAATTACAGTATCTGAGAACCTTTGCTAGACTTTATAATATCATGTCTGTTGAATGCATGTTGTGTATAGTTTAAAAAGCTTAATCATTTTGTTCATTAACCTTGACAATACAGTGACTGTAAAGAGTAGAATATTCAATATGACCTTGGCAACATAGCTTAAATGTGTCAAACACAAATATTTACTAAATCTATTTAATAAAATCTATTTCAGAAACACGTTGTTTCATTGTTTTGTTGTTATTGTTGTTGAACCTATTCTTCAGTCTCCTTCACAGTCTCCTCCACATTGACACAGAGCCGTGCACTTTTAGGAGGCTTTTTTTCTTTGGCATTTGCAATGCCCCGGCAGCCTTTCTTGCAGCCACAGCTCAAGAGTTCAAAGATGGACTGGCTTGCCTGTGGAAGAG
Organism: Scardinius erythrophthalmus; assembly: GCF_964197995.2. Classification (NCBI taxonomy): domain Eukaryota; kingdom Metazoa; phylum Chordata; class Actinopteri; order Cypriniformes; family Leuciscidae; genus Scardinius; species Scardinius erythrophthalmus. Next base: position 16,310,369 of record NC_138226.1, on the reverse strand, counting down.
TTGACCACAATGGTATCCAATCGCTTGGGTCCACCCAACTGCAGTCTGTTGGAGATGGCATATTTGGTGCCATCTCAAGTGCTGTTGTCGTGTGGCTAGAGTGCATTGAGGGTTTTCTGTTTTCAGTTGAGAACGGTGTTGTGTAAGTGGCCTAATGGTAAGTTAATCCCTAATGATTTTTCGATGGAAATGAATCAATAAATATCTTACTTAAACAGGACAATGATTTTCTCCTAGAGCTGCTGTACGGCCAAAACAATCTTTGTTGAATGAATGTCCTATTATCACTGTAAAGCTGCTTTAAATCAATCTATATTGTAAAAAGTGTTATATAAATGAAGGTGACTTGACTTGACTGCAATAGTGCATCCTTAGTTGGGGGGATTTGCTCCATTCCCCCTTCCTTTCTTTGTGAACAACTCAAGACGAGCTTGATCGATGTTGAGTTCGCTACTGGTGCGAGGAGAATTGTGAAGAGCTCCACAATGGAAAGGACCTCCTCTGGAATGCTTTTTGAAGCCGTTGACAGAGCCATGAAGGTCTCTGTTGCCATGTCATCTGCATTCCAGGTATCCCATGCTGTTTTCTTGCCCGTAGTTGCGAATGCAGAGACTGTGTTAAAGCCAGTCAAGGCATGGAACACAGGAAGGATTTGTCAGGACCCAGAGACTTGGCAATCTCAATGCCACCCGCAACTCCTCAGTGTCCAGCTCTGACACATGTGCAATGGCTAGAACTACAACAGTTGGTCCACAGTGCGCAGGGTGATCTTTTTAAATCCTTTTCTTGCAGCATCCGCCGCATGGAGTAGCATCCTTGTATCTGCCTGTTCATGAGTGCAAGGGGCAGTCTGATTGGATTCTTGTGGGTGAGATGACTGGGTCCGCATGTGTAAACAACTTGTTTGGTAGTCGACATTCCCACAAGGTTCCTGGCCAGAAAGTAAAAGAGCTCTGTTTTGTTTTTATCCACTCTAAGGAAGCCTTTCCAGTTGGTTTGTTAACTTGTTTTTTTCCCATCCACTCTTGTTCTTGTCCCTTTAGGCTGTTAACTTCATAGCAGTTCGATACAACATCCACTCTGTTGACCCTTGTTTCTCTTTGATAAAAGGTATAAAGATCTTGCTGGAAAAGTCATTGAAGGTTTTAGCTACGCCTGGTTTCAGCATGTTGATGACTGCTGACCCATCTAATATTTAGACCTCATTGTCTGAGGCACTGTCTGGGGCACTGCTTATACTGTTTTCTAGGCAGATCAGCCTTGTTTCCCAAGCGTAGTCCACTATGAAGTGAGAGTGATAGGGTAGGCCTGATTTCCCATCACAGGTCTGACAGGCAATGTAGAGACCGGAAAACAGTGCACAGTAAATTTTTAGCGAGTTTTGTTGTGTACTCTCCTCTTATCGGAGCTGTTTTAAAAAGAGGGTGCTTTTTCCTCTTCAAAGGGGCAGTGATGCGTTTTGTACCCTGCATCCTCTCTGCAACAAATAATTTGTACTGCTCTTTGCCCATCCTCTCTGCAACCTGAACAGAATCCACAACAGCTTGGTCTGCTAATTCTCTTCAGAAGGTTGTTGCTGTCCTCTGCGAAGGGATTTCCCATTTCCTCAATCATGTCAACCAACTCACATGTCTTGAATTTCAGCTGGACACTTTTGGCCTGTTCATGATGTCTGTTTTCAGAGACACCCTTACTGCTGAACTCCATGGATTCTAAAACCTATCACTTATGCTGGGTACACACTACAAGATATTCAGGGTGATTTTGGCTCAATTTCTCCCCTTCCAACAATGCCAGGTAAAGTCCCGATTATCTTGATGGTTCTACCAATTATCTTATCAGATTTTCCTGTGGTGTGAGGTGTGTTAAGAGTGACTGAATCTGCTCAGAAGAACGTCATAACTGCCCCAATCTCGAATCAAATCAGAAATCCTGTTGTGTGGGTGGAACCCAGAGGACAAACGTGCGCAGGCTCTGGAGATTATCACGTGAAACGAAACAACACCCAATCAGAAAGCAAGCTGATGGAAGACTCACTTCCAGCTCATACAAGTTCATGTTCACACCGTCTAAATGTTTTTCTTTTTTCCACCGCAAATTTTCTGTAACGGTAGGGGCACACTCAACCGACGCCAAAGAACGAGCGAATCTATTATAAGATTTTAAAAATCTTTTCTGTGGCCCCAGCTTCAGATGATATTCTCAGATACTGCGATTTCATTATAATCCTTATCACAACGTCAATGAATTCACCATTAACTATTCACCTGAACAGTTTATGATGTTGTATCATTGTGGTGATATCATTGTAATCCTTGACCATCAAAACATGGGGTAGACATCACATTTTCAGTGTTATCATGTTTTGTTCAGGAGATAAATACAAAATAAGTAATTCAGTTATGGCGGAAAGCAAAATGGCCGCCACAAGGCGTTTTTGAGATGGCTTCATTTCTGAAAATGTTCAGGGCCACAAACTGTACATATGTACCAAGTTTCATGCTTTTATAAAAAGTGAACATAATTTTCACATATCACCTGGACTATAATAAGTTTTACTTTTTTAATTTCTGGTAAATCATATGTAAAACACACACAGATCGTTCTAAGAAAACAGCACCATTTGTGTGCTACAAAATATGTGTGTCCCCGTGACGGATTGCTGACATAACGCTACTATACATATTTTCACTTTCTGTTCTGGTAAGCTCACATTTATGTTAAAAAATTATTGTTTGATATTTCTGATATCCTATCGAAGGTAGATTGTTTGTTTTTTTGATCAGCTGGTTCAGAAAGACAAGATTTTCTTACAGTCGTTATCAATATTCATTTATTTTTACCAACTAATCTGAATATTTAGGGGTCACTTCATGGTGCTTCCCCAGTGTCCATTGTGGTAATATACTGTATGTACACTGATGATAAACAACAACATTAAAACCCATTTCCTAATATCGTGTAGGCTGCCTTCGTGCTGCCAGAACAGCTCTGATGGACTCTACAAAACCTCTGAACGTGACCTGTGGTATCTGACATTAGCAGCAGATCCTTTAAGTCCTGCAAGTCATGAGGTGGGGCCTCCATGGATTGATTTTGACGATCCATCACCTCATAGATGTTTAATTGAATTGAGATCTGGTGAATTTGAAGGTCAAGGTGACACCTTGAACTCTCTGTCATGTTCCTCAAACCATTCCTGAACAATTTTGCAGTGTGGCAGGGTGTAGTATCCTGCTAGAAGAGGTCACTGCCATCAGGGAGCACCATTCCAATGAGGGGTGTATGTGGTCTGCAACAATTTTTAGGTATGTGTCAAAGTAACATCCACATGAATGCCGGGACCCAAGGTTTTCCAGCAGAACATTGCCCAGAACATATAGTTAGGGAAAGTTAGGATTTTTTTTTGCCAATCTGCAAAAAAATTTCTTACCAATAGCTTTTTTTACCATATGTTCCTATAGGTGTCTACTCAGTAACACCTCCCAATTTATCCACGGCCAAATCCTCGGGGAAACGCCTGGAGAGGCAATCAAAGTTGGGGTGCCCAGACGGCCTGGGTAAAAATAATGAACATTATTATTATTTTTTTTATATTACCATTTGAGATGACTAACTAGGGGTTTTTAGGGGTACCGAATCTATCCCAGCCATTAGTTTTGAATAAAAATGACTCCAAGTCCATACAAAAACCACATAAAAATGGTTTTATTGAACAATTACAAAACAAAACTTACTAAATCGGTTTAAGGCCAGACACTACAGGTGAATAGAGTCAAATTTTTAACTAGCAGATATCACCATGAAACTTTACCAGTTTGTTACCTATATTAAGATGAGAAAAAAATGTTGACAAGTTTTCTGTAATTTAATTTTAAAATATGCAAATTAGGCAATATCTAATTAAATATGCGCTAATTTGCATATCTTTTAAAAAACAAAATCTGAGTATTGGATAAAGCCAGGTTAAAAATAATTTTTTCATTGTGTTCATAAATTAGATGGGAAAAAAATTACGGAGGGATTTATGGATATCTACTTTTGTTATCCTGTAAATCAGAAAATACTGTCAATAGCCTTAAAAAAAAAATTTTGCCATGTTTTTTGGAATAAAATGTTATATAAATCAGGCTAGGAATAATATATTTACAAATCCCTCCGTATATGTCTTCATAATATAACTAGGTACAAGACTGGAGAGTTTGGTGTATATAGGTGCTACTGAAGTGGAGATTTCAGACTTGGAGTATGAGAGAAAAGTCATTTTGAGAAAACGGATTTGACCAATTTGACTTTTCTCTCATACTCCAAGTAAGTATGAGAGAAACCGATTTAGTAAGATTTGTTTTGTAATTGTTCAATAAAACCATTTTTATGTGGTTTTTGTATGGACTTGGAGTGATTTTTACTCAAAACTAATGGCTGGGATAGATTCGGTACCCTAAAAACCCCTAGTTAGTCATCTCAAAAGGTAATAAAAAAAAATAAAAAAAAAAGTTCATTATTTTTACCCAGGCCGTCTGGGCACCCCAACTTTGATTGCCTCTCCAGGCGTTTCCCCGAGGATTTGGCCGTGGATAAATTGGGAGGTGTTACTAGACACCTATAGGAACACATGGTAAAAAAAGCTATTGGTAAGAAATTTTTTTGCAGATTGCCAAAAAAAATTCCTAACTTTCCCTAACTAATAACCCACCTTGGAGTTTATTCAAGTATGCTATATCAGCAGGGCCACATTAATGCACAGGCTTACCTGGACTTTAGCCCAGGGCCCCGGGCTGAGGGAGGGCCCCGGTGATGCAGAAAAAAATTATAACCAGGTATTGCACACCAGATCTTGCACAAGTCTTTCAGTTGAAGATATCTAATCATCAAACAGGCAAAAGTTCACTTCAAGAATAAACAAAGTGGTGTCGATGAGTTTGAATTTCGGTGTTTGAAAAAACAGAACAAACGGAAAGAGAAAGCAAGAAAGCGTGATTATTATAGCTCTCTATGCTTTGTATTACACAAAGCATAGGCTACGACTTTATTCAAGCCACAGAAAGACAAACACTTCGCTAAAAGATGCACAATACATAATCGTCATTGTAAGGTATAGTCCCCATGATCTGATTACATTTTTAAAAAAGTAATATTTTTTGTATATTTTTATATGAAATTATAAATGAAACTGAGTGGAATTTTGTATTGGAAAGTTTTATTGCATTTATTTCTACAAAACAAAAGGCTGATTTGATTCGGATGATGGAGCTGATGTAGGCAGTCGTTCTAAGTAGCCTGTGCAAATAGTTCGGACTATGTGCCAATATGTAGTTCATGCAGTGATATTTGTGTGTCAATTTCCTATGACAGACCTATTGGTTCGGATGTTTTGTTAATGACATTTATTCCTGCAAAATAAAAGCTGATAACTTGGGCTTTGTGATTAAGAAGATTGAGTGAATGTAGATAATAGTTCTGGTGGATGAAGGGCCCCTCAAGATATAAAGCCCAAGGGCCTCTGATAGTCTAAATGTGGCCCTGGTTATTGGTATACTTATTTAAAACTAAAAATAAGAAAGTACTTTCAGTCTACTTTTTATGTACTTCTCAGAAATATACTTAAACTTACACTTAAGTATACTTGGCTAATACTTACAGAAAAGTCTATTTGGCATGTACTTGTAGGCCTACTCAGTCTTTTGATCGAGAATCGAGATATACTTAAAACTATAAATAAGTATTCTAAGCATACTTGGCTTGTAGTTTTGTTTACTCTTTAATTACACTAACATAGTTTCACATACTTGCATGTTTTGGCACCCAATACAATATATTTGTTTGAAAATATTGATTTATAAGGAAAACAGATATTTTCCTAATTCTGAGTAAGTAGATTTTTGTGTAGTCCTCTATAGTGTACATAGGAATTAACTGAATTTTCTGTCATTTATGAGACAACGCGTCCCCACCATTAATGGAACGCCAATTTCCATAGTGCCTCCAGCTGCCATCTCTTCTCCAGGTAAATGATATACGCACCCAATCTAAAACAAAATTCATCAGACCAGGCAGTCTTCTTCCATTGCTCCATGGTCCAGTTCTGATGCTCACATGCCCATTGTAGGCACCAGCTTCAAGTTTTTCAGCAATTTGAACTACAGTAGCTCTTCTGTGTGATCAGAGCAGAAGACTCGCCGTTTTGGAGATGCTTTGACCCAGTCATCTAGCCATCATTATTCGACCTGTCAAAGTCAGTCAGATCTTTCCGAAATTCAAACACTGACAGTTGATTTGTTGCCTAATATAGCCCAACCCTTGAGATAATCAATGTCAGTCACTTCATCTGTCAGTGGTTTAATGTAAAATGAGAATTTAAAATGCTTTTTGATTCAATCTTTGTAAGAAATGCTTTAATACATTTGGTTGTTATATTAAACACAATATTGAAAGAGGTTTTAAATGGGAAAATACTAAATTAGGCAGTGTAATCTTAATCTGTTTACTTGTTAGGATTAACATTGTAAGTGTTTGCATTTGTGATACCGAATTTAAGTTCATATACTTCCCTTAACACACAGCTTGCTACTCTTAAAGATAATACAACTTGTATAATAACATCCTACAATATAATATAGACTTTTGATGGCATTTTCATCATATTCTATAAAACTCAATCAAATGCAGCAAAAAGCAGTCACAAACCATCCAATCCAGGCAAGTCATTTAGTACTTTTTTTTTTTAAGAATCACAAAATGCTCAAGCAAATCTTACAAAACATGACAATCGATTATATCTAAACATTTTGTACTTCAAAGACAAACTTCCACATTCTTAAGAATTCTTTATGAAGAAAATTTAAATCGATGGTCCAACCGTAAAACATTCCTGTCCTAAATATTAAGGAATTTAAGCCATGAGGGAGAAGGTTGTTTTTAAGAATAATTCAATGCATTTCCCTCTTAAAGAACATACACACTTATTCATAGAAAATAGAAAAACATTGAAAAAGAAGTGAAGATGAGCTTCAGAAAGTCCATATCTGACACTCCATGTCCATGAGAGATCAGGTAGTTTAAGTTATTGGTTTATGAGTATATTTCATTTCTGAGGATGCGAGTGCTAATAAAGATGCACAAAGAACCATGTTCAGTGCCTATGGTTCCTGGGGTGTGGTAATGGGTTCTGTGCCCACTTTGTGCTCACTGCTCTGGGCAGAACCATTGAGAACATCAGTCTTGGACCTCTTGGACTCAGGAGGATTGCACGCTGGGTCACTGGGAGGAGATGGTCTCTCTGTAATAAAAGTATTACAGACCATTCAAACACAATTTAACCAAATAATTAAAACATTAGGAAGAAAAAACAACTTTATAAAAAAAAAAGCTTAAAACAAACAAACAAACAAACTTAAAAGCATGCAATAATTGGTTCTACTAACCATGCTTGGCTTTCTCAGTGGAAGATGGGGTGACAAAGGGATTGGGGGATCTGGGTACAACTGGAGTCAGTGAAATTCGTCTGAAAGAGAAGTACATACTTGATGTAATGTGAACATTATCTTTACTGCTAAAGTCATGGATTTGTCTGTAAAACTAAATCTATAATATCAAGGGATATATTTATGGGTTGCCATGACAATTAAAAAACAAACAAACAAAAAAAAAAACTACCAAGCCCCAATTTGGAATGCCCTACCTAGGAGTTGGTCCTTTTGGAGTTGTGGTACTTTTGGAGTTGAGGGGTCCAAGAGGAGTGCTGGGGGCTGTATGAGGTGTAAGAGGTCCTTTGCTGAATCCAGGGGTAGAGGGAGCAGATTTGGGTGTGCTGGGGGCTGTACTGGCGGCAGCTGCTGGTGATTTGGGGGTGCTGGGTTTGCCCCATCCCTCCAGGGTGTTGAGTGTGATCCTCCTGGGCTGAGGTTTGGTTTTCCCTTGCGGTGTGCGTTTCTCTTCTGGCCCAGATACGCTGGGGGTCTTCGAGGATGCAGGGCCAGTAGATCCCTCTTTCTCCTTTTCTTGTACGGCAGGTATGTTGGCCTGGCGAGGCACTGGGGAAGCAGTCCTGCCATTGGCTGAGTGTCTCTTTCCCTTCTTCTCATTGGTAGAGGATGGGGTCACCATCTCCAGTGGAGGTCGCTCCTTCAATGGGGTGCCCAGCTCCCCCTCTTCAAATGACACAAAGGAACAGTAGCCGTCAGTGGAAGACACTGCCAAGAAGGAGCCATCACGAGACCTGTGGAACAATGTGCATAACAACAAATGTTAGTGAATGACTGCTATTATCAAAATTATTCAAGACACTAGATGTCTGCATTTTCTATAACTTGATCAATAACATTGAGTGGTCAATTGGATTTCATCATAGACAAAGACCATTTGTAAATAGACAGGAGTGTTTCAGGCTACTCTCTTCTGTAAGGTATGCATCTGTGACACATGAGAAATAAGTTTTGGTGGCATTTATCGATCATTGCAAATTTCCCACTCTTCAACTTATAAAGTAGCAAAAGGCCAGGACTGGAAAATAAATGAATAAAAAACATTAAAAACAAATGTATAAAAATATAATAATACTTATTATTATTATTATTATTATTATATGTAATAACATGCTATATTATTGATAGCATAATAAATGTAAAGCATTTCTTTAGTTTCAGTTTGTGTTCCAAATTCCAAATATATTTGCCTGTCACAGGTTACCCGACACAAAAAATGCCATGCAACTACTTTGGGATGCATTTTGTGGACAGAAGAATCTTCCCCCTGCTGTCACAACGTAGAACAAGCACAACTCATGTGAAAACAACACAGGCTCAACGCATTAACTAGTCTGTACAACATCTATTTACGTATGTGTGTCTTACCAGCTCAGATCACTCAGTGTGTGGTAGTGAATGTTGGAAACATATCCGAACGGCATCGTCTGTTGTGTGTCGTAAAAGAAGATAGAGTCTTCTGATGCAACCGCAAATACCAGCCGATATGGCAGATTAAACGTGTTTGACACCGGCTTCAGTGAACCATCTGTAGGACAAAGAGAGTAGTGTTGTCACGATTCTGAAATTACCAACTTCAATATGATACTTTGAAAAATATTTCAAAATATACACTACTGTTTAAAAGGCTGGGGTCAGTAAGATTTTTTAATGTTTTTAAAAGTAGTATCTTCTGCTCACCAAGGTTGCATTTATTTGAAAAAAAAAAAAGTAATATTGTGAAATATCATGACAATTTAAAATGACTTTTCTATTTTAATATATTTTAAACTGTAATTTATTCCTGTGATCAAAGCTGAATTTTCAGCTTCATTACTCCAGTCTTCAGTGTCACATGATCCTTCAGAAATCATTCATGATGATTTGATGCTCAAGAAACATTCATTATTATCAATGTTGAAAACCGTTGTGTACAATTTTTTCAAAATTCTTTGATGAATAGAAAGTTCAAAAGAACAGCATTTATTTAAAATAGAATATTTTCTAACATTATAAATGTCTTTACTGTAACTTTTGATCAGTTTAACTCATCCTTGATGAATAAAAGTATTGATTTATTTTATTTCTTTCCCCCAAAAATAAAATTCTTACTGAACCCAAACTTTTGAACGGTAGTGTTTAATGTTACAAAAGCTTTAGATTTCAAGATTACATTGATAATAATCATAAATGTTTCTTGAGCATCAAATCATCATATTAGAATGATTTCTGAAGGATCATGTGACACTGAAGACTGGAGTAATGATGCTGAAAATCCAGCTTTGATCACAGGAATAAATTACACTTTACTGTATATTCACATAGAAAACAGCTGTTTTAAATTGGAATAATATTTCACAATATTACTGTTTTTGTTTGTATTTTTAATCAAATAAATGCTAGCCTGGTAATACCAAACTCTGCTACTTCGCTTTGCTTTGTATACAGAGTCTGGCATGGCACAATTGAAAAGTGTTTTCTCTCTCGCGGGGGGGACGCTTGTCTGAAGTTTAAAATCATTGGTTACCCTTAAGCCAATCACATGACGTTTGGTTATGGCGTGTGTTATGCGCATGCTCAGCCGCATCTAACTTCCACTGTAAACACATGTATGATGCGATAACAAAACCATCGAGCGAAATACCGGAGTAAACATGGCTGTGAACGACTTTTGCAGATTATGTGAAGTAAATCTACGCATCCACGGTACAATCAGCATCTACGTCACGGCTCTCAGCCCGCCCTCTGTTCGTTGATTGGCCCGGCCGTCCGAAGGCCGCTGGAAAACTGAAAGATAGGCTGCTATCTCAGACTGACTACAGAAGCGAAATGAAATTGAGCGGAAGTAGGAAGTCTGACGTAGTCAGGCTAAATAAATGCAGCCTTAGTGAGCAGAAGAAACTTCTTTTAAAAACATTAAAAATCTTACTGACCCCAAACTTTTGAACGGTAGTGTATATTGTATACCATTTGAGATACCAAGAGGGAAAACTGCCATACAGATAATTTATCTCAATTTTCTGATAACTTGAATAATTGTTGCAATAGCTAGTTACAAAAGTTATTCAGTCAAGAGCAGTGAGTGATTCTCTGTGAGCGCAAACCCTGCGGAAATGAGAAATTATGCGCAGTACAAGCACTATTCAACCGGAGCGAATGGGACGAGTGAGTGAGAGGAGGAGGGTGTGTCAACTTGCTGTTGAAGAGAAGAGAGCAAGAATGCGCAGGTGGTATCGGTATATATATATATATATATATATATATATATATATATATATTGGAACAGTTTCAGATATTTCAGCAGATACATAGAAATATCGATATTTTTGACAACACTAGAAGAGAGAAGAGCACCGTCTTTCCGTTGCATGGAACACAAACATAGCCCTGGAAGAGTATTGTTTGCACCTTCAGTTCTCTTTGTCTTCAGCTCAAAGTACACTGGGCTGCAGCGCACAGCCAGGGTCGCTTTAGATGGACAGGGTAGATGAGCAATGGGCCTAACACACAAACAAACAAACAAACAAACAGTTAAACATTTAAAGTTGACTGTGTCAGAATTCGGGCTGGTTATTAAAAACTGATTCTTATTTAAAATACTGGAACCACAAGGTTTTCATGCATTTTTTTTTTTTTTTAGATTTACTTTACACTTTTTTTTTTTTAAGAAATCTCTTATGCTCAAGGCTGCATTTATTCAATAACAAAAAAAAAGTAAAAACAATAATATGGTGAAACATTATTACAATTTAATATAACTTTTCTATTTTAATGTATTTTAAAATGCAATTTATTCACAAAAAGCATGTTGTTTTGATACATTTTATGCATACTTGCTAAATAAAAATATTAATAATAATTAAAAATGACCCCAAACTTTTGAGTGGTAGTGTATATGTGATTAATGCATAGGTTTACAATTGACCATACACATTTAGAACACAAACCTCTTAAAGCTTCTTCTGGAGAACACATATGTGGTGTTTGTGACATTCTCTCCAGCCTCGACACACCCAGCTAAAAATAAATAAAAATATTCCATAACCACACAAGGACAGTACATGTTAATGGACACTGGGCCAAATATACATACTGTATAATGTGTCAAAATGCATATTAAATAGCTTGTTATATAAGAAGTCTCACATACATTACATACACAGTATATACACTTACAGTAGATGATGGTGTTTTAAAGATGATAGTGTTTGTTTGTACCTGGCGCAAGGAGGAATGACCCATCTGGTGTGAAGGTGAGACGTCTGAAGAACGATCTCATGCTGTCATCATGGAACATTCTGTAGTTCTTCACCTGCACAAAAGTCATTAGAATTTAAAAACACATTTAAGAAAGTATTTACAAACGTTATTTCATAATGTCTATATATTACTTCCAAAGAAAAAGTGTGAAAAATATAATATTAGGATAATCTTTGAAAATTGAACAAATAATATTTATCACATTACAAATAACATCTTGTGTTGAGCTTGTGTGAAGCACTTGAATTTCACTTTTAAAAGGTCGTACAAACCCTGAAATAAATACAAAAATATTTAACAATTTCTGCCACAATACCATGGCTACAGTTAGCATTACCACATTAAATCCATGCTGAACATTGGTGATTTGTGGACTGAAAAGCTTTCTATAACTTGTTTGTTCATGGCACAATGTTTCTCCTGGACAGCGCTGTTTGAGCCAATTAGGGATGCACCGAATGTACGTCCGAAAATAGCAAAAACAAACAAACAAAAAAGCACTTTCGGTGTTCGGCCAAATACGTGAAAAGACAGAATAAATTTTACCAAACAATGACGTTTTTGACATGATCAAATAGCAACCAGCATGAGTAAGAGGCGCACACATTTTATAAATGCAGCAAACATGTTGGCAGTGTGGAAGAATTTTAAAGTGTCCGAAAAATATGTAAAAATGGCCTTTTGCAGACACGGTTCTGCTTAATTGTCTAAGCACCCTCAAACGTAAGCAAGCGCACCCTCAGATGATACTAGTGTTGTCAAAAGACCCGGTACTTCGGTACCAAGTCGGTACTATTTTTTTTTAAACGTCACGGTACCAGGTTTTCTCAAACCCGGTACTTGATGCGCGTGCATGCCCGAAGCGCGTGCGGTTGCGTCCTCTTTATAAAAGCGCTGATGCCGATCGGCGGTGCTGCTGCTGTTGTGGTGCTGATGTTTTAGCGCGTGCAGATACGTTATTTCAAATGGCGCGCGGCATGCGCGCTCATAATAGAAGCGGCGCGCTCGTTTTTCCATGTGCGCCTGTGTTCATGAATGCATAGCAACGACAGACGCCACAGGAGTACAAACGCTTGTGCGATCTGCGCTCTCCATGACGACGAGGAACTCTTAGCAGGTTTAAAAAGCCCTTTAAAAGTTAAATATGAATGCAGTTTTGGATTAAATAAAAGTATAGTCAAGTCAAATAAAACATATATTGTATCTCGTATAGTTTGGTAATGCTACAATAAGAAACCATTCATTAACATTACTTAATGCGTTATCTAACATAACACATTGAGTGAACAATATATTTTTACAACATTAATTAATGTTTGTGAATGTTATTTAATACAAACACTTGATTGGTCATGTTTGTTCACTTCATTCATTGTGCATTAAATAATGTTAATAGAAATAATGTTAACTTTTGATTTTAAAAATGTATTTTAAAATTAACCCCTAAAGGAGAATAATTGCGACAGTATATAACTATTGTTTTTTTGTTAGGTCATTTTATCTAATGTTATCTAACAAATGGAATCTTGTTTTAAAGTGTTTTTAATACTACAGTTTCCATCTTTGTAACTGTGATATACACTTTAATATAATTATGTAAATTTAATCTAAATTAAGCTTTGGTACCGAAATTGGTACCGAGAACCGTGGATTTTCACTGGTATCGGTACCGAATACTGAAATTTTGGTACTGTGACAACACTAGATGATACTGTAATATATATTGGCGAAACAGATTCAGCAAACACTCAAGTGCATATTTGTGTTTGTGCTTTTTTTTGCAACGGTTATCAATGTAGCCAATCACAGACATAGTTGTTGATCTCTTGAACGCAATGGCCAATCAGAGGTGTTATTTCAGAGGTGTTATATATAAGTTTAGAACACCAGAGTTTTTATTCAGTGCTGAGTTATGCAGGCACGCAAAACCTCTTTATTACCAAAAGGTGTGGACACGGTGTAAGAAAAAGATTTATTGTGCACGGTTGGGAGCTTCATTGAAATTGTGTACACTGCTATGGTGGAGCCGCTGCTTAGCCTACATCTGCACTGTACTAGAGCACCCTCTGTAATTTTAGAAGCACCCTCAGTGATTTGATTCTGGAACCAGGCCTGTAGAATAATAGGCCAAAAAGGGGGACTCATCGATTGGCCAAATAAAAATATTTATATTGCGATTTGTTGGTAAAAAAAATTTGAAAAACCACTTTTGGTATTCGGCCTTCATATTCATATTCGGTTTCGGCATTGGCCAAGAATTTATTTCAGTGCATCCCTAGAGCCAATATGGTTTATAACAGAATTCTGCAGAAAATTTGAATGGTTCTCACTAGATCTTGCAGTAATGTTATTAATTCTGCTGCGAACTCAAACACATTCTTTCTGGATCTCTCAGAGTTGTGTAGTAGCTGCGCTGTCTATTATAGGTCTGAGCCGATAAACAGTCCGTGCTGCGCAGCTCAAATGAGTAGCGTGGTATCAGTTTAGTTTAGTACAGTTTCTCATTGAAACATAGTGGTGGCCAAAGTGCGCACCAGCAGGAAAAAGGCTGTAAAATGATACCGTTTGGTCATAGTCTGGAACTCTGAAAGGGCAAGGAAGACACTGTCCACATCAGCCAATCTCTTAATAATTATCAGCTTAATAAAAATAAAGGCTGGCTGAAGATCCTAGTGACACTCACCTCTCCATCTGCAGAAGCGGCTGATGCCATCTTACTCACGCTGTAAGCTTTTCTCCTGTTGTGAGCACTGTACACACGCATTACCCTAAGACACAGAGATTTTACATGCTGTCAGTTTGTAAAACCATGAAAGGTTTCATTTCAAAATGCTCATCACAAGACTCTTGTCTATGATAATCTGTAATGGCTTGAGATTCATTTGAAAGCCCTTAAAAAATCAACACACTAACCTGTCACAGCTTAATGTGCTGATGTACTGCCCAAGTGGGTCCCATGCTACTCCTTGCACATAACTCTTGTGATCATTAAAAATGCACATCTTCTGACCTGCAAACAAAACAGGCACTGAATTCAATACATTTACCATGATGCATTTAGCAGGCGCTTTTATCCAAAGCAACTTACAATAGAGGAACGAAAACAATTCATCAGAGCCAACAATATACAATTTCAGGTTTATTAGATAGCTGGATTACGAAGCAAGCTTTATGAAGGAACTTCATAAAGTTCTGCTTTCTAAACAACTATTATCATTTTACAATACTGTCATAATTTAAGTCACATAGCACTTCAGTACTGATTCAAGTTTCATACCCTTGTTGATGTCCCACATGATGGCAGTGTTGTCAACAGAGCCTGAAACCATGAAATTCCCATCACTGGTCCATGAGATATCATATACATCCTCAATGTGTCCCCTAACAAGCACAAACAACAATATGAGCTTTGACAAACTTCTTCAAAAGTAATTATAACTTAAAATTTCAATGAAATGAAAGTAGGTGCAAATGGTTTGTTCTATATTGTAATGCGTATCTGAATGAAACCGTTATCAAAAAAAAGAAAATTGTTGGATGGGGAATTGGTTCTAGCCATTGATTGTTGACAGGCAGAACAGCTAAGTATGAGCTTGAGGTCGTTTGTAAGAAAGGGCAAGCGTTTAAGCGGTTATTTCACTGAAAGATCAAGTCAAGACATTTTGATTAAAAATTATGAACTCAAAAAAAGCAGGACACAAAAAATAGGACATCATGGACCGATAAATTGCTCTCAATAAGATCATTAAAATGCATTTAGAAAATAGGTAAGATGAATTTTCATTTCATGCTAAATTTAAAGTCAAAGACAAAATTTAAAGTTAAAGTCAAGAAGGGACATTTTAATTGCGATAGATTAAAATCAGACCTCAGAGTCTTGACCACACTCCAGCTCTCTTTATTGAGCTGAGCATCTTCATCTTCCTGAAAGGTCGGGGTTTGTTCAGGCTCCTTATTGTCATTCAGTTTCCAAAGCAAGATAGCAGCATCTTGAGAAAGCAGATATTTTTATTAAGACATTTATAAGTGATTGCAGAACTTACCCAAGTGATGATCTGACTTTAAACTTACCATCCCCTCCAGATGCCAAGACATCAGCAGTGGGTGAGAAACGCACTACGTTAACCGCTTTAGTGTGTCGTGCCAAGTTAGACAAAAACTCAACGACCGCCTTCCCATCAGGCCCTTTATCCACACGCCACATCTGAAAGAGAGCAGCTCTCATCTTACAGTCTGTAATGTCACCACCAGTGTTAACTTAAGAGACACATGTGATGTATTAACTCAAGGTAGAGCTCTCTCTCACCCGTACTGTGGTGTCCACCCCAGCTGTAGCCAGCCGCTGTGTCCTTCCCTCACCGCTCTGCTGGAAATCCAGACTGTACACTGGCTCCTTATTATGCCAGGCAATCTCACAGGTTACCACCTTCATTCTGACTCCTGATGGACGTGGATACAAAGAGATAAAGATATGAGGGAAGTAACAGAATGTAAAAGATGATGGCACGACAGAGGAAAACACGCATACTGAAAAGCAAAATAGGAATTCATTTAACAACGTCACAACAGCAATACACTATCCTGTTACTATATAACCAGTGGAGTTGAATACAATGCGACATTTCTATAAAGTAAACAACACTAGACATTTAAATATACTGGAAGCTTAAATGTCCATAAATCATAAATATGCGAGAACCTTTAATAAAAGTAATAGCAACCCGTAACATTTATGTGTAACGTTAACAAAGTACTTTTAACTTGCATTATGAACTATTACAGCCGCAGCGTAATCTGGACCAACTCAACAAACACAACAGTTCTTGAAGAACATTAGCGGTAACAGCACGTAATGTCAATTAATAATACATTATAAAAGTCACAAGGCATATTATATATAGAAAACATTCATCCAGTTACCTTGACAATAAAAGTTGCAATAGTCGTTACAATTGTTCAGCACAGTTGCTTCGTGTCACTCCCGCTTTCACCCAAACACAGACGCCTTTCCCGCTCAGCGTTGTAAGAATGAGAACTTCCGGTTTCATGGGTTGCCTGATCCCACACATAAAATCCGACGTCGGGCTGTGACATTTTCTACTATCACATGTAAAGTGTGCGAGTTTCATTAGTTTTTAAATAGTGTCCTAAAATTATATTTTATAAAAACGGCGTGTAAAACACTTTTTGCACTCAAACAATAAAAACGAACATCCTTCGGTTGTAATTTTTGTAAACAGTATGTGGCGACTTAAACGTTTATCATGTATCTATTTGGAAAAGAGTTACAAGTAGGCAACAGCGTTATATTTTAGAAATGTTTTTTAAGTTAACATAGATTTATAACAAATAATATCTCAGATAAACAAGAAAGACAGAAATCATTTCATTAATAATTATTATTTTAATTAAACAAATAAAAAAATATTTTACTTTAAATCTTTTTTTCAAAAACAGCACTATGTACAATTTTATACACAAATTTGCTAAGTACACAATTTAAGTAGAAATGACTACAGCTGTTATCCACTCAAAATTGTGTATTGTGTACCAGGAATATTGTGTATCAGAAATACACACAATTGCATATCAGAAAAATTACAGAATAAGTCACTTGAAATGCCATAACATTTGTTATCTTAAGTCTTTGTGGCAAAAAGGTCAAACATTATTCTGGACAAATTAACTCTATTCTAAAAAATAAAAAAAGAATGTAACACTTGCACAAAGAACTGCTAGTGTTAATCAGGAAGAACTTGTAAATAAAAAAACGTAACATTTTAATATTAAGTTTACGTTTCAGAGTGCAATAGAATTTGAACAATTTGCCTCTATACACAAAACATTAACCTAGGCTGAACATTTTGGCAACTGGATTTACGTAAAAGTGGTCTCAAGAGGGGGGAATCTCCTGTATGACTTGATTTAAAATCTCATCTATGACCTCACAGTCATAGTTCACTTGGTCAAGGTCCAGTGCAGGAACAAAAGTGACCAATAAACGGGCGACACTGCACCTCAGCTGCCTCAACCTAAGGACAGAACAGAGAGAGCAGATTTATATATATGCATTAAAATGTGACTCCTGATGAGTATGTACAGAAATGCCACCTTAATACTGAAAATCTTTCAAATAAGTCAACAAGGCTCTTACTTGGCCAGTGTCACTGCATTCTTTCCCTCCACAGGTCTTTCGTTGCTCTCTTCTTCCTTTGTGATCCCATTCACAGGGTTTGCAGCTGTGCTTGTGCTGCATGTTTGATTTGAACTAGTGCTACTGTTCTTCCTCAGCTCTTCTACTTCCTTCTGTAACTGAGTTTTCTCCTGCTCCAAGCTGTCCAACTTTACGTATAAAATTGAGTTTGTGGGAATTGAAGAATGGAAGAAGGGAAAAAAGAAAAACAGTTTAAGCCTGAACAATCAAATAATGGAAAAGACCAGCTCTTGTAGACTAGGATGCTGGTATGTCCACATCATGCCTCTTAGCTAGTTTAACCAGCAAGGCTTCCATGGTCAGCCAGCTTCACCAGTATAAATTACCTTCACAGGCAAGATTTACCAGTTAAAAGGTTAGTTCACAAAAAAATTTACTCACCCTCATATCTTTCCCACCCCGTAAGACTTTCATTCATCTTCAAAACAGAAATGAAGACATTTTAAAACCAGAGATATCTGTCCTTCCATTGAAAGTCCATGCAAGCAAAACTTTCATGCTTCAAAAAGTTCAGAAAGAGATTGTAGAATCTTCTTGTTTTATATGATGAACAGATTTTATTCACATTTAAACACTGATCAATGCATATACATACAGCAAATCAAATATGGTAAACAGAAGCTCATAAGCGGTTGCTTTATGTGTGAGAACCAATAAGGTTTGTTCTAGCGTGTTACGCAAGAATGGTTGAGCTTCCATTGACCATATTTGATTAACTAGTGTTGAAAGTTTTTGGTGGAATTTACTTTCAGTGGAGAAACAGAAATCTTTCAGGTTTCAAGATGAACGAAAGTCATACAGGTTTGGGACAACGTGAGGGTGAGTAAATATGACAAGAGTTTTCATTTCTGGGTGAACTAACCCTTTAACAACATTAAAGCATTACTAAGCAGTCTGGAAATTTATGCTGGTCTTTTCAGCAGGGACTAATTCCTTTTTTTCCTTTTTTCTAATTCCTAATTACTTACGAGCACTTTGAGAGTCAAAAATATCAGATGCTCACCTTACTTCTCAGTTCATTGCATTCTGTGTTGCGCTTGTCCAGCTCCCTTAGAAGAGAGTCTACTTGAAGAGCCATTTCATCATCTACATTTTCAAAATCATTTGTTGTTGATGAGTGTCCCTCCCCCTCAGCTTTCAACTGGCCACGACGCACCTCATCCTGTGCCTCTTTCTCAGCTTTGATTTGCAACAACACCTCCTCTTTCTTTTTTATCTCATCCCTCTCTTCTGTAAGCTCTTTGATGCGCTGGGTGGCCTGTAAGTAGAGAGTCTTGTAGTGTTGTTCCTCTGATGGATCTGTCTGGATGCTCTGATGGCTGTAGTCCTTGTTCACAGTGAGTTTCAGGAGTTCGATATCTTTCTCCCGAACCTGCTCTCTTAATTCATCTCTTTCCTGAGCTGTGGCCTCCAGGAGATTTAGCAGGTTATCCTGTTGCTTCTGTGCTTCATGGGTTGGCATAAGGTCTATTTCTATGTTAGAGAAAAGTGAGGTTTTAGAAGTTGTTGATGTCGTACCTTCATGGTTTTCTACATCTGACTTGGGATGTTGTTTAAAACTGGAACCTTTTGCACTACTACAACTCTCAACCTCCATGGGGTCTTGGATTATTTCTGCTGTGTTACTCATCTTGCATTCCACATCAGTAGCGCTCCGTTCCCCTCCTTTAGCATCATTCTCAATCTCCTCCCTCTTGATCTGTTGGTCTTCCTCCGCTTTTACAATGAAACGTTCGGTTTGGGTTGTTATGCTGGTTTGGTCATTTGAAGTTGATGTCTTCATTGTTGCCTGATCACTGCACTCCATATATAATCCTCCTGCATCCTCGCTGGTACTTTCTTCTGTCTTTACCTTAGAGAGGTCAAAGGTCAAAGGTTTTGGTCTTGGTGTGCTTTTGGTCTCATCAATAGCAATGTCATCATCACCACCACCACCGCTTGTTTCATCGTCATCGTTTTTATCAACTTTTTTGTCATTATTGTCTGTGATCCCCAAAGGTGAGGATATGAAATCACATGTAGCTGCGGACGTTGATGGACTATCTGGTGAGTTGCTACAGAAATCCTGAAATGTTCTTGTTCTTTTTGCAGCTTGGCTCTGGGTCAGTCCTATACTTCTTTTCATCCTTTAGAAGACAGGTTTGAAATCATGTTGTGTGGAAAAAAAGAATTAAGAGAAGATTATCACAAATACAACAAAAAGAATTAAAGGGATAGTTCACTTTGAAATTAATTTTTGATATGTTTTAGCTTACCTCAAGGGCATCCAAGATGTAGGTGTCTTTGTTTCCGCAGTAGTTTCAATTTTGAAATTTTTAGGTCAAACCGTTCTTGTCTGTCAGTCATATAATGCAGGTCGATGGTCACTGTATCAAAACACAAGCACAGAGTCCAAATTAAAACAATTCCCCATCGTCCAAATTAAACAATTCCCCATCATAAGTACACACTGATGGCCTAAGACACGAAACGAGCGGTTTGTGTGAGAAAACGAACAGTATTTATATCGTTGTTATCTCTTGAAAACAGCACACGTCTAAATGATCTGACGGCGCGGGCGGGTATTGATATATACATAGATGTCGCCTTGGCTACTGCAGTTCATTGGAACGAAACCGTAGCCAAGGCGACATCTATGTATATATCTATACCCGCCCGCGCCGTCAGATCATTTGGACGTGTGCTGTGTTACAAGAGCTAAAAACGATATAAATACTGTTCATTTTCTCACACAAACCGCTCGTTTCGTGTCTTAGGCCATCAATGTGTACTTACGATGGGGAATTGTTTAATTTGGACGATGGGGAATTGTTTTAATTTGGACTCTGTGCTTGTGTTTTGATACAGTGACCATCGACCTGCATTATATGACTGACAGACAAGAACGGTTTGACCTAAAAATATCCAAATTGAAACTACTGCGGAAAAAAAGACACCTACATCTTGGATGCCCTTGAGGTAAGCTAAAACATACCAAAATTTATTTTCAAAGTGAACTATCCCTTTAAGAGAAGATTATCACAAATACAACAATAAAAAAAAAGAAAGGAAGAAAGAGAATGATGTACCTTTTAGGAGTGGAGAGGGAAATGACATTTGAAATCACTGGCATGTTGTCTGGGGCTATATAAATAATATTATTAATATAAATAATTAAAATTTTGTAGCAAAAACAAATGTGCACAAAACTTGGCCTCACCAGATTGTGAGAGGGGTGTTGAATTTAAAGGGCTCTGTGCTGTCAAAGACACCGTAGGTGATCTGGGTGAGGAAGGGGCCTATGGAAACAAAAAGAGAGAGTGAGACTTAAATATGTTCTTAAATTGATAATTGCTTAACTAAGCTTGGGTAAAAAAAAATTACATTTTGCCGGAGTTGGCGCACAAAGTCATCACGTTTCCTTTTCAGATCCTTATTCTGTTGAATCCTCCTGGCTTCTTCCTCCTAATCCAAAGAAATTGCCAATTAAATTACAAAAAAGTGGAAAGAAATCTGAGTACAAAACACAAACTCACCAGCCATTGTTAGACATTACCTGAATTCTTTTCTGTTCTTTGAGGTCTTTCTCACTGTGTCAACATAACAGAAAATTAGTATCAGATTATGGTATTTCAGATCCATTTATTAAAAATAAATAAATCACTGGCTTAATTGTATCTTGCATAAATCAATGGGTCTATTTATTCATATTTAGATAACAAAATAAATGAATAGTAGTAAGAAATGTAACAAATAATTCACTCACTACTGTTTGTATACTTTCAGGCAGGCTGAACTTTCATCTTCAGAATCTTCAGGTTCTTCTGGTTCTTCACATCGCCTGAATATAGAAAGAACAGCTATTTGAGCTAAGACACGTTTAGAGATTTGCACACAAACTCAGAAGCGATTGCATTTGTTGATAAATATTACTAATCTACTCTACTCTCTAAGTTTCTACAAATTATACATTACTATAATGCACTGGAATTCTTTTTTTGTGTTTTCGCACATTATATCTGTTCAGGGATGCAAACTCAACAGGGGTAAAAAACAACAACAACAGGTTGTTTTGTTGGAAAAGGATAGTTCTAGTAATAAAAAATAAAATTAAACATAATATATTAGATATGAAACTTAGGTTGTTGAACACATTTTATTAATTTCCCAGTCACCAGACTCCTTCTTGCTTAGTTCTCCGGTGATGCAAAATAGCAATTGCCAAAAGTCATTTCATGCAAAAATCAGTTCGATTTCACCCACTCCTTCTCTCCGTGGTACACGCAAAACGACCTGAAAACGTACGCATTCCTATCCTTCAAACGCCCCATCAAAGCTCTCAAGTGTGTAGGTGCCATAACGAAACCCTAATATTTCTGAATTTAATATACAGCCTTGATAATTGTATTATGATCATTACTACCTAAACGACATTTCTGATTGGCTAATTGGCAGTCAAATTGTTGTTTTTCTTTTACAGAGCCTTGGGATGTCACAGCGATAAGTGATCTCCCATTTCAATGATATCTCTACCAAGAGTGCTTATAATGGCTGTAGGTTAAAGTCACTACCATTCAAATGTGTAGAATGACTATAATTGTTTTATTAATTAGACTAGTTTATTCATCGTTCATCATTTTCAGTAAAGTACAAAGTAAAGTGAGTACATATCAAACGATCTGTAACAGAGAAAGCAATAGTGATACATGGTAAAAACAGTTTACTCACAATTGTGTGTTGTGACATTACTGTCGGATCCAATGTAGATGGAAATGCATCATCTTTTAATTTTAGTCTCTCTGAAAAGCCTATGTCAAACTGTGTCTTGTTTAAAAATGAATCCGCAGGAAAATTAAGCAAACAAACGAACAGTGTTTTAAAGACGCGATCTGGTACTTTCTTAATGTTAAGATCACAAGGAAGGCAATGCAAAGACTGTGTTTTTCCACAACTTGACACTGCAAAACGTCATGTAATCCTCAGAGGCATCTCTATCGTTTTGTTGCGTCTGTCTCGCATTTACTACTACATGACACGTGTGAATCAGTGGGCGGGGCTAAAGTGGCAATGGTGTAGATGTAGGTGATGATCTTCTTCTGAAGAGGCGGTATTTTTGATGTAATAATGTGACAAAATCTGAAACGAGTCGTTTTGGAAACTGGTTTCAATAAAAGCTGTTTTTGGACTAACAGGGTAGTTTTAACAGGGCCCTTTAAAGGTTTGCAGAGGTTTTTTTTTTCTTTTCTATAATAATAATGGATAATGCAAATGGAAAGGCACAAAAATTATAATAAATTGTAATATGACTCTTCAAGGAACTTTCTGTTTGAGTACTGCTGGAGGTTTTATTAAACATTAAAAGCTAAATAATAAAAAGTCAGATTAAACAAACAGGGTTCCCACTGATCCTTAAAAAGTTTAAAAAGTAAAATTCAATGTCTTAAAAAGTCTTATTTTTTACTTATGAGAGGTCTTAAATTTTATATGACACTTTGACTTAGACACAGCTTTAATTTGGTAAAGGATTTAAATATCTAATTAGAGTACACATTATTTTATCTTTTTCTTTCTTTGTGAATTTGCTTGTTTACGTGACAATTCACGGCATTTACGATAACATTATTACGTACAGTCTCCTGCACGAGAAAGGAAGAGAGGAGAAGAAGATGGGTAAATGTCAGTTCAATTGTAAGTGCAATCTTTGTGCGTAGGGGTGTGCGATATGTATCGCCTATGATGATATCGTAATTATTGTTTTAACAATGTGCGAGCTGACATCAAGTTTGTCACTCACCCTTTTACTACATGATGTATGCAGTTATATGCCCCCAAAATTCAAGACACTTTTTGCCCCGATGACTTTTTGTCATATTTATATCATATGATGTAGTTACATCACAATATCGCATGAGAAAGAGTGCTGTTTTCCCCAAATATATGCATGATTGCAAATGAGATATTTATTTTATACAAAAGTTAAATGAACAATAACTTTAGATACACCGTTGACAATATTGTTTGTTTTTCCCTGTATTCCGCATTTTGAACGAATCAGTTTAATTAATTATTGAATGACCCTTTCAATAAAGACTCGTCCCTGAACGAATCAGTGGTTTGAACACATCGGTTGAATGAAAGACTCACTCATTTAGACAGCGACTTGCCGCCACCTACTGGCGCTTTTAGTTTAATTTTTAAAGTACCTTTAAATATTGAATTAAAAAACAGTCTCAAAGCATTTATGCAATTGTAAATGCAGTGTAAATATATTAATGCCACTTCTGTGTCACCTCTGCAGTGCATAGATGGATTTTATTTTGATTGGTAACAGCCTATATAATGATTTATTTTGATTGTTAACAGCCTATACTGTGTTATCATTCTAAATGAATTTAATTTGAATGTTAGAATTTGACATAAAAGGTGATGCATACATCTAATAAGTTTTTTATCAACAAAACTTTGAAAATATCGAAATATATACTTTTTGTCAATATTGCACACCCCTAATGTACAGTATTTTTTCAGGTCTAAAAAAGGGTCTTAAAAATACTTAAATTTGACTTTAAAGATGTGCAGCAACCCTGAACAAACCTGAACAGGGGGTCTGGATTCAATCGACAGAACCATTTTTCAGGCAGCTTATTCGTGTCGATGCCATCGGGAAGTTTCCTCCACTTCAGGCAATCATCGCACTGAGCCCAGTTCTGATCAGGACGTTCCCTTTACGTTAAACAAGGAAAAAAGGTTTATGAATAAAGTGGCCAAAAGAAACAAAATGTTTTGTAGTGTGTGTCAGCGTATACTAACGAGATATCCTCCATAAGGACTGTGCTGCTCAATCTCCTCTCATGGCGGATTGCTTTCCAGTACTCTTCCAGTTTCACACCCAAAATGTTCATTGTTCTCCTGCATGGACAAACAATAAACTGCTTAGACTGCTATATTATTGATTTCCTGTTGTAGAAAACAAAATTTGCTCACAAAAACGTGTAAAATGAGTTATTAACTTAAATGGAAAATAACTTATTTAGTTATAAAACAGTCCAATATGAGGACAAATCTTAACAAGGTTTCGAACAATTCTTGCAATTACCTGAATTGTTTGTAACCCTGCCTGCCTCATCAAAAATCAAACGCTGAATAGCAAATGAGCTCACAAAATGAGATATTCATAATTAGTCACAACATTTTAAATGCAAATTCTTGTGCAGTGAACATTGGCATATATTTAATGTATTTGACCATATACAGAATGTAGTAAAAAGGAGAGATGGTCTCTATATTGAACAGAAAACAATAATTCTGGTCATGTATCACACTCGCCTGTACTCTTCTGTGTAGTCAAAGTCCTGCTTGTTGTGTGTTGGCTGGAGGAAGTTGCACTCAATCACTGCAATGACTCCCACTCCTTTTTCATTTGCCTATTGCAAAATCAAGATTGAAAATGCATTTGGATTTTGGATACTCAAAGTAGTAATAAACTACAAAAAATTATTTTGTCACTCTAAAAAAGGTGGTGTTTAGGTGAGAAAAAACACAAATGCATTAAAATGTATATAATTAATATTTAAATATTTACCCTGTTTTGGCATCCAACACGTTCATAGGATTTGATGAGCCGGTTTTTATGGTACATCATGACTCCATAATGCTCTTTGCTCTTGGTGTTGTATCCAAATGTGATGGGGATGCTTTTTTTCTGAGAAGAAAAGACTTAAGGAAAGGTCCGTATGTGTGTATTCATAGCCAATTTAGTACTGTATTCTGATCAGAAATTACTATAATGATCTGATTGTGTAACAAGTGTTTTTTTTTTTAAATATATTTTGTACCATAAATTCATTAAAAGGTTTATGTCAAGTTGCTTTTATGTTTTAAAAAAACAAAATTTTCTGTCTCTTATTAAAAAGGTAGCATCTTGGGACTAATTTCCCAATAGTTATCAGGATTTCTTTGGGAAAAAGGGAATCACAGCTTGCTCCTTTTGATTGTATGGATACATTTAGAAAGTTGGGTTTGTATTTATCCTTGACAATGTGCGCCAGGCTTTTAGAGATCAGCTGGGTTTTCACTTTCTGTCCACGAATGATAATCTGCATTCTGGGCTTCAGGTACAGGATGCTACAGTATGCCTAGAAAAAGAAAAGGGACATACAGACACAAATTACTGTTGTGTTGAAGCCAGTGGCGGCACCTGACTGTAAATTTAGGTAGGGCAGATTCTGGGTCTTCGCACTAGTTTATGATAAACATTTTGTAAGAGGTCTAATGTCTTTGCCTTCTTCAGTCTGAGGGTGGAGCTCTAATGTTGATTGACAGGCTTTAAGTACACACGACACACGCATAGAATGCCATCTTAGAATTGCCTTAATGTAGTATTTATCTCCTCCGAATGTTGTTTTAGAACAATTGTTTCCAAACTGGTATATGCGTACCCCTAGGGGTCCCTGAGGTTTGAGAGAGGGGGGACAAAACGATGATTTTGCCGTTCATTTAATTTTAACCCACCAATAACATTAAAATCGACAGGCAAAATGCCGCTTCTAGAGTAAAAACAGGAAAATGGTAGTGCACCTCATCTTTTGCGGTCAAATCTGACTGCATCCACACAGTACACATATGATAGGTTGCATGCAGAGTATTTAAAACTTTATAAACTATAATCACTGGCTTCCGGCAACGGCCGAACGCACGTTCACGAGAATCAAATGGTTTTTGCAAGAGGCATCTATTCTCACGTAAGCTTACGCTACACCTACGTCACACATCCTACATCATTCTTTGGGTCAGAGGTCACCTTTCCGCTGGAACTTGACTCTCAAGAATGCATGTACGGCTGCTGCCGGAAGCCAGTGATTAAAGTTTTAAATATGGAATTTTTTCTTGCAAAACCCTACTGCTCCGATTCAGAAGGCATTTATTAACCCTCTGGAGTCGTATGGATTACTTGGGATGGATGGATGCGCTTTTTGGAGCTTCAAAAACTTGAGCACTATTCAATGCCATTACAAAGCTGGGAAGAGTCAGGATATTATTTAATAAAACTCGGGTTGTGTTCGGCTGAAAGAAGAAAGTCATATATGTTAACATGTTATTCCCCCTCTACACTACGCACTTCACATTGTTTACAAAGGCCGCCATGTCAGATGCAGAGATATTTATGACTGAATCATTGGGATCAGCGGTTATTGACACTGCCTGTACCCGTACTGTGTGTGGGGAAAAATGGCTGGAAAGCTACATTGATGGCCTCACCCAAGATCAATTAAACCAGTTGATGCAAACAGAAACTCCCAGTTGCAGACCATTTCGGTTCAAAGTTGAGAATTTGGTATATTCCACAAGAAATGTGAAACTACCGGCTAAAATAGGACTGACAAAATGCCAAATTGAAACGGAAGTTGTCAAGGTTGACATTCCACTCCTGCCAAGTAAAAAATCCCTGAAGAAGGCAGGAACTATTTTGGACATGGAAAAGCACAGTGCAGTGATGTTCAAACAATCCATTCCTCTTGAATTTACTAGTTCTGGACATCACTGTATCGATATCAGAGACAAAGATACTAAAAAAGTCAAGATGAAGATGAAGTCCTAAAATATGTGACAGAAAATATGTCTCCAGATGAGAAACGCAAAGTCCTTCTGAAGCTCCATAAACAGTTTAGTCACGCGTCTGCAGACAGGCTACAGAGGCTCATTCACAGTTCAGGAAATAAAGACAAAGAATGCTTTACTATTTTACAACAAATAGTATATGACTGTGAAATATGCCAGAAATACAAAAAGACAAAGCCAAAGCCTGCTGTGGGGCTACCCTTAGCTTCGGAATATAACGAGACAGTGGCGGTGGATCTGCACAAGTTGGAGCCAGGTGTATGGTATCTCCACATCATCGACCATTTCACGTGTTTCAGCGCTGGAAACATTGTGAAAACAAAGAAGTCATCTGAAATCGTTAACTCCTTCTTTCACATTTTTCACGCTAAGTGTCCTCGGCGTCCCCCAGAGGCCGTACAGTGACAATGGGGGAGAATTCAACAACTATAAGAGATCAGAGACATGGCTAAAAACTTTAACTGGAGCAACAGACTACTTGAGAGACATAATCAAATGCTCACTGAGATAATCCACAAGGTCAAACGAGAAAATGGATGTGACTGGCACACTGCCCTTGACTGGGCCCCCATGGCTAAGAGCAGTATGTTGAATGTTCATGGCCACAGTCCATATCAATTAGTGTTTGGACAGAATCCTAACCTTCCTTCTGAATTAGATGATAAACGACCTGCTCTAGAAGGTACCACTGTGAGTGCTAGAGTAGGAGAACACATTTCTGCTTTACAGTACATGCTTTTAGGAAAGCATTCACAGAAGCAGAGTCTTCTAAGCGGATATGAAGGGCACTACGTACAGTACGCAGCTCAGGCCCACGGATGACATGTATGTGACAGGAGACGAGACTAAAGAGCAGTCTGTCCTGAGTGGAAGGGACCAGGGGTAGTTATTGGTCAGGATGGAACTGTTGTATTTGTAAGACATGGGAGGAATTTTGTTACGAGTTCATCAATATACACCTAGGATGGATTGAGCGTGAGTAAATCATGGGATAAGTTTCATTTTCAACTATTCCTTTAGTATTTAAAAGTATCACTTAATTTTTACCATCATTTCATATTTCTCTATTGAACATTTTTTTTAAAACATTAACTCATGACATTATATTTGCCATTGTAATTGCATTTGTGCCACCTCTGAGCAGCATTAAACAGTGTTTCAATACATCTAGAAGCAGCTTGTTCTCTTGCACTGCAAAGATAGCTTTTTGTTAATACTGATATCTTTTCACTTTTACAATTCATTATTGATTCCGTTTATGTAGAGGTCTATGTTTTGCAGGAATATTTTGGTGGTGCACTGCTCTACCTTACATGCAAAGCCGCAGCTGGTTCAAACTGTAATGCATAATGAAGCGATGTCTCTCATCACAGACACAATGTAATCTGTTAGACCTACTCAACATACAGTAGGAGGGTGAAGTACTCACCCGCAGGGAGAAGTCGCTCTCTGGGCTTGACTGTAATAAGCGGCAGGGTTGCTTGTATTTCTCCTTTTCACTCTCATATACTTCAGATGGAATCAGGATGTTATAGCGGTCTGTTTCAAAGTCAAACTCAGATTTGTCTGTGGATGTTCTGTCGCAGAAAAAAAAAACATTCTCTGAACAATTTCAACTATACATTCCTGTGCTTCAAGAGTATGGTGCTAGCAACACCAAGCTGAATCAGGTGTTGAGAAACACTGCTCTAAACTACATTATTAGCAGATAATTTCATTATTTCTAACATCTCTTATTCTCTGCCTCACTTTCTACCAGTATGCTCACTTGCGGAGATTCCAGATGATGATTCGTGTTCCTGTGGAGTCGGTGGTAAAGTTTGCACTGATGGCGTTGAGTTCACAGAGCAGTTCTTCCTCTGTCTGGAACAGAGAGAAGCGCAGGATATCTTGGAGACTTGCTGTGTGTTGTGACTCAGGTCGGAGTGAGAGGAAAGGTCAAGGATAAAGACGTCAAATAGATAATATAAACAACTTTTACAACAAATGGTGAAACTGATCAAATGCAAAAGAACATTAGGCACTGGATTCCTACTATGTCTAATATCATCTCTCTAATTTTTCTCTATATATTATATCCTTTGTAGCCCATCCATTTAAGCCTCCTCCTGTCTTTATTTGGAAGGTAAGGATATATGACTGTCCAATGCGTTTGAAGGAGACAATGGGTACAATGACATTCTCTGCTTGTATCTCCTGAAGGTATGTCTGGGACAGCAGGCCCACACACATGGACTCTGCCTTCTTGGAAAACACAATGGCGTCCTTTCCCAAGCGCATGGAACCAGACTTAAAACCGTTGCCGTAGAGGCCCACAGGGACATGGCCATTTATAGCCTCCTTGTCACTGAAGCCAAAACTGAGAGGGAGAGGAACACAATACATTAGGCTATATATTAAAATTTGTATTTACATTACTGTTTAACCATGGGGTTTTGTTATGAAATTAATGTTTTATTCAGTAACGCTGCTTTAAATTCAGTAAACGTGACAGTAAAGATATTTATAATTAACAAAAAAGTCTAACTTAAATAAATGATGTTCCTTTGAACTTTCTATTCATATAAGAATCATGAAAAAATGTATCAGTTTCCACAAAAATGTTTCACAAAATGCACCAAATCAGCATATTAGAATGATTTCTGAAGGATCATGCAACACTGCAGACTACTGATGACATTTCAGCTTTGCCATCACAGGAATCAATTAATTTTAAAATATATTAAAATAGAAAAAAGTAAATTTTTACAATATTATTAATAATGTTTTACAGTATTTTAGTTTTACTGTATTTATTTTGAACATTAGACATCCCTTTCAAAAACATAAAAAAATTACAGTAGTGTAAATACATTTACAAAAGAGTCAAAGACATTTATAAAGTTTAAAAAAAGTTATATTTTATAATAAATGCTGTTCTTCAAACTTTCTGTTCATCAAAGAATCCTGATAAAAGACAGTTTCTGTTCCCACACTTCATGAACAACCATTTATAAAAGTAAAATAAAAAACAAAGAACTCCCGCACACTATCCGTACTTGCAAAAAACGATCAAAAATTCTTTATTGGCAACGTTTCGGTCTCATGACCTTCATCAGGCACATACCATATGTACCTGACATATGTGCCTGATGAAGGTCATGAGACCGAAACGTTGCCAATAAAGAATTTTTGATACTTGTTTGCAAGTACGGATAGTGTGCGGGAGTTCTTTGTTTTTTAACTATGATAATAAGAAAAGTTGGAAACACTTGATTTTACTTACAGTATCCTTGTTACATGTACTTACCATAGTAGTAACAGTAAATTATGCATAATTACATGCAACTAAACCTCAGCCAAATCCCAATCCTACCCTAACCCTAGAGTAAGTATATGTTGTTAATTAATATTACTCAGTACTTAAATATATAATTACAATGTAACAATGCCACTTCAAAAAATAAAGGACAACCAAAAAGTTGGGATCACTGTTTGGATCATGAAACCCAAATGTGTGCTAGTCAACATATGGTCAACATGTCAACATGGTCTGTGTTCTCACCCACCTGAGCATTTTGTGCATCTTATCGTAATCCATTCCTGCTCCATTATCCATGAAACTTAGACAGTCCTGACCTCTGATTGCTGTCTTATCAATCCAAAACTGTTTGGCACTCACATCTGGGTCGTAAGCATTGTCTAAAGTAGAAAACATAAATTTAAAATATGATCAAATTATTACACATATTTATCCTAGTGTCTGAGTTGCTCTCTACTGAGGTAGCCCTGAAAACTATTCTTACAAAGTCTTTTAATTCCTTACTTGGTGGGAGTTTAACACAGTAAAGGACTTCATGGCTAGCTGTTAATGAGCAATACATGGGATGCAATAAAACTATTTAGGCCTACTTAATTTATTATGTACAGTAATAAATAGTAGCATGCACTGGTAATATAGCCAGGAATGTCTCTAAGATGTGAAACTAGGTTACAAATCCATAGTAATCTAAGACTTGAGGGAACACACCCATTGTTTCAACTGCTAATACATATTCTCACAATGAACGATATCAGAAGTGTCCGCTCACCTATCAGCTCTGCAATGGCACTGAAGGGCCAGGTGTGGCTGGTGGAGTTGGTGTGAAGGAACTTTGGATTAAGCTATAAAAGGGTCAAAGACACAGGAAACTTTATAAGTAGCCTAACACCCTAAAACACAATTTATGTATGTATGGATTACTTAATAAAGCTGTATTCTAGGATTGTGGATCTCTGGTCACAAGAGCTGTGTTACAGAAACTTCTTATCTTAATACTTAAAATTTGAAAAAGTTCTACCGTTACTGAACAGACAGGATAGGGTTCTGTGTTAGGATGTTTCTGTAATATAGCCTAAGATTTGCAAATAGATTTTTCTCCATGTTATCTGTTTGCAGGTTTGAAGGTAACAGACATTTTGGCTCGAGTCGATTTAAAATTCTTTAATCTGGATTTTCAAAAGACCATTAGTTACTATACATTTTAAAAATGTATTTATTTAATCAATAATTTATTTTCTAAACCCTTTTATAATTCATATATCATTTGGATGAGCCTTGTTCGAAGTTCATAATAAATCTGTTTTTCTACTTATTATCAGGGGCCAACAAGCACTGAAGGTGTGTGCACCTATTATTTGCATCCATTCTTCTTCCACTCTTGTGTCTTTTTTTAAAGTTATGTTTCATCCCTTTATTAGATAAAACAGGAAGCAACAGTGAGGAGGGAGAGGTGAACAGGACAGGCGAAAGACTCAAACTCGCAACATTAACCCCAACGAATTTTGAGTATCTGTCTCAAACCCTGTATCGCCACCAACAGCTCAAAAGCTTCACTAATGTCAATGATAATAACTTTTTAACTTAAGAGCTAGAAATAACTGTTGGTCTGTGGATAATGTACCAGATTATCAAAATAAAAAGTTTTAGTGTATCATTAAATTTTGCCCAATTGGAGCCACTGTTTCTCAGTCATTTTTAAAGGTGATCTACTGTCAGTAGCCTAACGTTACTGACCACACTGAGGGAACTGATACACAGTGTGATGGACTACCAGGGTAAAAGGTTTAAAAAGAAGCACAAGCGTCGCGTTTTTTAAGGTGGAACGAATAGACAGGTAGATTCAACCTCAATTATGCACATCCCGTTGACAGAGAAACGAAACTGAAACTACAATTCGATTTTGGAGCCTTTCTGATAGGACGACGACCACATACGTCACAGCAAAACAAATGCATGCACATTACATTAAACGTGTGAAACTGTGAAATATTTGTTGTTCATTGTTAAGAGCAAACATAAAACGTTAGATAATTTAAGATGACATATAAACCGTCAACTTGCCAATGACAATGCTAACAGTGCGAGAAATTACGTTATTAGGTAACATCCACTTTCCAATAGGACTATTAACACGGTGTCTATTACCATGCGTTCATTACACACGTCAGGCTGTAATAATAAATGTATTAAACATTCATACCGCACTGAGCGGGATCCCTC
The DNA here is from genome assembly GCF_964197995.2 of Scardinius erythrophthalmus. Lineage (NCBI taxonomy): Eukaryota > Metazoa > Chordata > Actinopteri > Cypriniformes > Leuciscidae > Scardinius > Scardinius erythrophthalmus. The sequence goes on along the minus strand of NC_138226.1, from coordinate 16,277,314 downwards.
TCTCCGTTTGCACCGCCATCATTGATATGTACAAACCCGCGTCGATACAAAACTTCCAGAAAGGTGTGACCCCTACGTCCGTGAGTACTGTCCGAAGGATTTTCAAAATAAAAGCCCAAACAAGGGTACGTAGATTTAATTAGTTTTAATTATTTGACTTTTTCATTATATTTGTATTTATTTTATTTATTATTTATTTGACGTTAATATGTTTAAGTTATTAATAGTATTACGTATTAATATAAATAAGTCATTAGACCAGTTTTGTTTTCATAAGACAAGACCGCAAAGATAATACCTTTTTAGACTCCAATAGCTAAGGTCAGTACAATAAAATAATTTAAAATTAAAATTAGAATATTATAGGAATTAATAATACAAAAAAATATAATTTTTATATTCTTTCCATTGATAAGTAGTCTAATATCCAACAGTCGTACTGTTATTTTGAAAGACATTTTCAATGGAATCCATCACTTCCGGACTGGAACTCTACTTTTTACAGAAGTAAACAGTAACGTTACTGGTCCTAAATAATTGATCTATGCTTTGACACAGTACCACGAAACTCGTCTGTTTAACATATTGTTGAATGCAGTTGTCTTATAATAAATAGTTCGATAGTTGACAAAGATGTTTGGACTGGAGCTGTCAACTGGTGAGTAGAATGAATGCATTACTATTTTTTTTTGCAAATTTAAAGAACAGCAATTTGTGTTCGTACACGTTCTGTGCTCTAATAAAACTAAACATGACAAAATTAACCTTATATATGAATATAATATAATACTAACACTTTCTCTTCTCTTCTATTTATTAAAAAAAAATACATGTAAGTTACTGCGTTAGATTAAACTGAGAAGGGCCATAGCACTTGCATACTGTAAGTCGCTTTGGATAAAAGCGTCTGCTAAATGAATAAATGTAAATAATAATTGGTATCAATATATATTTTGATATAACTCATACTGTCTGCCATTTCATTGGGTGCCGTTTTTACTTTACACTGAACAGAATGTCACAAGTATAAACACACACACAGCCATTAATTGATATAACCTAGGATTAATAAATTATTTGATTATGATTATCTGTGACATTTTGCATGTTCTATTGCAGGTGTGGATGATGTGGTCAAAAAAATTGAAGAGCTCCCCACGGACTTGTTTGCAGAAACCGTAAGATTTGTTACGTTGTGTGGTCATGTACAATGGGAAGAAAAAAATTATGCTACACTTCACAGTTTATATTTACATATTATCATCAAGTTATTTACTGGATGTGGTATTGAATGTTAATTCAGACTGCTGATCTGACACAAGTCTTTTAATTTTCCAGCTCCAGGTGATCCTTGTTCATCTTCAGGATCAGAGCAGAGCAGTAGATTTGATTGAAAACTGTGAGGTAAGCTCACACAATTGACAGGGATGTAATTGTAAACTGAGCATGCATGTACTTGCTTTTTATGTCTTTGAAATGTTTTTATTTCCCTAACTCAGAAATTTCAAAGAGCCGGGATAAACCTGGATCAGAAAGCTGTTCAGGATATTATAAGACTAATGTCACACTATTTTAGGTACAGTATTATCTTTCAAAGGACAAAATGGCATTGATGTAAACATTTCTGAAGTAAAATGGACTTTCAAACCCTGTGTGTATTCACATTTCTGGAGCATGTTGATTTTGCCTGTTTGATTGGTGTCGGCTGCGATTAAATGTATGATAAATATTTATTAAAACAGGTTAGCTGCAAAGAGCAATCTCAGTGCAGATGTCTTGGTCAGTAAATTGACTGAATGCAGCAGTAAATGGTCCAAAGCAAAGCTACAGTTGGTGCACCAGCTTTGGACTGAGCATGGTGCTCTTCTACATGCACAGCAGGAGGTCCTGACAAAGGCTAGTATTGGACAGGTGTGTCACATGATTCGTGTTTTCAGTGTCGCTATTGGTCAGCCGCTATTCTCTCTCAGGTTGTTGATATCAAAGCTTCTTCACTCTTAGCTTGTAGATATCCAGTGGAAGCTTGGAATGGCAGTGAGCTCGGATACCTGCCGATCCCTCAACTCTTCGTTCATCTCGGTTCTAATGAAAATTGCGGACACGTCAGGGGAGGTATCATATAAATCCTTTGAGATGACAGTACAGCAGTTCCAGGTATGGAATTATGCAGTTTCCTAATTTCATTTTAAACCATCTGAAGTGTCTAAACTTCTGCAATTCATAATTATCTTTTTTTTTTTTGTTCCTCAGAACTTCCACAGGCAGTTCAAGGAAATGGCCTCCGTTTTAGAGACTGTTTAATATTTTTCTGCATGGGATTTTTGCAGCAGTGATTCTGAACCATTCTGTCTTTGACTAAATATTTACGTTTAAGTATTTAACAGTTAATAATTTTGCACTGTTTTTTAATACTTCATCCAAACACATAGATCCCCCATGGATCAACATAAATTTCCATTTGTCATTAATATTGATCTTCATAATTGTCTAAAGTGTCTTTAGGAACATTAATTACGTGTTTTTCCACTTTCAAATAACAAATAACACCTATGAGTTGATGTTCGAGAACATGAATTTCTCCTAATATTTTTCAATAAAATGATTCACTGAAACAACTATTTTGTGTTTTGTTTATAGTTTTTTTAATGTATTGCACCTTCTTACCATCACAATCACAATCCTGTACAATGCTTAACAGTAAGGATGGTGTTGAATTCGGTTTAGGCAAAAAATCGTTAGGATAACCTGTTATTTTGAATGGACTTATTTATAATTTTTTCCAAAAATCAAATTTTGGCAGCTTCATTGTCGTCTTGACAGTGGAACTGATCTGCTGTTTTGTCATGGCTGAAAGATTCCAGATTAAATATGTTTGAATGTGACCTTGCAACACAGCAGAGAGAGAGAAATAATTGAAGGGGTGTAAATACTTTCTGAAGGCCTGAAACCTGTGCCTAGAGGCTATATGTGATGATGGGCTACAGTTCAGTTCAGTTCTTTTATTTATAAAGCACATTTAAAACAGCCACATAATTGACCAAAGTGATGTACAAGCACAAATAACTAAGGATCGAAGAGAGAACAACTTATAAACTATATGTACAGATTTGAAAACAAAGTCATTGGTTTTCAGAAGAGATTTAAAAACTGATACAGTTGGTCTCTGATGGTCTCTCATATTCATCTGGAAGCCTTTATGCTGGGCACATGGTCAGCACTCGATGGCAGCAATAGTAACATGAGAGAACTTTTTAAAAATGTGTTTTCAATGTATTTTATTCACCAGCTAATACTTTTATGAAACGTAAATGAAAATTATGTAAATAATTATGCAGGTCCTCAGTTGGCCTTGAACTTAATTCGATATCTCATCATCTGTCGCTGTGTTAGACAAGAAATGACGCAGAGGAGAGACAACCTACCTGTCACTCAAATGAGATTGCAGAAATAGCGAACCACAAGGATCCAATCAATTCCCGATGGACAAAATCAAGTCCTGTCCAACGTTTGTTCTTGTTCGAGAAGCTTTTCTCATTAGGGAATACATCACAATATAGAAAATACTTTCACGACTTCTGTTTAATGCCCTTATTTTTCCTTTCTTTTTTTTTCTTTTTTTTTACTAAGAGCGGATGATGGCAGAATCCAGATTGTATACTTCTGAATAGCATATTAGTATACTACTTTTATGATTTCTACAGTACTCTACTATACCCATTGTATACTATTAAAGAAATAGTAAGAACATTTTGGAAATATACTATTTTGAATTCAGCCGCTGTTTGAAATGAAGGGTAGACAGTTTACTCTGTATACTACATAGTATGCAAGTATGTATATTAGTATTTGATTCCGAAATATTACCACAGTAACCTAGCTTTTAGAGACAGCAGAGGGCGCTCTTGAGTATATTGAATCATTTTTGTGCAAAAGTACAGTTTCATATTTCAAACTGTCAGTGAGCAGCCTACTATGTATTGTTTATCCAATTCACTATACTGGCAAAATCATTATTTAATACTATTAACAAATATTGCTCGAATGAAACTTCCCTTGCATAGGATACCATTGATTCACATTGAATTTTACAAGTATGCTCACCTTAAACACACCCTGAGCCTCACCCTGTATTTACTAGAAATGTGAAGAATGCTTTATCCACAGTAAAATCTCTTGACTCAACTTTTAATGTTCATTGGCCCAGATTTTTTCTTATGTCATCACATTATTTTTTTGAAAATTGATATTTTGTTCATAGGTTATGCTATGTCCTCTTTAGTGGACACCAGAACTCAAAAATAAAAATAAAAATACAAAAATAAAATTACATGAAATTACACGTATAGGCAAAAACAATGGGATTTCTTTTTCATTCACTTTAAATTTTGGGGTTTCAGGATTTTTTTTAACCAAAATTTGTATAAAGATGATTCTCAACTATGTTATGAAAGATATATAATGGAATGAATTGATCCACCATTTTACTTTATGCAATATATGGGCAGAGCCGGTTCTAGACATTAGGAGGCCCTAGGCAAAATTCATGTTGGAGGCCCCCCACCCCCAATAAAAAAACACTTGAAACAAATATGATTCCTAACCTTTTTATTTATACAACATTTAATTTTAAAAGCAGTATATTTTTACTTACACAGTACATAAGTTTGGACACATTACTATTTTTAATGTTTTTGAAAGAAGTCTCTTATGCTCATCAAGCCTGGATTTATTTGATCAAAAAAACAGAAAAATAATAAAGTGAAATATTATTAAAATTTAAAATAATGGTTTTCTATTTTACTATACTTTATATTTCTGTGATGCAAAGCTGAATTTAGTGCCACGTGATCATTCTGATTTATTATCAAATGTTAGAAATGGTGCTTAATATTTATTTTATAACCTGTGATACTTTTTTTCAGGATTTTTGATTATTAAAGAGTTGTTTTAAAAAAGTCTTCACTATCACTTTTTATATATTTAACACATATATTTTTTTTTCTGTATTTTTGATCAAATAAATGCAGGCTTGTAGAGCATAATAATAAACTTCTTTCAAAAACATTAAAAATAGTAATGGGTCCAGACTTTTACCGGTACTGTACATATTAATCAAACTTTATCTACGGTAATCTCTTTTTTGTTTAATGAAGATGTTATTGTTGTTGTTGTTATTTTGCTGTTTTATTCAATTTATTCACAGTTCCAGAATCCCACTTCAGTAGATGAGCATAAGTGCTTTTATATTGCATTGCTACCTTAAATATGCTATACACAAATCAAGTGGAAGAGAAAGACACGATCGCTACTGAGCAGAAAAAAATATATAAAGTGAAATTATTGGCGTAATGTCAGGAATCTAATCATCAGCAGAATTTAGAAGATAGACCCATATATATGAGATCCTTTAGACTATTTGAAACATTTAAAAATGTTGTAGTGTGTTGGCTTTTTAACTTAGAATACAGACGTCTTGTCTTTTAATTTTGTAGCTTTTTTACTAGTCAGCTCCCGACGCGATGTTATTCATTGTACGCGCAAATTCAAAGCGTCGCGTCTGGGCACGTTAATGACGCTCGCGCTCTTTTAAACTCGTAATAAAGCGGTGAATGATTTTTCCAGAAATGACGCTGATCTACAGTACAAGTTTATATTTAGAATACATTGCAATCACTCCAAAATAGATGACGACAACTCTCACACCTGCATTATGAGCTGTGCTTCTTTGTGTGCTTATTAGGCTTTAGCCTCGCAGCACCTGATGGATGCGTTCGTTACACATACTTTCAGATGCCGGCACACATTAATTGGTTTAACTGCAGTAATGTAACAGTCTATGGTTAAGATAAACATCGTCACTATTTATAGTGAATTAATAAATATTGAAATAAATTGTAGATAGGACATTTGTACTTTTTTTTTTTTTTTTGTCCCTCTGTCTGGGCCCCATCCCGCCAATCGGGCCCTAGGCACGTGCCTAGTTTGCCTTTGCGTTAATCCGGCTCTGTATATGGGTAAAATGACCATACATGTGTTGTCCCATTCAATACAATGTATCACACTGTATCTAATTTGCATATGATTTTGTTTTTGGGGACACATGTAATGAAAAAAGAAGTGTAAGAATGGGAGTAATAATTGGTAATATCTAATATTTCATAGGAATATTGATGTATAATTCCTTTCCCTATTATCACACTTTTGCCTGATAAACATGATTTAAGTCCTGGTGTCCACTACAGTGGACATGTATGAAATCAATGCATGTTCTGTAACAGAAAGGCATATTTTGATTTGATACCTCATTACGTTTTCCTGAGATGTTGGTTTATGAAATACAATTTGAAAAGTAGAAAAAGTAGTTTTTGTGAACTGTGTTCTCAATATTAAAATAAGTGTTTTATAAACAAGTGCACACAATAACCACACTGACATTATAAACAAAATGTTGAACTGTGTCATTAGGAAAAATAGTTGTATATCAACATTCACAATTGGGGCACGTTGTCATAAAATGTTAGCCCATAGGTAGGCTAATTATAGCTTATAAAGAAGTTGACTTTCAAAAATATAAAATATTAAGATGGAGTAGGCTAATACGTTTGACAACTATCTCTAAAGCGTTAAACTATTTAGATATCCTGACTCCCTAAGCATTAATAAAGTTCACTTGCTTTCCTCAGTCAGGCCAGTGCCGTGTGTTTCCTGAAGACGCAGGGGAGCCAGAGATCCACACACAGACACGCGCGCGCGTTCAAGTGAACGCCTCTCATATGGCTGCTGCGGCCACTCCTCCTGGAACAACAGCAGTCTCTGTTCTCCAACGCCGTTAAATGACACAATAACGACTAAAAAGTGATGTGCAGCGACTTTAAAGGACTCCGGCTGATCTGCAACTTCACACATGCGGCGTTTGTCCGCGGCGACGTCCACAATCTGAGGCGTCGGGACTCGAGAAATCTGCAGGAATAAGACGCGCAGTCCTTCTAGCAGTTGTGTATTGATACACCGAGGCAGATCGTTTAACTTTATATATGGATTGTTTTCGCTTCGAGTGGAGGTTTTTATTTTTAAACAGTGATATGACCTTGGAATAAAAGCATCGGTGCATCTTAAAAGCCAGTATTATTGTAGCTTAAGCTCTTCAGGACACACGATCCCTCACGCACTTTTGCCTAAAGCGTGAGTGATACCATTAACGCGCCAGGAGATGTTTCCAGCTGCTTTCACATAATAGCCTACTGACCGGTGCATTTATTTATTTAGGCATTTAGTGGTATAAAGGCATAGAGTTGTTGCACGAAGCAACTAAAGTCTTTGTCCCGGAGCCCTTGGAGAGAGAGAGATGGAGGGACAGGATGGCAAAGGGAATCATAATAATGACAGTAATCAAAAGGCAGACAAGAGGTTTGCGCTGTGTTACATGGGCTGGTCGTCTCTGGACAGGCGAACCACGCTGCCCATGCTCCCGTGGCTGGTGGCGGAGATCCGGAGGAAAAGTGAGAAGAACGAGTCCGGTCCCGCACAGGCCAGGGAAGTTCAGCTGAACCTCTCGCCCTCTCTGATCCGCTGCGTGCCCGCAAACAGCAGCAACCCGTCCGTGTTCATATTCGAACACAAAGCACAGTTTATATCCAGGTTTATCCACAATAGTCATGACCTGTCTTATTTTGCCTACCTTATCAGAAGTCAACCAGAGAACCCAGAGTCTGAGATGGCATGCCATGTGTTCAAAGCATGCGATCCAAATCAGGTATGTTTGGCCACCGATTTAGCTGTTAATTGTTTTGTTTGTTTAAAGTGTCGCTCAAGGGCACAGTGCTTATATGAACCAACACTTTCTGGGGTTCGGATTAGAGGTAGGCTGGTTATCGGTTCTTTGTATGGCTATAGGAATAAAAGGCATCATTTGACCTTTTTTTTTTTTCTTTTTTTTTTTTTTTTTTTTTACATTAACTAAAATGGTTATATATTCTTAAATATCGGGTCTATTTTATTTTTTATTTTTTTTATAGGCTACAGATATTCAGTTAACTCTTTCAGGGGATTGGATTAGAGGTAGAATGGTTATCTGTTCGTTTTGTTATAGGCTATATGAATAATGGCATCATTTGATCATATTTTTTATTTATTAATTTTACAGATATTAACACCTTTTCAGCTTAAATGGTTATATATTTTTAAATATCAGGTATTTTGTTAAATGACCAAATTTTGTTACATTATTATTATTTTTTTTACTGTCAGGGGATTGGATTAGAGGTTAGACTGGTTATCGGTTCTTTTTGGAATATGAATAAATGGCATCAATTGACCCCATCATTTTTATTTATTTATTTGACAAATATTAACACCTTTTCAACTTAAATTGTTATATATTCTTAAATATGTGGTCTATTGTTAAATTGTTAAATGACCTAATTTTGTTAATTATCTTTTACAGATATTCAATTAACCCTTTCAGGGGATTGGATTAGAGGTAGACTGGTTATCAGTTCTTTTTGGTATATGAATAAATAGCATGATTTCACCATAATTTTTTACTTTATTTATTTATTTTACCGATATTAGCCTAACAGCTTTTTTAATTTAAATGGTTATATATTCTTAAATATCGGGTCTATTGTTAAATGACTTTATTTTGTTAATAATTTTTTTTTTTTTTTTTTTACAAATATTCAATCAAACCTTTTTGGGGATTGAATTAGAGGTATCTGGTTATCGGTTCTTTCTGGTCTATATGAATAAATGGCATCATCTGACCATTATTTAACACTTTTTATTTAAATGCAAAAAAAGTATCTATCTATCTATCTATCTATCTATCTATCTATCTATCTATCTATCTATCTATCTATCTATCTATCTATCTATCTATCTATCTATCTATCTATCTATCTATCTATCGATCGCAGACAGATTTCCACTCGTTAACTATGACCAGGTCAGCGACATGATCCGAACCTGTCTCGAGCAGTCATGGACGATGCTATATTTTCAAAACTGTTTGATTTTATCGCTATGTGATCTTGTAGTGTGTGCAATGCAACGACAAAATGGAACTAATCCAGCCAATCACAGTGCGGAAAAATCTTGTAATCACTTGAATTTATGTGAGAAGTTTTTTCCGCTGTTGGTTGGGACTGCCTCTTTACCAAATGTATTGTAGTTTGTGTGTATATACAGTGCTGGTCAGAATTATTTGCCCCCTTGGTAAATATGATCAAAGATGGCTGTAAAAAATAAATCTGCATGGTTAATCCTTTTGATATTTTATTTAAATTCATTAAAGTAAAAGATTTGAAAGTGGGGGGGAAATCACATTATGAAATAAAAGTTTTTTTCCAAAACATGTTGGGAACAATTATTTGCCCCTTTTTCATTAAATATTTTTTGCAACCTCCTTTTCCCAAGATAACAGCTCTGAGTCTTCTTCTATAATGCCTGATGAATTTGGAGAACACCTGACTAGAGATCAGAGACCATTCCTACATACAGAATCTCTCCAGATCCTTCAGATTACCAGATACATGTTGGCGCTGCTTCTCTTCAGTTCAGCCCACTCATAGGGTTCAGGTCAGGGACTGGGATGGCCATTGCAGATGCTTGGTTTTGTGCTCAGTGACCTATTTTTGTTTTGATTTTGATGTTTGTTTTTGGATCACTGTCCTGATGGAAGATCTAAACATGGCCCATTATATGATTTCTAGCAGAGGTTGTCAGGTTTTGATTTTTTATCTGTTGGTATTTGATCTAATCCATGATGCCATGTATCTGAACAAGATGTCCAGGACCTCTGGCAGAAAATTAGGCCCACAACATTAAAGATCCAGCAGAGCATTTCATTTTACACATGGGGTCTGACCATAGGGCAATTCCCCCCACTTTCAATTATTTTAATTCAATAAAAGGTTAGATTTTTGCATTTAAAATAAAATATCAAAAGGATAAATAATGCAGATGTATTGTTTTACAGCATCTTTGATCATATTTACAAAGGGTGCACATAATTCTGACCAGCACTGTGTGTGTGTGTGTATATATATATATATATATATATATATATATATATATATATATATATATATATATATATATATATATATATATATATATATATATATATATATATATATATATCATAAAACAACCTTTGTCCCCCTTACCTTTTCAACAGAAATAATGAATCATGCTAAACTTTTACAATGCCATGCAGGGACAATGCACCCTGACGTTTAGTCTCCTGTATGATTGACAGGTCTTTGTCAGTTGGATAAATGCCAGTATGTAGGGCACCGTTGCACCAGAGGAATTAGATATACAGAGCATCATGTAAAGGCGGGTTAGATCTCTCCTGGCTCACGAGGAGGAAGGATTAATCAGATCAGCTAGACAATACACACTTAGAATATTGAAATACACCCACCAGCTCCTCTGCTCTCTGTCATGATGCCTTGAAACAACAATAATAACCATGATGCACTGCAGTTACATCTGAGTGCTCAGTTCCATTGTATTGATTTGGAATTAGTGGTAATGTAACCCTAATGTTATTCTGCTGCTGAGCTATATTTGAGAAGCCTGTTCAATGTGCTTTGTTGTTTTTGATGAAACATGAATTTGCACATATGTGTGTATATTCAGTGATTTGCTATCTCTTTGTTTCTCTGTGGATTTCATTTGAAAATAAAATATTTTTCTTTGCACGTGCCACATTATGTATGCTATTTAAACTATTGTTGTATATATATTCTCAAAGGTAAAAGTACTCAGAAGTGAATGTGAGGAAGGGAAAGTTTCTCTTCCTGGTGTCGGTCCTCTTGTGTGTGCATGTTGAGCTCCAGAGGCAACATGCATACATCACCGTCATGTGTTATCCAATAAAATAGCAACATGTAGCTGGATATCAACACGTGCTAGATAGTCCATGAGGAATGTGTCTTTGCTCACATCTTAAGATGGCTGCTGGCTCATTTCGAAGTGCCACCGTTCACTACAGACTGACTCAGCTGGCATTTCGGCATATAAATATCTCCTAGTCTGAATGCAGCCCGATCAATCCTTTCCAGTTGCCTGTGGAGTGACATAGTTCAACTTTTTAGGCTGTGGGGGAACCCACTGGTCCCTTATTTATAACTCCACCTTCAGCATAGAATAGCCCACCCAGTGTAAGGGCAACAAAGTAAGGTTATGCTTCTTTTCATAATGATATACTATGTGCACTCAGATGCCTGGCCTCATTATACTGCTAGAAATGAAAGGAAAGCTTTATCTGTGATTAAGCTGCAGTGTGTTTATGCTGTGGGCAAGAAAAATGCCTGGGGTCCTTCTGATGCATTTTTTTTTAATTGTTTATGCAGTTTAAGACTAGGCTATTTGTTTTGAGGTTTGGAGCGGTTATCAAAGTATGAAGCAAAAGCAATGTTGCACAGGATATAATAACCCACTTAGACCTCCAAGTTTTGGAATATGCAGGTCAATGTCCTGTTTTACCCAGCTGCTCTGAATACCTTGTAGTTGGTCGGTCTTCCTGGTACCCATGACTCATGTCATGCCAATCTGTGTCCTGTACAAGAAGTGACCAGTGACATGGGTGTCCTGTTCTAGTGCATTGTGTTTTGGTACTGTAGAGAAAGCAAAGTTATACCTAATAATCAATATTTTAATGTGGATTTTAAGTAAGGAATTTTCAGATTGGGTGGTCCTTGGGGTTCGCATTTTCTTTTTAAAGAAATAAAAGGATTTTGTGCAGTATATTTTTAGGGCTGTCAAGGTTCATTTGTGTACTTTAGATTTTAATGAAATATTAAAAATAAACAGTTTTTTTCATCATCTTTCAGTTCTCTTTTCTCTGTTTTCACTATTAGTTTTATGTGAGTTAATTTTCTGTGAAGTCTCAGTGCTGTTTGCATTTGATATCTTAGTGTTTAAACAGCATTCTAAAGCATTTTTAAACATGAGGTCATGGCAGCACATTGATGAAATTTTGCACATTCTTTAAATCTTGAGAGATTTAGGAGGTCATGTGCACTAATCAGTCTTTGTATTTTGTAAATTTTAATGAAAAGCAGGAATTTCTCATCACAGTTTCTTTGTGTTTAAACTATTTTTCATCCCAAAGCTTTGATGCATAAATCAAAGAGGTGTATATTCCTCATCTGGTATCAAGCCTCTGTGTCATGCATGTATGTAAAGCACCTAAAATTGTATGAATGTCATTGCATTTGGTTATAGCAAGTGAAAGTGAACTTAGTTGTGATAAAAATGTCAAAAAAAGTGTGATAGAATTTTTCTATTTGAATCACATTCTATTTGAACACTAAGTGTAAAGTATAATAAACTGTTTTTTCATTTTTTTATTTTACAGCTTTTGTAATTCATACCCTCCTACTTTCATCCTTACATGTTTGTTTCAGTGCAAATCATTTATTAAACTAAAGAGGGTCTAGCATCATCTTGCAACTGAATATTTGAGACCATTTAAGGGTTTTAAACACTGTCACTGATGCCTGGTGAGGTCGTAGAAGTTTACTGTAGGTGAATGTTTTTGTTGCGCTTTTTCTTGTATGCTGGGAATGTGACCTCAAAACAGCGTTACTGTGCATTGCCTTTTCACTATCAGATGTAAAAATCTGCTTTTTGCAGATTATTCAGGCTGCTTAAACTAGTTACTATATGATTATTTTTGGAAATCTGTGACTGTTCCTAGGAAATAAGCCAATTGTCAGTTAAAAACAAGCAGCCACACCCTTTGTGCTGCTTACACAGGCAGCCCGTTCCAGCAGACGATTGCTTGAAGGATTGTTTGCTTTTCCTCCTGATCTCAAGGAACCTTTTCTCTCAGCTGCACTGTGATTTTCCACCAGTTAGCCTTAGGGTTTCAATGAAATGTTTGCATTAAACCGAGCTATATTTACTGACAGACGTGTAGTGGACCACAGAGGTCTTATTGTCTTTATTTTTTACTCCTGACTCACTCGTGAAGTGCCTGCAGTAATTGCATAAAACCAATTGCAAAGTAAAGAAAATGTACCCATGTAGAACTTGCTGCTAAATTATTCTGGGTGGTTGCCAGGGCGTTGCTATGCGGTTGCCAAAGCATTCTGAGTGGACTTTAATGTGGTTTATAAGGTTTTCTGTATAGTTACATCCCCAGCCTCAAGTCTCTGTGATATTCTGGTTCTATATATAACTCAGGTCCCTCCTTCAATGGTTTTTGCCAGCCAGGGAAAAATTATAAGGCTGATTGCTTCAAGTAATAGCACACCAATTCTCAAAAAGCCATATTATATTGAGTTATGCGCTGAAATCTAATATGGCAGGTTAGGTGTTTGTTGTTCCTGATAGCCCATAAAAAGATGATTTATATTAGGGGTGTAGTTATGCCAGTGACATGGTAAAGCAATAAGTCAAGCTTCAAATGTGAACGTTTTCATGGGTTAGCTCTACAAGAGATAGAACAGTGTGCACAGCCTGCAGTTATGTTTGACTTGCTCTCCATTACTGCCTTGAACAAGTAATCCATGTGACTGTATTTTTATGCAGCAAGCACTCTGTATCCATTACAGGGCTTTAGTTCCTGGAAGATTTGTTTATATCGACAGGATTCTTGTTCACATTAGTGCGTTACGCTCTATGTGCACTGACTGTGCAACATGCTAATGTGTCTCAGAGCTTGCTGTGTCTAAGGAAACTCCAACCTTTGTTTATACCATGCCTGAAACCGTTTCAGATTCTTGTTAGAACATAATTTTCATAATTTCAGGGATTTATTGTTTATGTTGAGCCAGCTCAGAATTGAATCTTATACCATTACCAGGCTTATGGTAGTCATCTAGACCAGGCCAGCCAAGCATGCTCTTCCAGCCTGGTCTGAGCTGGCCTAGTGTGTGTTTAAATTCTGTGGAGCTTCATTTCGTTTCGAGTCTTGCTGGCGTCAGGCCCAATTCTGTCACCCAGATTCATTTGTATTCTCCCAAACAAGATGTGTCTTGCTGATGTAAATCAGTTTTATTTAACATTGCCATAACCTTTTATACACTTGAGCCTTAGAGACAAGCCAGAACATTTCTAAGCCAAGCAAAGGCACAAGAGATCATGGGCGTAATATACTTTGAGGTATATCTGACTTTTGCAACCAGTTAATATACCAGTTTAAAACCCAAAAGCATGAATGCAGATTTGAGTATGGACGGTAGGGACTTGAGTCATGACCCTATACCAAGTTTTCACATTTTCATTTGTAAAATTAAATTCCCGTAATAAGTGAAATTAAGCGTTACAAGGGTAACGCTTTTTCATGGCTTTTGACTGTGCATGAGGGAATTATGCATATGCTGCTTGTGTTCAAAACCCAAGCCGCTATAAATCACAGTTTCTTTATTGTCCCGTGCTTTTCTGTGCGGAGCCTAATGAAACAGCCAAATAAACTCTCCAGGTTTCAACTTTATGAGTAATGTTTTTTTTTGTGTGTGTGTGTACAAAATATTCTTAAGAATGTTCTAAACTTTTTTTTTTTTTTTTTTTTACTCAGGATTGTTCTGGACAAAACATAAGAATTAGAATTCCTGAAAATTATTTTCTTTCTTTTTCTCATAAATAATATATATGCTTTTTTACATTACAGTTTCTCAGTTGTTTGAAACATGACTGTTAGATCCTGGAAAAGAAAATCTTTAATAGCCTACATAAAGATAAAATAAAGATAAAGTATTTTGTGTGGACATGTATAGTGTTGCTGATTTAAAAATGTCTCAACCATGTTATAATTAAACCTATGCCCTTGCACCTAGTTTCAAAAGATTCCTTCTGATGTTCAGGCATATAAAAACAGAGATCTGTTGTCTTAGCTCAAGGTTTCATTCTAAATGATCGATAGTAGTAGAAGAGACCAGAGAAAAGGCCTTTCTGGTAGATTTATATCCATTTGGCTTTTTTAATGTACACTCAGGTTCCTCAGACGTTTCATTTTCTGATATCGTCAGTCTGCCTTGGCTTTTGTATTACTGACTCCTAAATTGCTCCTCAGGGGCTGAACCTAGTTAGTTATGATACCTGCATGTCTCACTACAAAAGTTTAATGTAACCACTGAGCCTTTTTATTGAAGTTTTGTCCTTGTTTGCCTTTCAGTGTGTTGATTTATTGTTTGTATGGTTGATCTAATGTCTTACCCTGTTCCCCAGGTGCCTGAGGTTATTAGCAGCATTAGACAGGTGTCCAAGGCTGCACTTAAGGAGGAAAGCAAGCCCAAGCAAGATAGTGACGAGTCTTTCTACAACTCCCAGAAGTTTGAAGTACTTTACTGTGGAAAAGTGACTGTCAACCACAAGAAAGCCCCTTCAACTCTAATTGACGACTGCATTGATAAATTCCGCCAACACGAGATTGAACGCAAGCGTCTGCGGCTCCTCAGCGGCCAGCGTAGCTCCACCGAAGCCCCCGTAGAGTTCATCATGGGTGACGACCCTCTAAGCTCCTCGCTCTGCGAAGTTGACGAACCTGAGGCAGAACCCGGCTCGATTGAGGAAGACCTGTCTGAGTTGGCCAATGGGAAACTGGCCTTGACCAGCTCCTCCAGTACAGGCAGCTTGCGAGGGGCTCTTCCTGAGTGCATTTTGGAGGACTCTGGATTTGGGGAGCAGCAGGAGATTCGTACGCGGTGTAATAGCCTCGCGGGTGGCCTGCAGAAAAAGCCCAGAGAGACTGGCAAGGGGTCAACGCGTAGGAGACATGCTAGCGCGCCCAATAATGTGCAGCCGACTGATGCTGACAAGAATCGCACAATGCTGTTCCAGGTATTACACACAGACTTTTAGTCTGTGATTTCATGAACCTTTATAGATGATTTCAAAAATGGAAATTCTTTCATCATTTACTCACCCTCATGTTGAAACAAGAAATATATTAATGAGTAGTTATACAATGAAAGTTAATGGACCAACCCTCTACATTGCAAGTAAATCACTCACATAATGCAACTAAATTTCATGCTAGGTGAATAAATAATATCTGTCATTAGCCATTGGCTAATATATTGTTAGATTTCACTCACCAGTGATTGAGTTAGAGGCCAAAGACCCGTTAACACAAAGGATGATAACTATGTTTTAATAATTGTTCTGATTTAATGAGAAGTGGGAAGTCCACACCACAACTATGGTGATTCTATATCCATTGTGTGAATAGAGGGTTGATGGAGTTCTAAACAACTTTTGACCCCACTGACTTTCATTTTATGAACAAAAAACACTAAAATATTTTGTTCTGAGCTCAATTTTTTGGGTGAACTATCCCTTTAACTATCCCAGCCCTACGCATGTAAAAGGCAAATTCTTGCTAATTAGCATGCATGATGGTCATGCAGTCACACGTTTCCCTTTAAACAGTTTTTAGGGGGAGGTGTCTCTATGGTCATTTGGTTAAGAAATCACTATGACCTTGGTTGTTAAGTATTTAAATGCAAATACAGCTCTCAGAAAACACTGCGAGCCGAGTTATCAGTTATCAGACGTTTAGCTTGATATTTGTGTTTTCATTCCTACTGCTTCTCAATAAACAAAATATGCTATCAAACGGCTTTTTTGTGTGCAGGTTGGACGGTTTGAAGTGAATCTCATCAGCCCTGAAACCAAAACTGTGGTTCTGGAGAAGAATTTTAAGGAAATCTCGTCATGTTCACAGGTCTGTGTGTGAAAGGATTAGGTTTGTTTGGTTTTAGGGATAAGCTCTTTGTACGTCTCATATTTAATGTCACCATATGTTGTCACACAGTGCTATTCAAAACAAGTACCAAGCAAGTGACATGAGGTTTTGTACTAATTTAGAATATTTATATTTTTCTTTGTCATAAATTGATGTTCTCATAAAAAGACCCTTCAAACTGCCATATTTCTTACTGTTGTCTATGTCTTATGATAAAAGTGCATGTTTTGCATGTGTATAACGACAGTGATCTGAATATTAAAGGGGGGGTGAAATGCTCATTTTCACTCAATCTCCTGTTAATCTTGAGTACCTATAGAGTAATATTGCATCCTTCATATCTCCAAAAAGTCTTTTGTTTTATTATATTTTTAATTGAAAGATTGACTGTACCGAGTCTTTCCGGAAAAAAACGAGCGGCTGGGGGCGGGCCGTGTGGGCGAAGCTAAAGCTGTGCTAACGCGCCGAGCTAACAACGCACAGAGACATTTGTTCAACAGTTTTACTCACCGTTCCAACGCACGACCGCGAACCTTTATCATTGTGACTGCTCGATCCTTAAGCATTAGACGATCTGGGCTTTGTTTATAAAACAATCATCGTCGAAATGCAGGGAACAACAGTCTTAACAGTTACACAACTCCGTTTATGCTCAGGAAAACAAACTCCATCCACTGGTGCCTTAACGCCGGGTTCTTTGGGAATCTGTGCAGGGTTGTCTTGCCCTGGCAACCAAAAACACACTTCTTTGGTGACATTGACTTCCCAAAAGCCGGGCAGGGCGCTTTGATGGCGAACTGCTTTCACTCTCTTGCTCTGAGTGCGCGCGCGCCCGCGATCTTACCGGAGAAGTGCCCTTAGGACCCATATAAGGAAATTCCGCCCTCTCTTACGTCAGACAGAGCCATACTCGAAAAAAACTTTCCGAAACTTGTGACAAACCGGAAGGAGTATTTTTGGAACAAAAATACTCCTTCAAACGTACAACTTAACTTTTGAAACTTTGACCATGTTTAGCATGGGAATCCAACTCTTTAACAGTGTAAAAAACTCAGTATGCATGAAACAGTAATTCACCCCCCCTTTAAGGCAATAAGTCACTCAAGGACAAGGTCATGTGTTGAGTGATTTTACCGTAGTTAAGGGGTGTTTTAGGCACAACACTAGGTGTCACTGATTTTTGTTTTTGTAATGCTCATCCTTAAAGGGCACAGCATTATTAAATGTGTTGATGTAATTTCCACTGAAACATTAAGACAGGGCGGGACATATTGAGCAGCTCCTCCCCTTTTAAAAAATAGACAATAGCGTTTTGTTTATATGACAGCTCAGTAAATCCGTTAATCATCTAGAAAATATTAAATGTGTCAACAAGTGACTGATTTAAGCCCAGCTTCAGCGTCTATTTATAATATAGGGGGCAGGACACTTTAGATTCTAGAGAATCTAAATGAGCATTTATAAGCATTTGATTGGACAGAAAATCTGATGAGAAGCTGCAAGTGCAGCATGATATCATCATAATCATTGAACCATATTGGCGAAAGTGAGAGACTGTAAGTTTTAAAGACTTATCTTCTAAATGCAAATTTTGTCATTGTTTTGGAGAACACTAGCTTATAGATAGCAGTAAGGCTAACATATTCATACTAAAAGCCAAAAAACTTTAACTATAAAGGATACTATCATGTTCATTAAAAAAAAGTCTATGTATTTACCAATAATAATACCTACAAGGTGGTGCATTAATATAAAATTCAGTTGATGGGTAATCACACTTTCTTCCACTTAGAATTCAGAGGTAGAATAATTTGTTTTATGAAGTTAATTTTTACATGTTGTGTGTCAATGTGACTTGCAGCCCTGTATGTCTGTTAGTCTTTTATGGATGTAATTTCTTGTGCCCACAGGGTGTTAAACAGACAGATCACTTTGGCTTTATTTGTCGGGATGTGGAGGAGTCTGGCCCAGCCCAGTATGTGTGTTACGTGTTCCAGTGCGCTAGTGAGTCCCTGGTGAGTCCTGACCTGCTTGCAGCACCTGTTGTCACCGCACTGATTAATTATTCATCCTAAGGTACAATGGAAACAATGACTCTCCCTTGCCTATCTTGTGGACATTACCTATAGTACGCTGATTTCTCTGCCAACTGAATGCCACCCAGAGGATGAATAGGATTAGACCTGTGTTTTTGCACACGATGTACAGATAAGGTCTCATTGTACAACTGATATGCAAACATGAAGGTTTTTCCTTGTTTTTGGTCTATATGGATGCTTTGCTGTAGACTGCTTCCTTGATTTCTAAAAAAAACAAAACAAATGAAATGTTTTGACTGAATGCACAGCACCATGAGTAAAGGTTTAAAATATGAAACTATTTTGCCAAAAGTGTAAACATAATTCTTAAGCAGAATATGCTACTGCTTACAAATTTTATCTGAGCCATTTCATGGCCATAACAAGCACATGATATGCACAGGCTTCATATTTTCTGTTTTAAAATCCTCCAGTATGACTGGCCTAAAGACCTTCATTGTAAGTCTATTACTGTATAATTCTTTTTCTTTCAAAGTATTTGACAACATTGATGCCATGAGTAGAGCTTAAGTTTGACCAAGAATATTCTTTTAAAGGTGAGGTTTTTTTTTACTTTAATTTTATGTCTACAAATGCTTTTCTTAGGTGGATGAAGTAATGCTCACCCTAAAACAAGCCTTTACCACAGCAGCAGCTATGCAGAGCTCCAAGAACCAAATCAAACTGTGCGAGGCTTGTCCAATGCACGACTTGCACAAGCTCTGTGAGAGAATAGAAGGTAAAGCCACCAGCTTCCATCGACTCGCTCAATGTACTCGCCCCAGTTTTAGCACAATATTCCAGTGTGTGTCTCTCTCAATGTCCCAGGCTTGTATCCTCCCAGGGCGAAACTAGCCATTCAGAAGTACCTGTCCCAACTGAGCGACAACGAGCAGGTCAACATATTCGAACGGGTGCAGGTAAGGAAACCAGGAACATTTTTGCAAACAAAGTAACTAAATATCATTTCATTCCAATTCTCTATTGTATATTTAGTTTATGTTTTCTCATGCATTAGAAAATGAAGCCAGCATCTGATCACGAAGAAAACGAGCTTGTGATTCTTCACCTCCGACAGTTGTGTGAGACCAAGCAGAAATCTCATGTTCATATTGGAGAGGTCTCACAGGTAGCAAAAATACACAAACAACAAAAATGCACCACTTACTTCGCTCGCCCACGCCGCCTTGCAGAGTCATGAAACTGTGACCTCCCTCTAATAGGATAAGACAGGTTGTAAGAGTCATCAGAATAAAGCTAGAGATTAGAACAGAGCCCCTGAATGAATGCAGGTGCCTTTCTAAACATGTGCAAGACTGTATGTTTTCAGAGTAGTTCACCTCTGTTAACATTTTTCTCATCAAGCTTTTAAAGTTGAAATGAAATCAAATAGATCCCCATTTACTTTTATATATATAAAATGTGTGTATATGTACAGACATGCAGACAATTTTTATAAGGTACCATGGAAACAACGATCCTATCTGCCTACCCTTTGAACTTTGCAGTGAAAACAATGGTTTGCTGAGAAAGTCATAGTTGGCAAGGCTTCCAATGTGCTCAGTCTGTGCTTTTAAGCTCTTTTGGATACTGTGGCAGAGTGTTGGTTTAGACAAGTGCCGATTTATCCCTGATACCTGGTGGTCTGGCTTACATCATTTTAAAATCTATTAAGTGAAATGTCACCAAGTGCAGAACATGCATTCCTCAGAAAACTGTCTAATCGTACAGGGCATTCATTCTCACTTATTCGCTCCTTTTTATTCCTTTGTGTCACAGCAGAATGCTTCTGGCAGCACTCTGACCTCTGATAACTCCAGTGCGGGCCGCAATAAACTGGACTTGTTGAAGAACAAAGCCCGGAGTTCTTTGACGAGCTCCCTGGAGAACATCATCTCACGGGTATGTGTGTGTGTGTGTGTTGTCTGTTTGTGTCTTAATGGTTTATGAATGGGGATTGACCCATTTACCCACCCTTGTACTATGAATAATACCTTTGTTTGTGTACAGTACTATAATAACTCAACCATCTGCTGTATTTACTCACAAAGCAATATCATTGCATAAGGATAAAGTCCAGCTAAACCTGAATTTTCCATTAGATGTCTGTGGACAGTTCACTAAAAATTAACCTTTGGTCATTTACTCACCCTCATGTTGTTCCAGACTTGTATGAATTTCTTTCTTTCGTGAAGCTCAAATTAAGATTCTTTTTGGATGGTCACTATCTGCTTTTGTTACATGGAAAAGAGCAACATTAAAATACTTCAAACTACACATACCTTCTTTTGTGTTCCATGAAAGACTGAAATCATACAGGTTTGTGAATGATGAATGATATGTTGATTAAAGGATAACAGAATTTTTATTTGATTCATTATTCAAAAAGTCTGTGTAGATGTAAATTCTGACATTCAAGTTGCTTAATTTCTTCCCTAGGGAGCCAACCGGATGCGAATGCGCCTGGGCAGCATGGGAAGCTTTGACCGCGTGAGTATCACACAACACGTGAATACTGTCATTTTAACCCCAGCTCTTGTTCTCTCCCTGCCAAGAATCACATCTCTGTTCTGCCCCTGCCAGCAAGCATGCCTCTGTGGTGTCAGTTACCACCACATGCATTCACCACATAAAACCAATGCTGTGTTATAATACACTACATGTTCTTAAGCATCAGCATGAGTAATATGATTAAAGCTGGCCTGTCAGTCTCATCAGGGGGTCTCACTTGTTGGGGTTGGCTTGTTTTGACCCTGTCCACCTCGCTGTCTCGGTGGGGTGTGAAATGTGAGGTGTGTGTGATGGTAAGATCGGGTCTCTGAACTCCATGGAAAACAAATCAGCTCTACCTTCCCACAGGGTCCTCACATGGCCTCAGAGGCACTGTCAATGTGAGCAGCCTTCTCTCATGCTTAAACTTCAACTCTCAATAACATGTTACAATCTAACAGTCCATTACTCATGGCTCTCTTCCATGTTCTGTATGTACTGTGAATCAGTTCTGAGAATACAGTAACTCCAATAGAGTTATCATCATATAGTGAGTCTACTCTAAAACAATGAGAATGATTGATTTAAATGCATAGTTCTCCCAAAAATTAAAAATCTGTTATCCTTTACACACACTCATGTTGTTCAAAATTACTTTTTTCTTCTGGGGAACAAAAGAAGATATTTTGAGAATTTTTTTTTTTAAACCATCTTTGTAAAATTAAATAAATTTTTTAACGAAAAATATCAGTACAAATGCTAAAAGAAGTGGTTGCAAAATTAATTGAATGAAATAAAATAAATACAGGGTTCTCAAGGTCATGGAAAACCAGGAAATATCAAGTTTATGAACTTGTATGTACTATGAAGTTTATGTAGTGAATATCCATTTGTCTAGTTATGCTCTGCTCTAAAATATTTATGTGATTAAATATTGCTTAAAGGGGAACTATTATGCCCCTTTTTACAAGATGTAATATAAGTGTCCCCAGAATGTGTCTGAAGTTTCAGCTCAAAATATCCCACAGATCATTTATTATAGCTTGTTGTAAATTGCCATTTTTGAGTGGAAGGAAAAACATATGGTGCGTCCCAATTCGCATACTATCCGTCCTAAATAACATTCGAAAATAGGATTAGTACGTCCCAAATCGTAGTATGTTGAAATGAGTGTTCCAAAGATACCCGGATGGTCTACTATTTCCGGTCAGAATCCGAAGTGCAGATCGATGCACACTCTAACGGCTAATATTGCCCATAACCCATCGCGCGTTGGACGAGGATTCGGTTAGAACTACAAACACGAGTGAAAAGTGTTAAAAAACTACAGACATGGAGGACGCATGAGTCTGGCGGTTAAGAGAGGTGTAGATAAAGGGGTTTGAGTGATTAAGTATCAGTATCTAACCTCATGAAAATGTATTTATTCAATGTTGTCTACATTATATTGCATCTGCAGATGCTTTGTGAACTTTTGTAAAGATACGTTTAGCCATTAACTTTTAAATGCATCATTATATTCAAATTGCAAACACATGAAGAGAGTCTTCGCATGAAAGACCCACGACCGTGCAACTACATTTCTCTCCGAAATGGTAGGATTTAACTGTGACAAGATGATTGACAGGGCAGTTTACGGTGACAGGATGCACGCGACAGATCTGTCCGTTAAGATGACGAAGTAGTATGTCCCAAAGCTTGCCTACTCTTTTGCTACACACTCAAAAGTATGTACTTTTTCCTCACAAAAAGAGTACATACTTTTAGGGTGTAGTATAAGTAGGCGAACTGGGACGCAGCAATACTCTTTTCATGCATGTATCTTTAAATGCAAATGAGCTGCTGCTCCCCACCCCCACTTTCCAGAAGAGGGCAGAGTCTTTACAGCTTGTGCCTCTGATAGACATCACTAAAACATCTGTTTTGTTTTGATTATCTCTATCACGGTCACATGGCATTTCAGTTCTTCATCATCATGAAAGTTTATTATCTGCATCAGTCTAAACATCTGATAAACGGTTTTTCTGAGCATGTGTATATTAGATCTGTGTATTAAAGGTAAAGCAGCTTAATATAGTAAACCTTCTGCTATATATGCTGTTAATATGAATATTGTAAACACACACTGGTTTTATATTCAAGCACCATTTAAAAGTGAATTTTGCATAATACTTTTTACTTTTTACAATCCTTATTCAGAAATCTCAAACAACTGGAAAAATCATGGAGATTCATTGGTCAAAATGTATGCAAACCAAAAATGCTTCAAAATATACAAAATAATTTTGTATACAAATTAAGTGGCATCTGTAAACAAATTATGCTAAAACTATTTCTAACTCTTTTTCTAAGCCATTTGAATAATCACTGGTCCAAAATCGATCGAATCATGCGCTGTGTGAAGGCTCCTATTCGCTTTGTATAACCGTGCCAAGAGAGCTATTATATTGTTTGGATCATTTGTTTTTCCCAAATTTAGCTGTAGGCAGCTGAAGGAAGTGGACAGGGTTTGTGATTTGTGCGAGTGAAAGGAGAGAGAGCGTTGTGCAGCCGTTACTGGTTTCCTGGCCCTGCTGTGTACTGACTCACAGGAGAGCATAGGTTCAGGAACTGCCATAGCACAAGGACAGGAAACAGAGTGAGGAAGAGAGCCAGAGAGAGACCCTTCCTATAGCCATCACAGTAAACAGCAGCCAAAAACCTCCATTGTGCTGCGTTCCACCTCCAACGGCTCATGTGTGTGTGATGTGGCTCTGTGACACAGACTATTAACACACAACAGATCACAAAGTGTGCAGTCACTCTACCGCCAACCCAGCCACTTCTGACTGGGGAAGTGACCGAGACAGGACGGGGAGAGGGAAAATGCTGGGTGAGTTCAGAATCAATAGTTTGGTGTAGCTGGTGTCAAGTCAGTTGTTTTGCTTTGCTTTGTCTGAAATTTGAAGGTTGTACATTCATATCTCAGTAAATTGCTTGTTTCTGTCTGGGATGGATCCTTGCTGAATTTGAGGTTTGACTCGTTGATAAGCTGAGTTGTCTGACATTAAATATAATCTCATCATCTGAGGTTGTTGGGTCCAACTCATCGCTGACCCAGTTCATTATCTGCTCACCCTGCAGGGCGACTCTCCTGGTGACTCCCCACCTGGGACTCCACCCAGTTACCTTGAGGACGACCCAGATGCCCCGCAGTTCCGTCGCCGGGCACACACCTTCAGCCACACGCCCATCAAGAAGAAGATCTCCTTCACTGAGGTTTCCTCCCAGGCCTGTAAGGCTCCACTGCGCCGGCAGCAGTCTTTGGCCCCGGAGCTGCTGCAGAACAGGTAATGCATTGCTTCCTGTTTACTCTCATGTGATAAAGCAATTTATCTCTTTACTTCTGTTATTCAACAGTCATATGATGTATAGACAGTCACAGCAATGTGCTGATGTGCTGAAAACCGCTTGTGTTTATTTACAATCATAAATATTCTTTAATACATATAAACTCAAATTTTAGCATGAATGCTTACATGGTCAAGAGTGCATGTGGCATGTCTGTGTATTGTTGGATTTAGCACTAATTCAAATCATTTAGAAAATGACTAAATCTAGAGAATGTGATGCCTATGATTTTTATTGAATTTTGTGAACTACAGTATATTGGTTATTTTAATGAATTTTATTGATGGGAGTCTGTCAATTGTTTGAAAATTAATTTAATTAATTATATTATATGCCAGTAAATTTAACCAGTATCAGCCTTTACTGAGAATTTCCCCCAATTGAGGATGTTATATAATTGAGTCTTAATATTATTGAGGAATTTAATATATAGGTCAGGGGGGCTTCAATTCAGTTTTTTAAAAAATTATGAATTGTGCGATATCAAGACATTCAATTGATGGCTCTAGTTTTATAGTGTAAGGAATTTATATTTTTTAATCACTTTAAATACACACACACATATATATATATAAATTTAAATATAACCAATGCTGTACTGATACATTGTCGGCTGTAATCGATTTAGTATAGGTAAAATGATAATATGCTTATGAGAGCTTATGTATTTTTGTCAGAGCTTTTACTTTTTGAACATTTAAAAAAGTAACAGTAATTTTTTTCCAGTAATCAGGCAAAACCTAAAATTATGATCTTTCATCTGCTCAGAAGCGCTCATGTGTTCTAGACTGTGGTTCCACGGCCGTGTTTAGACCTCTGTAATGAAATGTGTATTTGTCGTGGGCCTTTTATGTTTCGGCTCCCTCAGCAGTATTGGTATCTCAAGAGTGCGCAGTGTCTCTGAGAGTGACTCCTACTTCAGTCTCTCGTCCTCCTTCCACACCCCCACTTTCCTGAAAAGCTTTTACCAGGGCTCCCTTGGCTCACTGGCCTCCCTGTCGGACAACGGGAGTCTTAAGAGGTGAGAGGGGGCGTCGATCGCGTTTCCCCCCGGGGGTGCCTGAGGTTCGAGCTGATAGTGGCCTTCTCTGCACCTGTCTGTTTCTTAACCCAAAGGCTTCAGTCACTGTGTCGTCAGTTAAGAAGAACCACTTCTGTAACTTACTCTATCTTTCTGTCAACATTGTTGGACTTTGTCATTGTCCACTGGACAAGAGGGATGCTAAACCTCAATTGCATGTTGGCGTCTTTACTAACTAATGGTAAACAAAAGCGTTTATCATCTATATTGCATCCGTCAACTGTCACAGAACTTTCTTCTCATCTATACTCTACAGTGCTTAAATATTTAGAATATATTGTGCTTAAATATTGAGAATAATTTATGATATTTTATGTTGGATAATAATTCAGAATTCTTTATAAGAGAAAAAGCATTGCCAGGTTGGTTTGAACAATTGCGATGATCTTTAGTTCATCTGTGGTGATTTGATTTCTCTCTTTACCCGGCTGATTATTGTACCTGACCTGATTCTTTTTAGTAAATAGTTTTGAAATAGTTCAGAATAGATATATCAGATATTCAGTTAAAGCAGGCTTAAAATCATAGGCTTGCTAGTCAGGCTGATTTTAGAGTGGTTTTGGGATTAAAGACCAGCTTGTCAACCAGCTAGACCAGCTTATCCAGGCTGGGAGACCATCTTAAACCAGATTTATGATGGCGTCCCACACAACAGCCAGAGCGACAAGATGTAAGTGACTGTCTGTGTCAGTAAAATGGCCCTCTGTGAAAATGTAGTTCTTGGCTAGTTCCTATAACTGAGTTCCTATAAACTACCCAGCCTTTGTTTATTAATTTTCATATAATTCCAAACCTGTATGACTGACTTCTGATGAATACAAAAGAATATATTTTAAAGAATGTTGGTAACCAAACAGTGTTAATTACCATTGTGTGGACAAAAAACCCTCAAAAAACATTGATACATTTATCAAAATATCTTTTTTTATATTCCACAGAAGAAAGAAAGTCATAGGTTTGGAACGAGGGTTAGTAAAGGATTCTAGACAACTATCCCTTTAACTAAGCTCCTGTCATCCATGCTATTAAGTAGAATATAAAGCAGCGGTTGTCAAGGGCGAGTGTATTAGAATAGTACTTGTGTGGAATATAGACCCTCTCCCAAGGGTTTCTTTGCAGGACAATAATATTTGAACTATGAGCTCTCCTTCATCTGAACAAAAGCTAACTTGGGATCACTGATAAATGATGTTCCTTGATGTGTATTCGCCATTCATTTTTTGGAAATAGCGGGCTCTTATGATCCAATGCTTTGAGTGCTCTGAAAGGAGGAGATATTTAAAATGTCACTTCCTTGGCCCTGCTCGGTTTTCTACAAATTGTAGAGAGGGTCCTCCTCTTTGTATGTTGATTGTCACCAGCTGTCTTTTGTAATTGGATGTGCAGCACACCTGTCTGTTGAGCGGCGGTCAGGGTTGGTCCAAGGTTAATGCATAACATTCAACCCTGTTTCACGCTTTCATTAACTCTGAATTGTCCTTGCTGTTGCTTGTGTATTGTTGTGGTAACCAAGCAAAGAGACAGGTACAGGGAAAATAGACAGAGATCTGGGGGATAAAACAGATTTGATTAGACTTTAAGCACGTCTCCTGCCTCTGATATTAATCTATAAAGCTTCTTAGATTTGGAATGGCTTGAAAGATGTCTTATCTAATGGAATAATAGACAAAATAAGCATTAGGCTTTTTCAGCTTTAAAAGTTATTATAAACCATAATTCTATGTGGTAAACTTCAGTGTATGTTTATAATACTTTCTATTCATCATATAATCCTAAAAAATTAAATAGCTCTACCATTTTCCAACATGAATAATAATAAAGAGCATCAAGCCTTTTAATGCTCACCAAAGCTGCAATTATTTGATTACAGTAAAAACGGTAATATTGTAAGATTGTTTTCTTCGTTTTTGTACATAAGTTGAGTCATGTGTTGCACAAAGTTTTTTCTGTGCAATGCATTATTCAGTTATTCTTCATTCTGTTCACTTCCTAATAGTTCTTCTCATTCCTCAAAACAGGTAATCTGTGTTTTATGTAGCTTATGCATGAAACCAATTAACATCTATTATGAACCTCTAAACGCTCTGCTTCTTATTGCTTATGAGCTTTTGCTTTTGCATAAATGTATGTTGTTTTTAGCTTATAACTGGTTTGACCAACTGTTTTGAGAGCACATGGTAAAAAAAAATTTTTTTCGGCCTGTCTTATTTGAATAAGCGTGTATTGTTTTGTTTGCCTGCAGTGGGAATGGGGAGGGCAGGAAGAGGTCTCTGTCAGGCTGTAGCACCGATTCTTTGACCTTGCTGCCTCCACGCAGAGTTTCTTGGCGCCAGAAGATTTTCCTTAGGGTGGCGTCACCCATGAACAAACCCTCCGCTTCTATGCAAAACGTGGGTAGGTACACATGCTTGAGCGTACACACAGACAAGCAGACAGGTGCAACATTACACCCTGTTCTCCCAGCAGTCTATTTATAGTCAACACTGCATTATAAATCATTGTTCTGCATGCTTTTGAACTTCAAGATAATTCTCCCTTTTGCTGAGGTTCAAGAAAAAGAAACACCCTAAAAGTTACTTTTTTTTTTGTCAGGGAAATGCACAGTACTCCATTCTTTAAATCACTTTATTGTCTTACCATGCCATTTGAGCATGGATCTTAGACATTTTGGTCAGCATCTGCTGTTTTCCAGACCACATGGATGGCCGGGAGCTGCTGCCACTTTCTCCTCGGGCTTTGAACCTGGATCAAGACCCTCAGGCCAGCCCTCTGTCCCCAGAGCAGGGCTTTGGTGGAGAGAAGGGCCGGCGCTGCCCAGCTGACTACAGGGCCCTGTGGAAGAAAGCCATCCACCAACAGATTTTGCTCATCCGCATGGAGAAAGAGAACCAGCGCCTGGAGGGTTAGTGTTTCTACTTCCTTTCCCCTCTCTCTCTCTCTCTCTCTCTCTCTCTCTCTCTCTCTCTCTCTCTCTCTCTCTCTCTCTCTCTCTCTCTCTCTCTCTCTCTCTCTCTCTCTCTCTCTCTCTCTCTCTCTCTCTCTCTCTCTCTCTCTCTCTCTCTCTCTCTCTCTCTCTCTCTCTCTCTCTCTCTCTCTCTCTCTCTCTCTCTCTCTCTCTCTCTCTCTCATAATTTAACTTTTCTCTCATTTGGATCCACTTCACTGGGTGCCCGTTCGTTCACCCAAAAAAGACAATCGTGTCATAATTTTTTACCAAATAATGAATGGAGTCACCAGAGGCTTAAAAAAAAAAGCTTGAGTTTGAAAATGTGCATGCGTGAAAAAACTATTGTATGACCTTTTTGTAGTGCCTTTTTAAACTTTTATAAAACCACTCTGACCAGCAAGTCTGATTTTAGGCCATAACTTCTAAATGTTATAATAGTATATAAATAATACTAAAACATCACTGGCTTAGATATATTAAAGAGATCTTAAGATTGACAGGCTTAGAGACCTTAAAACATCTCCTTTTGTGTTGCTCAACAGAAAGTCAGTCATACAGGTTTGGAACAACATAAGGGTGGGTAAATAACGTCCGAAATTTCATTTTTTGGTTAACTAAAATATTTCCAGTAGCTCAAACAGTAGAGCATTGCACTGATAAGGTTAAAGTCATAGGTTTGATTCCCAGGGAATGCATGCACTGATAAAATAAACCTAATGTATGTACAAGACACAATGAATGAAAATGTCTGCCAAATGCACAAAAATGTAAACCTTCAGGAGTAGTCCAGTGTTCATGGTACATTGTGGAGTCACAGGAGAGGGAGTGTTTCCTCCCGCCACTCTGATTAGACTGTTGTTTTTGCCATGGCCTTATTTTAAGAGGGGCAAGTGTCACTGCCTCTATCTTACATTCTGGAGCAAAGTTAATTATAGATGGGAATGTCTGGATGACGTTCACGTTCTTTAAGAGTGCACTTTCAGTCCTGTGACCTCTGGGCTACACAATAGCTCTAGTCTTTCAGAAATAGTTTAATAATGTCAGTATTTCAATCTCTTTAACACATTATGAAAGGTTAATATTGTGTATTTTCAACTTTGCTTTGGAAGAGCAAAGCAAAAAGTATGTCAAACATTGCCCTCTGTTGGCCAAACTGCATCACGCATGAGACTCAAGTCGCTTCCTCTACCCTTTTACTTTTGATAATTTCTGTATTTTTTTGTGTGCTCTTGGATGGGCCGAACTGAATGACCGTGTCATTGTAGAAGGTAAGAAAATACAGCCATGGCATTGACATCTTGCCTGAACAGGCTGAACTTTAGGTAGTTGTTGGCATGATATCATTGTTTGGCTGCATTGTAGTATACAAACCAGCATGAGGCAGATAGCTACATGTTCACCAGTGCCCATAAACAATAACAAGTGGTTTTTAGGATATAATTTTCTCCTGTCAAGTGCAATAGTTGCAGAGTTGCATTAATCTGGAGTCTAAAAGAGCATCGTTCTCTTATTCATCTGTTCATATATGCTTTTATATTGGATAGTACAAATGTGTTGTGATGCTTTAAGGTTACTGTAAAAGGCCATGCCATGACTTGGTATACTTTTAACCTTGTCTAAAGTTGCTATGGAAATGGGGAGTAGCTTAATATTCCTCGATCTATCAGCAGCATGCTACATTTTATTGACAGTGATGTGCGCTTGCCTGTGAGGCTTCCATTGTACATGCGCTGCTGTAAAGGCACTTTTATTTTTACAAACTGGAACTGAAAATTATTGTATGCATGACTTTGATGAATGGCTCTCAACTGGTTTTGCTTGTGGACCCATATTTTAGATTGAATATCAAGTGGCAAACCAGCGCAAATTGCTAATAAATGTTATTTAAATAATCTGCTTAATGTCATTTTTTATATGAATTGTTTTAAAGAACATACAGCATATTATTGTAATCTGCTCTTAAAATATGATGAATGGCATTTTATAAATCATATACTGATACAATATTATTTAAAAAATATGAATTGATTTTAATAAAAATAAAAAAACACAAATTGAGAACCAGTTACATAGAATATAAAAGCAATATATTAATTACTAGTTGTTCTGTTGTTGGTCTGAATAAATGAATGCTAAACAGTTTTCTCACCCTGCAGCCAGCCGTGATGAATTGCACATTCGTAAAATGAAGCTGGACTACCAGGAAGTGTGTCAGTGCTCCAAAGATTTACAAGCCCTGTGGGACAGGAAGTTGAGCAGCCCCTGCCGCACTAAAGTACAATGGGACAAAGAAGAGATCAACAGTGCCGTCTGCCAGGGTAAAAACTGTTTACTTCAGAGATTCTGGTCTCTGGTGTGCTACTCTATCTTTTGTTGTTACACTTGTTCCAGAAATACTTACACTAGCGTTCAAAAGTTTGGGGGTCAGTAAAACATTTTTTTTTTGTAACTTTTATTAAGCAAGGCCACATTAATTTGATGAAAACGGACAGTAAAAATGTTTACATTGTACAAAATATTTTAAATGTTGTTCTTTTGAACTTTCTATCAACTGGTTTCAACATAAATAATAAGAAATGTCTAATGAGCACCAAATCAGCATATTAGAATTATTTCTGAAGGACCATGTGACTAAAGACGAAAGTGTCACTGACACTGAAAATTCAGCTTCACCATCACAGGAATAAATTACATTTTAAAATGGATTAAAATAAAAAAGGTTATTTGAAATAACATTAATAGTAATATTTAAATTAATATTAGTATTTATGTTTTTACTGTATTTTTGATCAAATAAATGCAGCCTGGGTGAGCACAAGAGACTTCTTTCAAATATATATATTATAATATATATAAAAATGAAAATGATATATATATATATATATATATATATAAAAATTGTACTGTTTAGATTAAAATAAACATGAAATTGTTTTGCTCTTCTAAATAACGCTCAGATTTCCCTTAGTTAGTTTGTATGTACGCTCAGACTTCCCTCAGTTAGTTTGTATGTGTGTGTTCTGTAGGTGTCCCCAAAAGTCGGCGAGGTGAGGTGTGGCTCCTCCTCTTCCAGCAGTATCGTCTGCGTCACCGTCTGCCGCAGCGGCAGCAGTCTCCTGAAACGCCTTATCAAGATCTCCTCAAGCAGCTCACAGCACAGCAACACGCCATCCTGGTCGACCTCGGTCTGTATCCAACCAAGCACGTAGAGTTTGTTTATAGGGCAATACGCATACTGATAAGCTACATACATGGAATGCATTTCAAAGTTGTAATATATTATTTGTTAATTAAATGTCAAATCACACATAAAATGTGACAGAAAATATCATAAAATACTATCAGAAATTATAAAATCTCAAATCAGACTATACAACTGTATATTTTCATATTGTTGCAGCAAATTCACATGGACATCAGAATAGTGTTATATTTTTGACCCAGCACATTACTGAAGTGATGTTCCCCTTTCCAGGCCGGACATTCCCAACGCACCAGTATTTCAGTGCTCAGCTGGGAGCTGGACAGCTGTCTCTGTACAATCTCCTGAAGGCCTACTCCCTGCTGGACACGGAGGTGGGCTACTGCCAGGGCATCAGTTTTGTGGCCGGTTTGCTACTGTTGCATATGAGCGAGGAACAGGCTTTCGACACCCTCAAGTTCCTCATGTACGATCTGGGCATTCGCCGGCAGTACCGTCCCGACATGATCTCCCTGCAGGTGCGCCGTGTGTCAGATTTCACTAGATCGTGTTTTTCTTTCAGAACTGGCATGTTCACTTTTCTGATTATGCCTATTGTTAAATGTAGCAGAACTGGTTTTTGTGTTAGATAATGGAATGAGTATAGAACATTGTGTCCTAATTTCAGGATCTGAATGTTATATAAAAAAAATTCCTTTTGCATCAAAAACTAGATTTTTATTGGACACTTTCATTTAAAAAATAAAAAAATAAAAAAACAAACATGTTTGAAGTGTCATCAGCCTTGAAACATGTTTGCACAATGCTACCTCCACCCCACCAGGTGTCAGTATAACATTCAAAGCCATTGATGTATTGACCAGTGAAACATAAATTGGAAGTGACCTAGCACACCTTACATTTAAGAAATACAATTTTTAAAAAACTAGTGCTTTTCTTTTAGTGATTGTAAATTCCAAATCCTAATATTGTCACAACGATCCACACAGAGAGTATTTTTAATACACATGACTTAATGCACATTTGCTCAAGCGGTATGCAAACAGCCGTCTCCACCTCTTGCACACTTTTCCCTCCTCAGCTGTTAGTGATTATTCATCATCAGACGTGCCAATGTTTAATCCCGTGAGAGTGCTGTCTCAGCTAGTTGCGTTTGAGCCTGTTGAAAGGTCACACCTGTAAGTGTGAGGACTTTTTATTCTTTCTCTCTCTGTAGATCCAGATGTACCAGCTGTCCCGTCTGCTGCATGACTATCACCGTAACCTGTACACTCACCTGGAGGAGCACGAGATCTGCCCCAGCCTGTACGCCGCACCGTGGTTCCTCACTCTCTTCGCCTCTCAGTTCCCGCTCGGCTTTGTTGCCCGTATATTTGGTATATTTCACTTCCTACGTAACTACCTTATTCAGACCTGAATGAATGTAGGGTATGTGATGGGGTTAGGGGGAACATGAAATGATCTTGTGTGTTCAAATTCATGCATTTCACACATAAAACAAGTATTGTAGCCAGTGCTTAGCCTTTGACTCTTGTACATGTATGTGTGTTCTGTGGCAGACCTCCTGTTTGTCCAAGGCACAGAAGTGATCTTTAAGGTGGCCCTGTGTTTGCTGAGCAACCACGAGGGGGAGATACTGGAGTGTGACAGCTTTGAAAGTATCGTGGACTACCTTAAATCCACCATCCCCACCCTCACTCACAGCCAAATGGAAGAGACAATCACCAAGGTACATTTAAAATGGAATAAACATGACACTTTTTTTTGTACACTTATGTTTTGTTTCTCAGGGAGTTGTTTTTAAATAATTATGAATGTTTAAGGGAAAGTGTATGGTTTGGATCCTGTCAGCAATTCGTTTAAGTGTTTCACAATTTTTAATCTCTTTTTTGGCTTCAATTGTTTTAAATTGCCCAGTTTGATTTAGATTTTTTTTATTAAAATGTTCCATCTCCAAATGAGTAAGCAATATCAATCACAGTGCTATTTTAGTATTATTTATATAGTATAATAGTATTTAAAATTTTCAGTTTTCATTTTATTTTTAGTTTACATTTTTATTAATTTTGTTTCATACTCTGTATGTGCTTTTGTCATTTTAAAAAATATTTAAATTTTATTTTAAGTACTTCAACTTCATATAATTTTTTATCATATCATTTATTTTGATATTGATAAGGCAAAATTTTACTTTTTTTTTTTTTGTCTTTATATCAATTACTGAAATGATTTTCAAAAAACTGGTTTTGGTTACCAATAACAACTCTGATCACCAATAATTTTGACATGTTTTCCTTGACGTATTTGATCAATCTCAAAATATCATTTTTTTTTAAACTGCAACTGGATACTATACTGTAAAGTGACCATATGGCATGATCAAAGGGATCATGTGACAGCGGTATAGCATACTGTTTGAAAACCATTTTTGTTGCATACTAAATGCTGTTTCATATACTATTTTTTTAACAGCAGACAGCACAGTGTTTGCTGTGCAGTATGCAGTACACTGGTGTCTCTCCCCACACACTGGCCAAACAGCCTATTTAGAGTAGAATGCACATCATTTAACCACTAGGTGGTGTAACTTGCTTTTCAAAAATCAAAACCCTTATTAATGAAATTGATAACAAAAAAATCGTTATAATTGTGTGTGTGTGTGTATGTGTATATATATATATATGTTACAGTATGTGGCATATTCTCTGACAATAACTGTCAGTACGAAATGTGGTTTGCAGGCGACTGAGATGGACATCTCCAAGCAGCTGCACGCGTATGAAGTGGAGTACCACGTCCTGCAGGATGAGCTGTCAGACGCACCTCCGCCATCAGAGGAATCGGATAGGCTGGATAAACTGGAGAAATCCAATGCCCAGCTCAAGAAACAGAACATGGACTTGCTAGAGAAACTGCAGGTATGTAGATATAGATGTTATATCACAAAATAGCAGAAGTAGAGAAGTGTTTTGTGCCTTTATTGCCAGTGTGTGGCAGCACAGTACAAAAGACAAACAGCCTGAAACTGGATATCTTTACAGAAACGCCTCTTCGTTTAATACCAAAGAATATTAAAATGGTATTTTGAATTTCACATTTAAATAAAAGTAATAGGAATTCAATTGATAATAGCTTGTTGATCGGTCATCCACTAGTGTTTGTGAATGTGGGAGAGTGAATTATCCTGAAAC
Source organism: Scardinius erythrophthalmus (assembly GCF_964197995.2). NCBI lineage: Eukaryota > Metazoa > Chordata > Actinopteri > Cypriniformes > Leuciscidae > Scardinius > Scardinius erythrophthalmus. The sequence continues at coordinate 16,242,233 of NC_138226.1, read as the reverse complement.
TCCATTAGTCTAAACATGTAATATCACAACATGCTCATCTCCAATTTGTTCTTAAAAACAACCTGTTGCTAAAACCAAGCTGTTCGTAGAAACATGATATAGGGGAAAGTGAAAATATATTCGGCTCGCTTTCCAAATTTTCCAAACTAACATAATGGTATTATTGATAGTCAGTTTATAAAAATGTGTGTGTATAATAGTCAGTTTATAAAAATGTGTGTGTATATATATATATATATATATATATATATATATATATATATATATATATATATATATATATATATATATATATATATATATATATATATATATATATATATATGTACTGTGCAAAAGTCTTAGGCATGTCAGTTATTTATATATTTTGCTGTATTGTGTCAGTAGGAAATATCAGTTTACATTTCCAAACATTCTTTTTGCCATTAATTGTAATAATCCAGTGAGATTTCTGTATGCACAAGGACATGCCTATTAAAGGTGCTGTAAGTGATGTGACGCGTTTTTTAGGCCAAAAATTTTTTGTCACATACAGCAAACATCTCCTCACTATCCGCTAGCTGCCTGTCCCCTGAACACACTGTAAAAAAAACGCGGTCTCTCTAGACACCACAGGCTCCACAAACGGCAACAAAAACAAACTGGGCTCACCCGCACCACGAAACATAATAAACAGAGCTCCAGCCAATAACCGACAAGAAGTATTGGAGGGTGGGGTTTGGGGGGTTAGTGCGCGTGCACGTGAAGGGGGTGTGTGGAGGAGAGAGAACAGAGAAGCATGAAGAGGGAAGTTTGAATTATGGCCGACACACGACCACACACACGTTCCGATGAACAAATTGCAAAGAAGAGGGACAAGGACAAGGATAAGGAACGCGCGAAGTCCCGAATTTACTTCGGAAAATCCTTTAAAAGGTGGCGAGAAGGGCTTCCAATCCGACATTCGGTTGCTGTGTTTTTGCAGAACAGGTAAATCCGTTTTTCTTTCTAAACTGACGTTCATGTTCGCCAAACCAACACAAGGATGTAATTAGCTAGATCTATGCAGTCAGCGTTAACTTTGGTGAATATAACATGTATGTTTCTAGCAGCGATCAATCTCTATTGTAAATGATCAAGCAAATTCACAGTAGGGCGACAATTTGTGTGAACGATTGTTTTCATCCACTGTTGGTTATGAATTTGAATGTTAATTTCTAGGCTATTGACAACTTTGACTAAATTTGTTTACGCCGCCGCCGTTGTTTATGCTCACTGGGAAACGCGAAGCTAACGTTATCTTGCTATTATTGCGTCCTTGTATGGGAGCTATAGTTATAACCTCAGGTGCCGAAACGATTTTAAGATAATATTTCTCTTTTTCTGCATTCTGTTCTGCAGTATAACAAAGCATTTATCTAACTTGGCGACATTACACATTGAATGAAGTATCAGTAAAGCTTAACTTGTTTGTAGTGACTATTTTAACTTTCCTAAGATAGTGTCTATATATTAGTATTTTAGATGTGGATAAATGTAATTTTACTTTCCATATAGAAAATCTACTTTGACATGTTCAATGTATTAAAAAGACCCTTTCTAAATACACTACCATTAAAAAGTTGGATTTCTGTACTTTTATTCAGCAAGGATGCATTAAATTCATCAAAAGTGACAGTAAAGACTTTTACAATAGCCGCTTTTCCACTGTCAGGCAGAACGGTAAGGAACGGTACCAGTTATATTTCCACTGAGCTTGGTTCGGCACGGCCTGGAGTTTTCAGTGCGGTTAGCCAGCTGGTAGAATGCATGTAGTGACGTCAGGATTGATCACTTGTCTGTTGCCTGGCTGCCAGTTTCTCTATAGTTGGCCAAGCGTGCTATTTGAGCGAAGTTAATAATGAAATTAAAAGAAATATCTGATCATACTCCATAACACGATCGCTATTTACATCTCATATCGTTTGTTCCATCGTCGACGGTGGAAATGTGGCTGTTGTTCCACAAAAATCGTTTTTTAAATAAATGCTGTTTTTTTTTAAATTTCTTTGATTCCAATAAATATTTCTTAAAGCTACACTGTGTGATATTTTCCCCCATCTAGCGGTGAAATTGTATATGACTACCCAGTGAATATTAGTTTCTGTTCCTTTCAATTTCGAGGGCGTTTTAACTCCTACGGTGGCCGTATTATTCCAAGATTAACATGGCTTCCAGTTCGACTTGGTACAATTGCGCCTTTAAAACTATCACCTGTGATCCGTCGCAGCACAGATGAATGTTACAAGGTAAACAATACTTTTTCACCATTGACGCGAGGATGAAGTTATACTAGAGGTCGTTCTGGCGTTATGAACAACCATGCTATGGTTAGACAAGCAACTATAAAACTTCGAATTTACACAAATAGGCTGAATTACCTGTCGAGAAGAAAGCAGGCAACTTCGGCGTCCGTTTTAAAATCTTTGCTCCTCATGAGCTCTTTCCATCTGGGAAAAGTTACTTCAGTATTAGTCTCGCGTAGCCAGACCTCCAGACTGACGGCTGAAGGTCTGGAATTCATAGCAGCTTTCTTTGGCCAAGGCCCGCCCATAAGGCCGTTTGACCGACATGTCAAACAACCAATTACAGTTCGTTTCGTTCAGCGTCACGTTTCAGGGCGTGGAAATGTCCCCACAACAACAGACCGGCGTACAACAAGTCAGTCAGCATAGAAAATCAAAGAAGGAGAAGAAAACAAGCAGTAAGTCATTGATCTGTTCGTGCACGTATACTTTTGAGAATCCTACGTTTAGCTGATCTTGATAAATGCTCATTGTCACTCATGTAAACACAACAGTTTTTCTTCCGCAATCACACGTCTGCGCTTTGTTTCCCGGCTGACCGAAAATAAACGCGACACTCGCGCCCCCCGGAAATCCGATAAAATTTAACCAATCAGATGACGACTTCGACATTCCTGAAGTGTTTCCAGTTAAGTGTACCATATGCATCAGACGTTTAGCCAACGTTCCGTGGGCGTGACGTCTGAGGCTGAGACTACTTCAGTATTGACTTTGGTCTTGCTGATTTGCCTGTCGCTTTGACGTTTTAATTCTCTCTTTCGCTTCCTTGGCGACTCTGCTACATGTCCTCGAAAATAGGAGTGATCATCCATCAGCAATCTTTCAAATCTGCCGGCAGTCGCGAGCAATCTCCCCCTCGCATTCGTCTCTGTGTCACTGAGTGTAAAGCGCTAAAGGCGAAGCTCGAATTTACAGGTATGTCCCTCTTTGGCTAATGTAGTTTCAAGATGGAGGCGCAACATGGCGACCGGCATTCGAACCCCTCACCCGTATGTACTTTCAATGGCAGATTATAAACTTACAAGAATACTTTATTACTTGAAAGAAGTAAATATACATTCATGAGCACATATATTTTTGAAAGAACTAAGTGTTTTTGCTAAGAATCAACTAAAAAAATTACACAGTGTAGCTTTAAGCACTAAATCCGCATATTAAGGATCATGTGACTCCAAAGACTAGAGGAATGGCTGCAGAAAATTCAGCTTTTCCATCACAGGAATAAATTACATTTTAAATTATATTAAAATAGAAAACAATTGTAATAATATTTCCAAATATTACTGTTTTACTGTATTTTTCTTCAAATAAATGCAGCCTTGGTGAGCATAAGAGGCTTCTTTCAAAAACATTCAAAGACTTTTGAACAATAGTGTATATGGTCACATGACAAAAATTGTGCATAGTTTCCTCACATGATTCATTCATCACTCAAACCAAACATGTTTGGTTTTCTTATTAACAGGCGGCTCGTTTGAAGATTCAGACATTGGAGAGCAGCGTGGAGAGTTTCCTGTCACGAGAGAGCAAGATGAAGCACCTGATCCGTTCTCTGGAACAGGAGAAAGCTTCCTACCAGAAGACCATTGAGCGCATGCGTAGCAGTTTGCCATCAGAAGCCATGGCTGAGGTGGAGATGACACAGCTCAAGTCCAGCAATAATGGGAAAGCCAAAGCTGCCTGTAAAAAGCCTTGAATGGCCGTCCTACTGACTGATGCATCATATCGGTACATCAGTAGTGTTAGTCTGCTTCTTCCTCTATGTTCCCATCATGCTTCACCTTTGATGGCCTAATTCAGTTTTTACGTTTGAGAAATGGGAACGTTTGACACCTTGCGGCTGCACTTAAACTTGAAAACAGTACGGAAGTGTTTCCTTTCCAAAGAGCAGCAGGACTAGTCCGCGTATGTGGCGTGTTGCATTAATGTCCACACGTGACTTTGTGCTCACTGTGAAGATTTTTTTGACCTGGCACTCCAAACCTGGAGTTTGGAGGAAGCCAAATATTTACCGGGTCGACCTTTTGCTTAAAGTGCTTCACCTAAAGTGCAGGCAGGAAGTGAAACCTTCTGCTGCTGGGTTTCCTCTGCAACTTACAAACAGTCCTGCTGTCCAGACTTCCTTGTTTGAGCTCATGGGCTTCAAGCGAATCACTGTCTGAAGACATGAAGAGTTTCTTGTCTTTAAACCCTCTTCTTTGTTATTGCACAGTATTCTGTGTGTGCAGTGAGGAAGTATGCCTGAAAAACACTGTGCTGGATACTATGCCATAAAGATGTGTGCATGTAATCATTCAAACACTGGATAATAAATCCAAAAATCCTGTGTGGATTTTACCATAGCTTGGGTTTCTTTTCAATTGATCACTTCGAATTTTGTGTCGCACTGTATTTGACATCTGCGCAAATATTTTTGTAGTGTTGGAAAAGAGCTAAAGCATTGATTTAATACATTTTTTTACTTGATGTTAGTTCATCTGGGCCTAATACAACAAAAATGATAGAAGATGCATTGGGTTAAACTGCCTGTTGGTGGCTAAATAAGACTGTATATGTATATACAGTAAGAAGATTGTGCAGAATACTTATATAGGATTATCTACTTGAACACTCATTCTTGTTGTCTGTCTTCAAATTGTCTCACAATTGACCTTGTTTTGATAGTTCAATGAATGAATCACAATTGTAGTAAGATGGTAAAACTCTTAGGGCAGTGTTCGCAAACTTTATAAAGAGCTTCTTTCTGCTATTTTGTGCTTGTGTGAATATATGTCAAAAGTGGCATATAAGAAGAGTTACTGCTAGGCTGGTGGTGGTTACCAGTGGCGTGTAAAACATGTCTAATCTTTATTCTAGATAGTGGTTTTTGATTGTTTTCTTGATCTCTTTTAAGAAATACATTTCTGTGACATTGCGAATTGAAAAGACTTGCGTATGTTTAGAGAGAGTGGAAACATGCGCATGTTTAACCAAGGGCTGCAAATACATCACCTGTTCAGAGAAGGTACATACTAGCAATACTTCTGCACCAAAGTTTAACAATGTGAAGGACGGGGGAGAAAGAGCCAAGTCCAACGTTTCAATATTTCTCAGTGCTATCATGATATCATGTCTTCAGACAGAAAAAAACATAAGCACATGGTCTGGTGGTGCGTTTGATACATCATAGTCATACTTTTTCATACTTTATATTCAGTGTGCCAAAACATGTTCATCATTACCATCACTTTTTCATTATCACATGTTACTTCTCAACACCTTCAACACAAAGTTGCTGAGTTTCCTTGGACTACATTAATATCTGATTCACTTTTGTTTGTAATGAATCTTTGTTCATCATTGAAAGTGTGTGTACTGACAGTATCTCGTGATTGTTCCTTTTGATTTTGGCTGAGTTGTCAGTCCTCCATACTCCATTAAAATCAACTTTTTATACCTCAGTTTCCATTTTTATTATTGCTTGTCAAGGAAAGCATTATTATTATTGTTTGAATTTGGTGAATGATTATCTAGTGGATAAACTTGAAGAATTGTATACACATACATTGAAGGAAGGACAAAATCCCTTTGACTTGGGCCAATAAGCACAATTCACATTTTTTGTTTGGAATTTTTTTTATTTTATATATGTATCAAAGCTCAATATAAACACATTTTCAGAATTTGAAGAATGATGCATGAAGATCAAATACTGGGAAAGTAATTTTTTTTGTGTTTCACTACATAAAGTTTTATCAGCAATATCATGGGATGCAAAAACATCTTAAAATATTGGTACCAGTCAAATATAAAAATATTCAGGGCTGGATATTATGATCAATCTGTAAGTTTACATCATCGAAAAACTAAGGTAAAGTGACATTTTAATATTAATACAATGGAATCTGTTTTGTTCTTCACATTTTTCAAACTCTTAAAACTGTTTATGTCCAGATTTAAATTAGATTTTGAATCCCAGAGTTTTGGACCCCACTGTGTGTGTTGAACATTTGTATGAATATGAAGTTCTATATACCAGCGCATCTTCCATTATTGTTCAAGACAGATAATGTCTACAATGGCAAAAGTGCTAGAATCCCTTTAAGACCTAAAACTGATGACATACTTGAGCCAGTTTGCATGATTTTCTTCACCGTCCGGTAAACAGAGCCTCCTACAAACAGTGCTTGAATATGAAATTGAGCCCTTCTCTTTACCTGAGGCTGTTAAACAGCAGGTCTGAGACTCCAGTCATGGAGAGCTCATGGCTTATCCTTTATCTCAAGGCCAGTGCTGGTTTGAAATTGTAATACCACCAATATTTTGTGATGTAGATTTCACGCTTTTATAATGTTGCCATTGCCAACATGTAATACAAGAAGACAGCCTGAAGATGTTTATGGTTTCAGCGCATTTCATTGATTGCTCTCTGAGGTGCTGTTTGAATTAAAAGGTTGTCGTTCTGTGCCCCGTTCTTATTAATACAAATTCGGAGGAAGAATAAGGAAGTTCTGCCTGTTTACTGACAATGATGCAACATTGGTAAAAAATACTTTCAGTGGCCGTTTCAGATGCTGCATGACATTGCAGCCCTCAATTTCCTCCTGCAAGGAAATTCATAATCAGAAGATAAATTTAGTATTTGAGGTTGTTCCTCAGTGACTCGATTTTTTATGCACACATAAAATGTAATAATTTATATTATAGAGCTTTTTTATTTACAGTTACATTTATCACATGTCACTTTTACTAATATACAGCATGGCTGGTGTGAATATAAAATCTGCCTTTGTGCATTTCTAGTCAAAAACAATCTTAGCTGAAATGAATCGCGAGTCCCTATAATCAAAAAGAAACATGAATGTAAAAAGCTACACATACTCACTATTATTTTAGACATGCACACAGTTAATTTATTAGACATACTCCTTAAGGCTTAAGCCTAGTCCCAGACTAAAATGCATGTTTGAGTTGTTTTAACTGAAATCAACTTGCACTGACATATCTTAAAATATGTCAGTGCTATTGTTTTGTCTCAAGATGCACATCAGTTTTTTTTCTAAGGCACGTTTAAAAAAAGCTACTTAAATGCCCTAATTGAACTAAGGCCTAATCCTGGCTTAATCTAAGCCCTGTCTGTGAAACTGGGCCATTAATTTCTAAACCTTTTAATACGTCAAAGATACAGGAAAAAAACAAAGAGTGTTAGACTGACCAGTGAAAGTTCCTCTGTTTATGAAAGTCTGGGCTGATTGTGTTCGGCCTGATAAATATCTGTGCTTATGCAAAAGAGCGTCAGTTCTTTCCCAACCATATTACTCAGAAGAATCACAATTTTTGGCACAGAAAGTGGTGATATGTAGTCTTACAAGATAGATGGGAAGTTAAGCCCAATTTTCCTGCAGGGAGTAGACAATGAGTCATTGGACCAGATGTAGGACCAGCTGAGAGATGGAGACAGCGCATTACCCACCCTTCGTTTCGATAAACCTCCTTTTGATGGCGAGAGGATGCAAAAATACCACACTTGGAGCGTTGTCACGCCGCTTATCTCTCGCTCTGAACAAAAGGCAGCATTCCGTACATGTTCCCTGGTGAGGGTGTTTCCTGTGGAGGGGAAATGCCTGGATGGATCATGGAAGCCAGTTGGGGATTGGCGCACAGAACGCTTCCTCTGCACAACCTTATCAGTGTTTTTTGTTTAATACCATGTCCATCCTCCCACTCATAGAGATGAACAATAAATGGGTTTATGTCAAAGGGTGACGGAGTGCTGCAAAATAGCCATCAAACTGCTTTGTTTGGGGCATGTTTTCGCTCCTTGTGTGAAAACAGATTTCCAGACCTGAGAGACAATTTTCAAAATATTTTGTGTTCCACAGAAGAAAAGTCAGTCATATAGGCCCGGAATGAATGGGGGTGAGTAAATGCCAATATACTAGTAACACGTATGCTAATAAGCAACTAGTTAATATTGAGAATTGGACCCTCAACTAAAGTGTTACCAAATAAACATAAACAACAAAATGAAAGTAATGCAGCAGCCCCTCACGGATGACTGCCAAAAAAACAAAAACAAACACACTAACATAAATGTCCCAGGCCTGGTCCTCTCTCATCCTTCTCTGTCGTCACTCCTTTTATCCTTCCGGAGCTCCTCCGTGAGACTTGAGACCGGTGTGGTGTGCGGCGCAGTTGACGGCCATTAACACTCGCACCACCAGCCTCGCTCCGTTCCCATGGCTCTCGCCTGCCACAGTATAGAATATTTAAAATATTTATATCTAAATATTTAAACAAATATTTAATTAGGCTATACATTTTGTCAGAAAACACTGCTAATTTTAAATGGTGTTAGCTGAGAAGGATGCTTTTTGCAGTTACAACAACAACCATCTAACTGCAATTGCTAACCAGCTAAACCTTGACCAAGTGGGTCCAAACTGTCAACCTCTCCATAAGCATAACAATACCAAAAAAACTAAATGCTTTTCACTTTTTAAGACAAATGAATAAAATATAGCAAACTTGTCATTAAGTACCTTCCCTCAACCTTAAAAGAAGCCTGTTTCTGCAGTTTAATTCTTGGCCAGAGATAGGCTGGAGTTGTCAAGCAGAGTTTGGAGGTTAGACTTAATACAGGGAGTCAGTGTCCTCTAGCCATATAACGTGAATCTTATTGCAGTTTGTGATGAAGCAGACAATGATTTGGGGCAAAAAGCAACACCAGAAGATGGGGGGAAAATTACTTTGAAAAGCAACTATGGTACCACTTCATTTCAATGGTCCCCTTTAGATATTTATATCTTTTACTATAAGTAATGTTGCACCTACATGTTAACTAACTCTCATTAGAGTACTGGTATGGTCTGTTTAATATCTGCTAACTCTTTATTTTAATGCGCCCCAACAGACATTCTACTGACTATAAGTAACTTTGCAAGTACATGTCAACTTAATCTACTAACCCTAACCCCTTACTCTACTACACAACTAACCATAACCTAACCCTAACAGTCTACTAATACTCAACGGATACTCTAATGAGAGTTAGTTGACATGTAGACTAGCTGACAGAAAGTATTAAAGGGGAACATCAAAATAAAGTCTAACCACAACTATTATTTGGAGCGTTCTTTTCATCAGGTGGGAAATTCAGATGATGGGATATTCTTATAAACTTGCATTGTACTAATTGTAGTGTACTAAAACTAATAGTAATTGAGCAGCATCACTTAATTCCAGCCTAAATAAGTATTTTGATCAGTTTAGTTTAAAAGCTAACTTCAGTTAAGATAACAAAGGCAAGCCATCATTATTGCTCATAGTGTTAGGTTTGACAGTATACTCAGATAATGCAACTCATGCAAGGATAAGTGTGCAGTTAGGCTGATATAAGTCATTAGACTTGTGATTTTTGCCTAGTGGTTGAAAAAATGGATGAAAACCCATATACTAGAGAATTTCGGTTCTACTAGTAAATAACTGCATAGCAACATGCTCAAAACCACCCTGAAAACCCTAGACACATGCTAAAAAAACCCCACCCAAAGCACAATAGCAACTGCATAGCAACATGCTAAAGACCACATAAGTTGTGTCCCAAAATGACGCACTATACGCTAATACTATGCGCTCAGCCGTGTAGTGTGTGAATTTTATAAGGTTACTTATTTTGTAATTCAACATTGGAACCTAATACCCCCTCACCCTCTGCTTAGTAAGGAAAGCTGTGACAGTTGAGTGCACAAAGTTTCCAGCATTCCACACTTAGTTTTATTTGGGTTAATTAAGTGCATTATCAGGGTATTTTTCAGCTTGAACACCACTCACACTATTTATGCTACAAAAAAGCAAAGAATAGTGCAAAACACGAATTGGGATGCACCAACAGAGCAGCCTAGCAATCAATCACATGGCAACATGATAAAAGCCATCCAGAACCCAATATAGCAAGTGCATAGCAACATAAAAAAAAAAAAAAAACACTGAGAAAAACCTTGCATCCATGTAGCAATGGCATACTAGCAAACACCTGCAGTACCTCACTTCTGTGACTTTTGAACAGGTAAGCACCATTGAGTGATTTTCTTCAAAATAGCTAGATTTTATTACTTTATTTCTGCTTGAACTTTCTTTTTTGGCCTACAATCCTGATTTTTTAAATCAGATTTATTTTTCAAATGCTGAGCCTGTATATTTCTTTATTGTGGTTACTTATCATCTTGTCTTACTTGCTGTACACTGTATAGGAATAATGATTCCAGCGTTCAAAATAATTTTTCAAATATGAGCTGCATTTAATACAAGATGCAACAACAGTCTGAAGACTTTTATGAATATTTTGTCTCACAATATCTTATGAACATAGCAACCTCATGTAGATTAATCTGTTTATGTGTCTTTGTAAAAAAAAAAGTGCACCTTAAAGTCAGCATGAAATGAAAATGTACGTTATTTTGTAAATTCATGTTATAGATTTGATTGTAAATCTATCCATATGTTTCATTTGCCTTGTTTAATCAAAATGTCATATACAGTAAAAATGTTTAGATAACTCCACTCTTCCAAAATCGACTGCAAGCACGCATTCATTTTTAAGAGTTGTCCTGTCCTCGCGCCGAAAAACAAGTCATCAGAGAAGAGGCTAGGGCTGCGTCTGAAATCGCATGCTCTCTTGAGTAGGTAGGCTATTTATTTTGAATAATTAATTACTCCACGACCGCTAAAAAAGTATGTTCTATAGGGCCTTGTTATACACACACATGCGGTCTTCCGACCCGGTCACATTAATGTGTCTCTATAGCACGCATGGTTTTTATCGTTCAATTTATACGCGGAAAAGAGTTTTTACGTTAATGATACGCACTGAAAATTAGTTTTTACGTTAATATGATACGCACTGTAAACCCCTTGGGTAGAATTAGTAGTGGTGTGTGGGGTACGTGTGTATTTTACGTTTGGGTAGGATAAGTGGTGTGGGATGCGTGTGTATTAGGAAATACGTCATGTAAGTCGACAAGTGGTCAAGTGCAAAGACCGCAAGTGTGGTTATTTGGAAAGGCCCATAGAATGAGGTGTGTAGCATGAATGTAATACATCCGCCATGTTGTCATTACTATGTGACCTACCAGCGTCAGCTGTCGCTTCACTGCCATTCATAAATCCTCTCCCGTGGCCTCATGGGATAGTAAAGTGTCCATCGTATGCACACTTCAGAATCTCGCCGGAACTAGTAGGCCATCCAGGTACTTTTTGAGCACTGTGAATTCGGACATACTTCTTTTGTCACATACTGTTTTTCACCTTACTATATAGTATGAAAGTATGCAATTTCGGATGCAATGTGTGTTCGACTTGAAGCGGCGCTGCACAGACCAATCGGTGTATGTCATCAAAGTACCGCAAGAGCGATTAGAGAGCAGACAGCTCTGCATGCTTTCGAAACGCTCTCGCGGTACTTTGATGTCATACACTGATAGGTCTGTGCAGCGCCGCTTCAAGTCGAACACACCTAGTACTAGGGCATATGAATTTGAATGATGTGCATGGATAACTAATAATAAATATTGCAGTATTCCATACAAAAATAAGAATTGTCAAATTTGATTTTGTTGTGACTTTAAGTGCATTCAAACATTTAATGCACAGCGATAAGGCTCTGGATTCATCAGTCGTGCTGATGTGTTTGGGAATTGTACACAGAGGCCAGGTGACAGAGGTGTGCAGATATCTACTGAGACGCAGTTGTAGGACTACCGCATCTGGCCTTGAGAGAAGAGTAAAGTCTGCCCATATCCCTCCCCCCTTCCTCGTTCAGTCTACACCAACTCCAAAGTCATCATATACTCTCCTAATGCACAGACATCCCATGTTATTGAAACATCATGCAGATAGTCACATAGATATTTATCTGTCAATTTATTGAGGTTTACATTTGTCAAGAATCTGTGGCAGCTCATTAGATTATCAGCACAGACATTTCACAGTCACCGCACATTTTAAAAGCAGAGGACAGATGCTCAAACACAAAGAGAAACCCTCCTTGATGTATCAAAGCAGACAATGTGTTTTTTGAATGCAATCAGTGTTTATCCTAGTGTACCTGTCAAGGCTCCTTTCCTGCCTGGAGGCCATTTGCAAGCCACACTTCCACTTTCATCCCCCAGCTGCCGGGTGAGTGTGCAGCTAATCCCAAAAGACCGGCTGCAACGTCCCCGGGAAAATCACTGGGCTTACCTGATCCAGCACTGAATTAATCTCCTTCCCCTTTGGGAGGGGAACAAAGCACAGTTTGGTCCAGGAGGGATGGTGAGAGCGAGGAGGGAGGTTCCATGCACGTCCTCGGTATAGCACAACGCTCACACCCCCTCCCAGCTGGTGCTGCTTGTGCCACCATGTATCACATCTCAAAAAAAAAAAAAAAAAATGCTGCTTTTAGCCATTTTGCTCATATCTTTTTTTTTTTTTTTGTAGATGAAACTCACTCTTTAAGGTCCACAGGATGAGCAATTTTAGTTTACTGTGGTAAAATATGAAATTGTGAAGTCAGTGTGGTAAATTAATAAGAACTAGATCAAAATATTAATTACCTAATTCCTGCATTCCTTTTTCTCCCACGGCGCTACCATCATGGGATCGGCTCTCCTTGACAGTACAGAAGCTGCCGATACAGTTAAAGGAAATTAATGCTTTTATTCAGCAATGATGGCTTTAATTTAAAGGTGATAGTAAAGACTTTTACATTGTTACAAATGAAATTCCAATAAATGTTTTTCTTTTGAACTTTGTATTTATCAAAGAATACAGATTTTTTTTAATCATGGTTTCCACCAAAATATTAAGCAGCATAACTGTTTTCAACATTGATAATTGATAATAATTTTTCAGCACCAAATCAGCATATTAGAATGATTTCTGAAGGATCATGTGACACTGAAGACTAGAGTAATGATGCTGAAAATTCAGCTTTGCCATCACAGGAATGAATTACATTGTAAATATATTAAAATAGAAAACAGTAATTTTACATTTCAACAATATTTCATAATATATTATTGTTTTTATTGTTTCTGATCAAATAAATGCACTCCTGGTTACATGACAAATCTGACTGATCCTAAACTTTTGAATGATGTAGGTGGTTTTCCATTTAATACATCACCAAATCTGGCAAGTTACAGTAGTTAATTTAATATTTGGGTTTAAATACTCTCAACACACATTTTGTTCCTTGCATTTTCCCACAAAATCAGAGCAGAAAATGTCTCTCTCTGGTTCTGATTAGGGGAAAATAAAGGTATTCTTTCAGTCATAAATCTCACTGTTTATTAGGGACAGAAACATATGATACATGTTGGCTTGGCAACATGTAAGTTTTTACACTGACATCAACAATAACCTTTATGACTTAACCCTAACGAAAATTGATTTTCTAGATGAGGTAAGTTCTCATGACAAATGTGACCTGATCCCAAAAGAGACATTGCATATTCTATCTACTCCCTTTTTAATCATATTATCCTTTCACCAAACCAGATCAGAGCCCATTGTTTACATAGACAGAAAACAAAAGAGAAAGAGGCCCGTTTCTTTGCAAAAAAATTAAATAAAAAAACACTTGGTTTGACAACCTTTGAGGGAGGAGGTCAACTCTGGGGATTTTCTGGACTATCGGTGAGGGGCGTTATGGGTGTGAAACTACACTGATATCATACATACATCCTCAACGATGCTGCAGTGGGCAGAGAGAGAGAGAAGGAGAGATAGAAAGAACTGGCTGAAACCACACTCTTCTGACGTCTGTGATGACCTCAGTGAAAACAGTGTGATAAGTGGAGACACTCTCCACCAGCAAAGCAAACATTCGACTGGGGGCTGCTCTTGTGTGCCTTTGGATGGGTGAATGGCTGCCAAATATTTGTTGTTCTGCCCTGTTCCTTTCTACATGGGTCCAGGCACTGCTGATAGACTGTTGCTCATCTTCCACGTCACATGTCTGGATTGAACTTTGCCTTGGGAGGAGCAGCGTTAAAAGGCTGTTTCGAAGTCCTTTGAGTGGCACATCTGTTTGAAAGCAAGGTGCAACAATTGTGCAGACAAACTCGCACAAGCTCTGCTGAGCAGGCAACATCGTAAAGGAGTGCAACTATGGGCGCACCCTCAGTTAATTTCACAACCCACCTAGATCTCACTGCGCTGACACCACACCCATCTATTTAATAACAAACCGCCTCCACCCTCAGACCACAACTCACCAGCTCTCGTCATGCTCACACAAACACCTCATATTTCACACTTTTTGGGGCCTCTGAGGTCATTTAAGTTGCTGTGTAGAGATGCTGAACTTTCCAAATGAGGTTTCTAAAGAAGGCACTGAGGCGTAATGGTCGGCTCACTTAGGTTTTTTGTATCTGGCTAAGAGCCAATTTGCTTGCTCTATCTTTCCCTCTCTCTGTTATCTTTATTTTGCTCTCTCACTACCTCCACCCCTGACCAGTAACTTCCTGTTTCTGAAGGAGGGACCAGTGTCCTCAAGCACTATTTATGCAGACAAGAGAGAGGAGAATTATGGGGCATTAAGTGGTGCTACTCTTGATCATATCATTCATTTTTTAGCAGATAGCTATCCGATCATGAAAAGAACAAATGTAAATGTTTTTATAAGGAAGGTCAGGTGCTAATATTCCAGATTTCAATTCACAAATCAATTTCAAATTCCTTTGGTTATATTTCAGATGCAATGTGCATTTTCCCCCCCAAAGTTTCCAAACTTTAAATTGCATTTCCTGTGTAAAACTCAACAAACTCATGAACATTCAGACTCCCAAATAGTAGAAAAGCTCTGAATTTGGTCTATAGATTCTTTGAATTCAAGAGTAAACTGTAATGGTTCATGAGTCTTTTTAAAGGATTTATTACAAGGGCCAGTTCAAAAGAGATTGTTTGTGAACTCGACAACACAGGTTGCGCTATAAAAAAAAAAAAAGACGTATGAAGTGTAAATAAGTCCAAAAAGGATACAAAAGTCATTAACCTGAAATTGTACTCGAAGCACAAATATGCATAGCAATCACCAGCCTGAATACTGTACCCAAGAGAATCTAAGCACTGCCCATTACAGTTTCTCTTCAAAAATCCTCAGACTAGCTCATGTTTCTCCAGTCTTAACATTTTCTATTCCTAACATCTATTTTGCCTTAAAAAAAGAGTAACTGATATATGAAGTTTCGCCAGCAGAGTTTCCTACCTCTTGCTTCCATTCTCCAGTCCCCAGCCTGACTAATAATTGAAAGCCTGCATGGTTTCCCTGCGCACTGGGGATGGGCCGGGCTTTGATTCAGGCAGTGTGGGCACTGCTGCTTCATCGCTCACTGGAGAGAACCTGAAACTGCTATCTCCCACTCCACCAAGAGAGAACTCCTTTAGCCTCTTCACAGCACTAGTAGAGGAGGGCTGATTTCCCATTGTGCTTCATTAACCTTTCCTGGATCTCATCAGCACGGATTCATTGAGGTACATTTGAAGCATACGCTCCAATGCCATCATCACTTGAGGGAGTAGATGGGTCTCTAGATATTGTGGTGACTAAATGCAGAAACATGGAGTAATATCCACAGATTAGACAGGCATATGCTTCCAAAGAAGGCCGGTGTGCCTCAGGTATGGGTACTGGGACATTTTACTTATCTCACTAACAGTTTGTATTTTTTTATTGTTTTGTTTGATTACCGAAATAACACACCAAATGTGATAATCAGAAACCAAATAAGTCAGTGACACAACATCACCCCAAACAATTTATGGACACAAATTTGAATTATTAAGAAAGGGTGGCAAAGGTGAATAGAAGTATTGATCCAGCATCTTTAGGAGTGCAGAATGACACCATTAATCTTGAGGGTGGAAACACACCAAGACAGAGTTGGAATACAAGCCCAGCCCTAAAACCATATCTTATCTTCTGTCAGGCTAAGTGGGCAGACGCAATTCAAGCATTCAAATATTGAGGATGGATGCAGTCTAATGTGAAGATAATGTGAAGCTCATGTGGAAGTGTGTGTCCACGGACTTGTGTATAGAAAAGAGAGTGAGTGTGTGTTGGCTTTTTTAATGAGCACATACCCCTGCCCACTGCAACACAAACGATGAGAGGCTGTCAGCCCTAGTGGACTGGGGATGTGGAAATTGAATGGAGTCTTTCAGTTCTGTTGCTCATCTCCCCTGGGGTGAGAGACTTGTTACCATGGTTATGTTGGATTCCTGCAGCTAATGGGTGGGAGTAGCGTAGCTCTGGCAACCTGGCTCCTGTCTAGGGTGGAATAGACGCGCTGAGAGCTGGGGGGTGTGGTGGCAGGACTCTAGGACATGGGAGGTCACACACTGACAGGACTGCACAAAGACTCACACGGGTACTGTTAGCAGAAATAGGAAAGACGTGAAAGATTATCCTTGCACCTTCCTGTCCACATGTGCCTCGACTGGAAAGACTAGTGTAAGAGAAACATCTATTACAAATGTAACATAATTTAAATCCTTCAAGAAAATAAATGGCAACTATACATCATGCATTTCTCATTGTTTCCCTCCTACATGTACATACAATACAATATCAGAAATTGTATCTGACATACAATATCAGAAAAAAGCATACGTATTATAATTTCTAATACTTAGCGTTAGAGTATTAGAAAAAAACTCCTAATCTTAAGTATTAGGCCTACAACAAATTTAATGCACATGTGCATCAATGCAAACATTATAGCTGTCATAATTATGTTCTGTCTTTTCTGCACCTGTTCTTGTTAATCCCTGATTAGTTAATCTTCATTCACCTGTGTCTAGTTAGTTTCCCCGATTTCACCCTGTGTATTTATACTCCCTGTTCTGTTCAGTCCCTTGTCGGTTCTCGTTAATGTTAGTTGTGGGTGTTTATCCTGTCTGAGTTGTACCAGTAAACCTTGTGTTATACCCTCACTTTGTCTTGTGCCTTCAACTACCACCATACCATTACAATAGCTAAGCAAGCCAAGATGCTGCAAGGGCTAGTAAAAGTTCTACTGAGAATTAACATAAAATTTAATTTGCTATCACTATTTGCCACTATTAAAGTCTTAAAAAATTTAATTATTTAAATAATAAAGCCACATCGTGGACTTTGTTTATGAGCATTCTGAGTCTTGAAAAAATATAATATAGGCCTACATTTTACTTAGATTATTTTTCTTTATGATGGGAATGGGGAAAGTAAAGTGGCCAAAGCGTCATACTGTATGTAGGAATGCAATGTAAGCTGCATTGGCACCATATTGGAAATCATAATTTCTGCTGGGGAAACTCATGCATTGTTCACCCTGTTAGTGGAAAAAATGGGCATCAGAGACTTTTGATTCGGACCATTAAACAACCACCTAGCAACCACATAACACCTTGTCAACACCCTTAGCTTTTATTTTCACTACAAAGCTAAATGTAGTGAGATTATGTTTTTCCAAGTCAGTTAAAAATAAAGGTTCCCAAAGATAAATGGATTCCCAAAAGAATTTTTCAGTGAAAAGTTCATAAAAGAACCATTTGTTTTAAAGTGTGAAGAATATTTTTAATAAGAAAAAAAAAGAAAAAAAAAACTTTTTCCAATCAATAAATACAGATTGTTTCAAAGAAGCTTCGCAATAAACAATCAATGATGCAAACTTCATCAAATATGAGACAAATTCAAATTCTGCTGAAAAGAAGTTCTACAGAAGACAATATTGTTGAGTCAGTTCAATTTTGATTCAGTTCAGTTCAATAACTGTCAATGTTGCAAAATCTGTCAATTATGAAGCAGATTCAGCTACAGTATAAAGCAGCTCTGCAGAAGACAATAGTGTCATTATCCAGCTCAATTCAGATCCGTTCAATTCATTAACTGTTATTTCCAATAAAATCAGAGGACAGAAAAAGAAATGAAAAATAATAGTACAGTGGTGTAATAATTCACCACTTTTAAGAGAGTGTTGCAATCTATTGCTGAACTCAGACAGCACACACACGCACACACCTTCCCTCTGGCTGTGAACATTAGCACAGGCTATGGAAGCACCTGAGGAAATTGATGACAGGAAGCTTACTTATCTTTTCTCCTCTTAAAATCAGTGGCTCCTCAGACAATCAGTCACACAAAAACAACATCTTGTGGCAACAAAGAACAAATTAGCATTTCGAAATCAAAGTGGGTCATTGATAGGCATCACTGCTTCCCAAAATTCCCAACACTGAGTGTTCCAAATCTGCGCCTCAGTACTTTCCTCTCGAGCGATGCAGATGTCTTGGCTCGTGTTACACTTGAAAGACTGAGTCATGGCTGATGCCTGGCCCCCCCCAATGGACTCAAAGGAACTTGGCTCGGAGATTTATGAAACCCATCCCATTCCCTGCATGGAGCCGGCAGAGCTTAGAATATATGAGAGACTTTTGTTTTTCAAACTCTGATGAACTTCTAGCTCCTGGAAAATTAAGGTACTCTGAAACAAAAGATTGCTTTCAGACTGGCTATCGTGACATTCCTCCCTTTAAAATGAAGCAAAGAGACTAATGAAAACTAAAAGAGTAACGAGTGAGGAAACCTCGAGAAGGTTCAGGTAAGAAAGAACTTGTATGTTTTATTGATGTGGAGCATACGGTAATATTGATATTGGAATATGTTAGTGGTATAATTAGCCAGGAAAAACATGAAGCTCTCAGAACAAGCAGTTACTGGGAATGTGGGTGGGGATTAAGATGGATTCACCAATCAGGAAGCTTATAATATTATTTCACGTCTTGCCCTCTCAAATGTTGCCAGAAGAGTTATGCAATCCAATAAAGATTTCAGACTGTATTATGGCTGTCAAATAACTGAACCAGCCAGCTGTTCTTGTAACTTTTGAAAGCTGAAGAGATGACAGAAAGATGTGTTACATATCTCTTGCGTGTTGTGTCCTTATATTTGCTTATCTAAACACGACCAAACCCTTCTTATTACATACACTTAACCATTAGGCCATAAAAAGGTGCAGATAATCACATTTTAATGACACATTAAGTTTAGCAGTAGTCATAAAACAAGATACACGCAGTGATATTTGGTCACAGATCACGCCCTACTGTTGACAATCATTTTTTTTTATAACTTTCTTTTTAATAAACGCTGCCAAGTAAATGCTACAATGTATATACATTGACAGTGGACAATTCTTTTCCTGAAATTCTTCCATGTAAATTTAAACCAGGTCAATGTGTGTTTTCTTGCTGATTCCCTCTCTTTTGTCCTCCAGAGC
Source organism: Scardinius erythrophthalmus (assembly GCF_964197995.2). Classification (NCBI taxonomy): domain Eukaryota; kingdom Metazoa; phylum Chordata; class Actinopteri; order Cypriniformes; family Leuciscidae; genus Scardinius; species Scardinius erythrophthalmus. The sequence continues at coordinate 16,222,630 of NC_138226.1, read as the reverse complement.
TCAGTAGTTCCATTGCTCACCCAGACTGCCTTGAGTCGTGGCCACCACATGCTCTCACTGTCCAACTATTTTACTAACCGCAGTGAGACAGCTTTCGTTTCAGTGGCTGCAGGGTCTGAAGGATACCCCGGGTCGACTACACCCAAACACTGAGGCAAACTGTTTGGATCACAGCCCTGAGGTCATATTAGTGGCTCAGGGGACAACTTCATTATTCATATTACACTCCATAGAGTTTTCTTGCTTGAGTTATGGCAACGCACTGACCTCCCTCCACTTTAATCCAGGGAATAGTGTGATTCAAGATCTGTTCCAGCACAGCAATGTTAAGGAACAACCATGGATTAACACCAAAATGAACACTAAGCACCAGATGTATATAACATACTGTGTAAGTAAATAAGACAGAGGTATACCAGTTCATTGTTATTCTTAACTAAAACTATTTTCAATTAATGCTTCTGTTAATCGAAAAACAAAGCTGGGATACAATAAAATATAAATATTAGATGAACAAACTCAAACTGAAATATCAAATAAATTGAGGTTGAAGTACTAAAATGACAAACTCAAACTGAAATAAAAATAATTGAATGCAAATTTATTTACGACTGATAGATATGATGATAAAATTAAACAATACTAAAATAACACTGCACTGGTTGACTGAAAAACTGCAAATTACATGGTTCAAATCCAGCTGTTCAAATGATAATCTGACCATTGCTGTAAAACATGAAATTAAATTCAAAGAAGCTTTATGTGTTTGATTAACAAAAAAAAAAAAAAAAAAAAAAAAAAGTGAATCGTTCATTCAGGAGTCATACTACACTGGTCACACTATTTGCTTCACTAAAAAGAAGCTCATAAGAGTAATTTGTTCTGTATTGGACTAGACTTAAAGGGATAGTTCACCCAAAAATGAAAATTCTATCATTATTTAATTTTTTTTGCTAAATTGCTATTATTTTGTTCCAAACCTGTATGCATTTCTTTCTTCTGCTGAACACAAAATATGTTTTGAAGAATATGGCCAACCAAACAGTCCCAATTGTTTGACTACACATTTTAAAAAATATCTTCTTTTGTGTTCAACAGAAGAAATAAACTTATAAAGGTTTGGAACAACTTGAGTGTGATTAAATGATGACAGAATTTTCACTTTTGGGTGAACTATCCCTTTAAATTTTCAACATTATTATGGGTTTGACTGCACTGACATTATTGGATGAGAACTGAATGATGACATCACTGCAGAATGTCATTTTTTCTGCAGAAATGCTTTATAGATTAAATGAACTAATTTAAGGAATAATTGACTCTGGGCTAATGAATTATTAGAAAAATAATGCACACCCGAGGTGGTAATGCGGCCATTCTTTTTCTAATAATTCAACGGCCCGGAGTCAATTATTCCGCTTATGTTACCACCCCTCAAAACATTGTTCGGATGATGTAATTCAAGACATTTGTCAGGTTTTTAATCCTTAAAACGCTCTTGTGTGTAAGCATCTAATCCCAAGCCTCCGCTGCTAATTCCAAAACGTAATTTTAGAGCTAGTAACAGAGGCTTCAGCCACTGATAGCAGTCTAATGTATAATTAATGCAGTTATAGAGAGAGAGATTGATTGATTAAGCGTATGTGAATTACTTGAATCTGTCTCTCAACAGTGTTAGGTAGCAGTGTCTCTACTAAAAGAGAAACTACGTTTATCTGCCTCAAGAACAGCGCCGTTATTACCTCGCTAGTGAGAAATTCACGTAGTTCTTTTAAGTTGTTAAACTATTTTACTGATAAAATCGTCAGAGCAGAGCTGACAACATGTTTCTGTGCGAGTGTATGTCCGTAATGTATGCGTGTGTGTTTGAGTGGGAAAGAGGGCAGGACGGGAGAAATAGAGTATGTGCTTTCCGTACATAATAAAACGTAATTTTGTGGCAAAAAACATGGAAATAATTTGTCGTTTTTATCCTATTGTTTACTGTTTATTTGCTTGGTCGGTGTCATTGAGGGTTTTGGTTCTTTTGCTGTTGTAGGCTGTAAAAACCTTTGAAATAACTGAAATTATTTGGGTGAGGTGACATAGAACTAATGTGGTCAAGACCTGCCTGGATCTGTGCGTTTCCCTGAAAATAATTGCACACCTTGGAACGTTCATCAACCAATCAGATTCAAGCACTCAACTGCCCCGTAGTATAGAGCTGGTAAGTCCCGCCCATCCGTAAAACCCCAAGTGGACCTCTAGGTTGAAAAATCATCAATGCAAGTGAATGGGAGAAAATAATTATTTTCTGGTCCCGTTTGAATTGTGCCATGAATGTGAACATATGTTGTCTGTGAATTTTTTATATAACTTTTCATGTTACGAGTTTGACAGTATATGGTGTGATTCTTCGGCTAGCAGTTGTGGAAAAGACATAACGAGAAAGACTACATGTCGCCTATGTGACGTCACCCCATAAAGTTGACTTACCCGTGGTTTTCGCCAACCTCAACGATTTTGTCCTCTCCCTGAAAGAAGGCGGTGAAGTGCACCAAAGACACAGCCATGTTTAGCAGGATCCGTGAGCTAGTGTCCGTGTGCGAATGGTGGTGACGTTTCAAACGCGTCGAAAGCAGCGAAGAGTTGTAGTCCACAAAGTGCTCTCACACAAAGTCTAACCGTATCAAACTTCTACCCGCTAAATTGTAGCATTCTTCACATGAAAAGTTATATAAAAAATTCACAGACAACATATGTTCACATTCATGGCAAAATTAAAACGGGACCAGAAAATAATTATTTTCTCCCATTCACTTGCATTGACGATTTTTCAACCTAGAGGTCCAGGGGGATTAGCGGAAGGGGCGGGACTTACCAGCTCTATAATAATTGATGATCTTTACAACGGAACTGAATCAACACTTAACAGACTTCAGCTGAACAATGACACTATTTGAACTGTTATGTGTATGTACTGTTTGCATCATTGAATCATTTTCCTGTTATCACTGTAAAGCTGATTTTAAACAATCTGTATTGTATAAAGATCGATAGAAATGAAGGTGACTTGACTTGACAATGGTTACACTGTCTCTTTAGATTCAGTAAATGTGTTATAGCTCTTTGAAAAGGTATTGTAGGAAACTTTTTCTTGCTTATACATTCTCAGTGGCAACACTGAGAACAACTCTCTTCATGTGACTCGTTACTGAAAAAAGCTAAACAAATCATATAATTATTGCATTGTCATTAAACCAAAATGATTCAAATTTTTTTCGTTTTTATTTTTTAAAAGTTTCATGGCCTCTAAGTAATATGTTTACTCGTCATTAGGTGTGGTAAAAAAGTAGCCTAATTTTGGAGCCTGGGAACAATTACTTGTGTGATGTCAGTCTTGGACACAGAGGCCATGTCTCAACCCTTTACAGTGACTCTGGGTCTATTAATCCTTTGCAGGAGCTCCAAATTATAGAACAAATGAAAGTAGCCGGCTCTCACCGCAGGGACAGGGATTGCCTATTTTGCTGACTCGTTAGTTGCGTTTGACATGCCTGTTTGTGCAAGAGGGAGAGCGGGAGAATATTTATTGGCTTCCAGAAATGTGAGAGAGCCGGGTACGAGCGGCTCAAGGGTCTTGTTATCGTCCTCTTTGCCTGCGTGTACTTTTTGGGGTTTAATGAACACTCGGGCGGTTCTCGCGCTCCAATCAGACAGAAGTCTCTGCCACTTTCCGCCGCGCTCCGCCAGGCTCGCTTCAGCACCGCTCGCCTCTCCTGTCCTCCAAATCAAATGAGAGGGACATGATGGCGGTGCTGAAAGGCTCAGCCGCTGAATAATTGATGCCTTGACAAGTGTGGAGTCAATTTATCCAGTGGCACACTTTGAGTGAAATTGTGTGCATGATCAGCAGCAGCAGCAGGGGGGGAATAAGTGTTCTCCTACTGTAATTTTATTTATTTCATTTTAAAGACATTTCTGGAATGCAGTAGCATCCACACCACACAGCACAAAGGTTTGTCGGAAGACCATCGTTTAGTCGTCTCTACTCGCGCAGTTAGAATAAAAGCAGCTTCAGAGTAATAGTGGTCCAATTAACTGCATGGAAAAGTTTTAGCAAGCCATCTAGTATTCAAATAAAAACTGTGTTCCAGAATATCTACTACAAATTTAATGTCAAATTTCAGTGACATTTATTTATTGGTTTACGTTACGTAATATGAAATTTAGCCTGTTACATTATAAATCTGACCACAAAGTGTGACTTTCTAAATCTGTTTAGAGCAATTTTAGAATTATTTTTTCTTAAAGATTTATTAGACATAAACAGGAGACCTTTGAGGTTTAAGTATGATGTATACAAAGCAGTGAAGAGGACAGCACAATCAAAACAACCTCATGCTTTTCTTCTTGGATATTGCGCTAATTAACAATTACAGAAATGCCCCTGAGAATAAAGGATTCAGGCTCTGTTTGTGCAGTCTGTCGTATTGCAAACATATTCAGTGTTATGAAAAAGTAATACTAGACCAGAGTTGAGCAAGCTACATTTCTCAAAAAAAGTATCAATATATACCAATTATACTCACAGAAAACAATTAGCTAAGCTAAAAGCTATTGTTTAAAACAAATAAAAATAGGCTTGCTAGAGTACATTTAAGCTTGCTAGACAATATTAAAAAAGTCAGCTCTAGTGTGTATATAGTAGTATATTGTACAAAATGTCTCTCATGTCATGATCCTTCAAAACTTTTTCTGCACAAACTACAGTGATGACATGAACTTTGGACAATAAATATTGTGGCTTGTGTAAGTGCTTGACAGTGGTTGAGTGTTAATGAAACACATTTGGACAGAAAATAAGCAAATATTTCTATGAATATTGGAAAGAAGGGGACATTATGAAATAGGACACTGGCTGGATGTCAAAATGGAAGTGTGTTTATGAGACAGTTTTGGCCGGAGAAAACCAAAGCCTGGGCCAGAATGACAATAAAACACCAATTTATGTTACTTCTGGGGGTATCCCAAGTCAGAAAATTCACTGCGGAGTCAAATTGGGGGTTCATATTTGTAAATCTAAACATGGCTCATTTAATTAATTCCATGCAACTTTTTTTGGCGACTATGAAATGGACATTTCAAGTGTTAGTTTTTAAGTGAAAAATAGTTTTCCGTTTTTTGGTAGTTCGTAGCAAATCCGAAAATGATCATTTATCAATGAATGCATGCATATAATATTTAAGCTAACCACTGTTTGCTGTGTGTACATAGTGTGCTTGAAACTTTTATGTTCCATTCTCCTCCTCCCCTTCACCGTTCTGAATGAGTGCTGTAAGGAAATGTCGAAGGTGGAGGGTAAAGCCTGGCTAAAGAAAATGATTCATTGAAACACGGTATTCACTTTCAATCTATCCAGTGCCTAGCATTGTGAAGGCTGCAGTGGAAGTGAGTTTGAATGTGAAGTGTTGCTATTTCTCCTCAGGCGTTGGACTGTGGCAGATGCCACGCACCTTCGCCCACTCTCCACCCACACTGGAGCAGCCGTGTACTCGGGGCAGATTCTATGTGCAAGCTGCACTCTGACAGATAAAGAAAATCACATTGACGCAGAGAGGGAGAAATGATGAGCTTCTCCTAGTGACTTAGCTCTGAATATTAGCACTAGGTTAAATGAGTCTGAAAACCCTATTCACAGAGCATGGAACGAACAGTTGTGATCGTTCCAGTCATATCTATCACAGATTTGGTGTTTTTTTGGGTTTGGCTGATGTACGTTTTCATAGCTATTTTGTGTCACTGCGGATTGCTAGTTAAGCCGACAGCCATTTATAGAGCGTTGCTGTGAAGGGTTATTGAAACATGACGTGGGTGAGGGTGTGAGTCTACAGTCTTGCATACAGCCGTAAATCTGGTGCACTTACCATGGCTCCATGCCGTTCCACTTGAGCTGTTTCTTTCAGTGTTTCGCTGCCATTTCAGTGGATGGAAAGGGACTTATTAACTTATATGGGATGAGACAATGGTTGTGCGCTTGCTTCATAACACTTCACCAATGCTCTGTGCAAGATAAATGCCATTAACATTCCATGGTTAGATGTTACAGTCCATCTAAAACAATTCAGAGCCAAAGTGCCATTCCACTGGTCAGACCCAAACTAGCACACCAATGGAGTCAGTTTTACTATTTTTTGGGGGGAAATAAAACTATCAGTTACTTAAGAATTGTCTATATAAAACTAGAGCAGGAGAAAATATTTTAACATTAAAAAACACACACTTCAGATAATTAATATTTCAATTATTTCTCCCAAGTCTTCTCTTTCTATGAGAAAATAGGCTAAAACGTAAAATTATAAGCTTTAAAAGTCATGCAAAAATTGTCCCCATTTACCTTTGTAAGAGCATCATCATTCATTTATTTTTCTTTAATTTGTATTAAACCCAAAATATTCCTTTAACTGTGAATTCTAAAAAGTGTGTGAGTTACAACCTCTGGACCATCTAGTGTATATGTACTGTATATGGATTGCCATACTGTACCTCTCTACTGTCCACTTCCTACACACACTTCCTACACCTCAGAATTAGGCCGTCAGCCAGGTCTCTGAGCCTCAAAGGCAGACAGGTACACTCCTCACCTGCCCATCCGCAGCACTCACCTACAGCCGAACATTAGATAAAGAGACACTCTGCATTATTAATCAGGGAGTGTAGGGAGGGATAGGGGAAGGTGAAGAGAGAGAGAGAGAGAGAGAGAGAGAGAGAGAGAGAGAGAGTGAGATAACAAAGTGAGCAAAGCCAGCCGCACTTCTGCCTGAAATGTGACACTACGCCCAGCAGACATGCACTGCGGAGCCAAAAACACTCGCAGACTTTTCCTTCTCCTTTGTTTTCTAATTCTGTCTGCAACAAAAAAGAGAAAAGGGGAGCAACAATCCCAGCATTTCAACCCTGCCAAAACCACAGGGAGATCAATACAAAACATCTGGGGATGGAGTGGACAGGGCAGCTTTTGTTTGCTGGGACCAAATCCAGAGAAATACAGTCCTGCCGGATCTGCCCAACTATGGTTTGGGTTGCCAGGGAGAGAAAGAAAAGGTGTTTGCTCTACTGATGGTTAAAAGCCGAGAGGAAGAAGGGGAGAAACGGGATCACTTCCCAAATCCACACCTCACAAACGCAATGGATTGGCATTTTAGTCAGTTTAAGAGATGTATTGTTAAAATGGTGTTCAAATACATTGGAATCAGTTCTTCTGTATCACATTTACATTTGTTTAAGGGGGCTCAAAGGTAAGAATCAGAGACAGAGTGCAAAGGGCAAGCAAACAGGGTGGGGAAATATTGCTGAAGTACAGAATGATATTCAGGAGAGAGTCAGAATAACAGACTTGATATTGAATATCAAACTTCTTTAATGTTTAACAGACATTTTTGGATGAGGAATAAGGAATTAAATCAATAACACCAATGGGCTCAAGGATGGTCTGCACAACCCAAGGCCAGTGTGAGAGAATTTCTGACCAGTTGGTGAAACAATCACTTGCACTTACAAAATGATATCACAGAATAAGAGACAAACACATACCAATTGTATTTGATGAGGTTTATTTTCTTGCAAGAAAAGGTCAGCAGTCATACAGTCATACAGAGAGGGCATCCTTCCTTCTGTATACTTTTGACCTCCTTGATAGTTTCCAATGGAAATATTTTCAACCATACATGGATCATTGTTTAGACTTGTTCATCATATTCTATCCTTGAGCAGAGGCCCCTCTGTCACGCAGTCACACTTTTCTCATTTCCAGCCATGTATACAATGGTCATATCCATCATACATTCATAAGATCAATAACTGTTCTTTGTTCAATCAAATCAGTCCTTGTGCAAATTATCTTATTAACTAATTACTGCCTTTCTAAGCAATTCCATTGATAAAGGAAAATCAAACATATAGATAATGCAAACATAGTACATTTCTTCCACACCTACACATTGCCTTCAGCTTGTGCATCCATTTTTATGCCTTACAAACTTAAACACTTGGTTTTCTGTTATAAATTCTAGAGTTGTTCGGCTGATTTGTCACCAAAATGACTTGTATTGACTTGAAATGCATCAGTAGGCTATGTGTTGAAAACTAGTACAAACCTATGAGTAATGATCTGAATTATGTGCAAAGCAGATACCAGCAAAAGTGTGTTAAAAACTGGAATTAGCAGTATAATTTACAGGTTGTTGCGTTTAGTCAAAAATAATGTAAACTGTAAAGAAAATGTAACATTTAAAATCTGCCAATAGTCCACTTAAACCTTTTCTTTCAATCAACTGTAAGCTCACCAGATCTCACACGACTAATATATAGAACCAGATCCCTACCCTACATTTTTTTCTTTTTCAAATATGAATTTCACCGTACTGTACATCACAATACGGAAGAAAAGATCAGTCTCTACTTACTTTTAATCAAAAATTTTACAAAAATAAAATATTACATTAAATATACATTGCTATAATAAAATATTATCATTATTTTGTTTTGGGGCCAGCGCAAATGGTGGCAGGGCAAGTAAAAATTGAAAACTACTGACCCTTGCCAGAATAAAAAAAAACAACTTATTGTTGAGCCCTGACCAATCAAAACTGTCTGAAAGATGAGTGACTTTTCACAGATATTAAAGCTCTTAAAGATGGGTGTGATGAAAAATGTGTTCAGAGTTGATACCGACCCCTGCTGAGCCCTGTTTTTTCTAACTCCACCTGGTTGCCTGCAGTCCTATAGCTCACTGATCTCCCAGTGGACCGCCATGGCCTCAGGCACAATCATTACACTTCCAAGATGCATCAGTGCCCCATTGCCAAGGTGCCCCCCCATGTTGGTATTTACGACAGAGGACATTACGCTTCCACTTCAAGGACAATAGAAAGCGTTGAGGATGTTTTAGCTTGCATTAATGCATGTAGCAATACAGTACCCTGCCAGTAATGCTAAAATTAGCATGTAAATGGATCCATTAATTGCTCTAAAAATATGACTTACCTAGGTGGCATTTTAATGAAGGAGTCTTTTATGTCAAAGTTTGGGCATGCTTTTAAAATGGCTTTAACATTGGGAGAGATCAGATGTTACATGAAAAGCGATGCACAGCGCTTGACTAGGAAAGTACCTCTTCAGAAGAACTTTTCATGTGAATGAATGAATCACAATGAAATAACACATTAGGAAAGAGCAGCATTAGACACAGTGGACCGTGTTTAAGAGTGCAGTGTGACTCAACCTCTTGACTGTATCCTTGTCTACTTCTGTGTATGCTAATCTATCACACACTATGCATCACATTCTCAGAAAGTTCATTACTACAAACCCATTAGGTTCAATGGCAAGACCCTCATTCTCAATATCCCTCTAAAAGTGCTGGACTGCACAGAGCATCAGTCACAAGGTCTAGGCTACATGTGGAAGACTAGAACTCAAAGGTAATGAACCCTTTGACTGCCCCAGTGCTATTTGCAGGGAAACTAATTGGTAGAGAGCAGCAGGGCATTCATTTGAACACGCGGCTAGGTAAATGTAGTGCAATCGGCTGTGAAGGGTAAATCAATGCCTTACAACGACAGAACCCATGCAAATGCTAACAAGGATCCTATTGATTATGAGAGCCACACCTTCAGTGTTTGCAGCAAATGGTCTACTAGAGGGCTCCAAGTATGAGTTGAACAGAGAGAATGGCTCTGACACAGTGAGCTAAGGAGCTCATACGGGTGATGTGAGATCAAATATAGCTCATAATATTTCTTAATCCTACTCCCTCGCTTTTTTGGCAGTGAATAATGAATCCATTCAAATTAAGGGGCAAAAAAGCATAATTTTAAAAACGTTCAGGCATAATTTCAACCCCAGTCCCCTTTAAAAAAAACACTGAAATGTACAAGTTTTCTGGTATCATCCAGTTATTTTAGCTGTACAACAACAGTATGCTCCTTGATATTGCAAATTGGTATTTTAATTATTATTACCATAGTCATAAACACTGGTTTGTAGCGCAAATAGTTTTACAGTTTATATGCAATTTGAGAGGTGAGGTCTCTGTGTTGCAACATCTAGCTACTGGGGTGCCTCAGGACTCAGTGCTTGGATCATTTCTCTAATCCATCTACATGTCATCACTAGGACCTGCCATTCAGAAACATGGTTTTTCCTGTCACTGCTATGCTGACGACACACAACTCTACCTCTCATTCCAACCAGTGGATCCGACGGTAGCTGTTCACATCTCAGTCTGCCTGACAGACATTTCTTGGATGAAGGACAACCACATTCAACTAAACCCTGCGAAGACAGAGCTGCTTGTGGTCCCGGCCAACCCAACACTCCATCACAACTTCTCCATTCAGCTAGGTTTGTCAACCATAACTCCATCCAGGAACCTTGGAGTTGTGATTGATGATCAGTTGAACTTCACAGACCACTTTGGTGGGGGAGGCGTGGTTTAGTGAGGTTTGCAACAGGAGGAGAGAGCCAGGAGATATGCGGTGGGTGAGCAAGTTAATTGTGAATGACAAACACCTGTGTCTTGTTTCAGTAATTGGCATGGAGGACTCGTGATGCGTGTGAGCTCGGAAGCCCTGAGAAAGCTGCAGGAGGAAAAGTGATCGTTGATTTTGGTGGACTGAGTTTTAATGTTTCAGCGCAGTGAGCACGACTTTGTTTTGAACTTTTGAAAACGTCAGTAAACACACATAGTCTCTGTAAGCCAACCCAGTCCTCTTCCTTCCTTACATCTTGAACCTTGTTACAACCACATTGCTAGAACTGCCCGGTCCTGCAGATTTGCTATACAACATTAGGAGGATCAGGCCCTTCCTATCGGAGCATGCTACACAACTCCTTGTCCAAGCTCTTGTTCTATACAGACTGGACTATTGTAATGCTCTCTTGGATGGCCTTCCTGCATGCACTGTCAAACCTCTACAACTGATCCAGAATGCTGCAGCTAGAGTGGTTTTTAACGAGCTGAAGAGAGCGCATGTCATTAAAGAAACGGACTTAAACTATAGTGCAAGCAATTTTACTTCTGTTTTAAGTGATCTAACAAGTAAACATACCTGGAAACCTGGAAAAGTATGGAAAAGAAAACCTGGAAAAGTATACCTAAGAAATACTCTCTTCCATGGTTTAACAGTGACATCCTTCAGATCATTAAAAGGTGAGATATTACTCTTAAAATGTCCTTAATAACAAAAACTAATACTGACCACCTTATTTATACTGGCTTGAGGAACAAAGTAGTATCATAGCTGCGAAAGTCAAGTCATCCTCATTTATATAGCGCTTTTAACAATGGCTAGACTAATTATTTAAACTAATTGAAGCAAGTGGCAACAGTTCTAAATTGTGGCAACATAGACTAACCAATTCAAGTAGACAAAAACACTTAAAAATAAATGGTCTTAAAGTTTGTAATAATCTGAATCATAGTAATGAGGCTATTGCAAATGTTTTTAATAGTTTTTTTTTTATCAAGTCAGTACAAGAATTTTAAATATATCGAGTCATCTCCAGAAGAACTAGACAAAGCTCACACAGGCTCCTTCTGTATTAAAGAGGTATCTTGTGATAAAGTTAAAAAGGTGATTATAAACATGAGTAACTCCATGTCTAAGGACATTCACAGCATTCACGCTGCATTAATTAAGAGATATGAAAGCTGTCTGTTGGAGCCAATAACTTATCTAGTAAATTTGTCAATACAAACAAAAATATTCCCAGAGAGCTGGAAAACAGCAATAATTGCACCTGTCTATAAATCGGGAGATAAGGATATAGCAAGTAATTATAGGCCTATTGCTATCCTTCCTGTAGTCTCAAAAGTTCGGGAAAAGATTGTCACCGAGCAATTAGCGGAACATTTAAAGTTGAAAAAACATTTAACCAGTTGCTTTATCCACAGCAGTTTGGATTTAGAGACAAATATCCCACAGAAACAGCTAACTGTTATTTGCTTGACAAAATTAAAGAATCACTGGATAAAGGAAATGTTGTCGGGGCAGTGTTCCTGGACCTAAAAAAGGACTTTGACACTGTTAATCACAGTATCTTGTTACATCAATTAAATCAATTTAAAATGTCATCAGAAGCTTTGCAGTGGTTTAGGTCTAATCTGGGCGGGAGACAGCAATGTGTCAGGGTCAATGGGGTGAAGTCACCTCTGCATGCCAACAACATGGGAGTACTGCAAGGGTCTGTACTTGGCTATCGTTGTTTACAATGTACATAAATGACCTACCAAAATGCTGTCCGGGTGTCAACTGTCAGATGTATGCTGATGACACTGTGGTCCATGTTTTCACTAAAAAACCCAGTCTGGCAGGTGAACACCTGACAAAGGCATTACAGAATATCTCTAAATGGCTCGAGTTATCTCATTTATCTCTTTATGTTAAGAAAACAGTTTCCATGTGTTTCTCCATACGAAATAGGCCTGTAAGCAATATATTTGAGGTGCAGATCAAAAATGAAGTAATAGAAGCAGTGAATGAAGTCAAGTACCTTGGGATTATTCTGGACAAAAAAATAAATAAAATGATAATCATGTTATGTACATCTGCAAGAAGGTCAAACCAAACATAAATTGTTTTCGCTTTATAAGAAGGGATTTGTCATTTCACACTGCAAAACTATACATGCACGCAATGATATTTTCACATCTATCATATTGCGTCACATCATGGTCACAAGCCTCTCCAACTAAATTAAAACCTATTTTCTCAATTTACAAACAGGCAATAAATATGATGGACTGGAAACCTATGAGATGGCATCATTGTGATGTTTTAAGAAAGCATAAGCTTCTTGGCTAAGATATTTTCTGATTATGATATTTTTGCTTTATAACTTATGTTTTTTTTGCATCTGTAATCATATGGTATATTTTCTTTATCCTTTTTTGATAGTATTGTTATTATTACTTTTGTTATCAGTATTGTTATTATATTTTCTTTTTAAAAGCCTCCCGTGGACAGGTGTTGAAAATTAGCATGTGTGCTAAAACACCCAAGCAAATGCATATGGTTCATCCAATGTAATTGTAATGTCCATGTCAAATAAAATAAAAAACAAAACAAATACTAACACTTTTACAGTACTATTGTGTATATCTATAAAAAAAAAAACAAAAAAAAAACGTACTGTGCTGGACTAACTGGGACTGGTCACAGCACTTGCATATTTAATTGCTATTGTTCGTATGATTGCTTCTATTGCTCTCCTCATTTGTAAGTCGCTTTTGGATAAAAGTGTCTCCTGAATGATTAACGTTACATGTAAATTATTAAATTTAAATGTTATTTCTCTATATTGTTATTTACCTATAACGTTAGTGGCTAATGAAACAAGTCTCCCACAGCCACAGAAGAGCTTACATCCACGTAAATACACAAATAAACATAAAAATAAAATAACAAAATAGCGTTACACTTCACGTGATTGCTTACCAAGTATTGCAATTAGTCGTTGTGTAGGCTTTAGGCTACCTCTGCCCATTGGATGGAGAAGGTGGACGAAGCTCTTCAAAGAGAAAAAATAAATAAGACATTTTCAACCACTATTTTAGGCTAACGTTACATATACGTAGCAATTTAGGGTAACCAAACTAATGATAATAGGCTATGTGTCTTATGCGGTCCTTGTACCGTCTTGAGAAATATTTACCCTACAAAAATTTCAGCAACCAAGTCGTTTATCCATATTTTCTGTTGATTGTTTACAAAAAGAACTAACGATGCTTGATTCAAGAATGAATAACCGAGTCGGTTCTTTTTAACGAATCTGCCTGAATCAGTTCGCAAATCATTCGAAAAGGCCACTTTAACGCGTGCCGTTGTTTGGAGCGATTCTCAGTCAATGAAACAATAACAGTAAAAAGTAACGTCACAACACAAAAACTACTGAATGAAGTAGGCTAGATATGTACCTACAATCAGCTCAGACCAAACTACATCTGATCGTTTGTCATCGATGAAGAAGGTCTTACTACTTTAAACACCTGCGGCCTCTGTCAACGACTCCATAATGAAGGGTAAAGGAATGTTCTAGCGTTAAAGGTGCCATATGTAACAATTGAGGTAAAAATATCCCAAAAATGAGCTACACACATCAAAAGAATGAGAAGAAATAAGGGCGATGATGTCATTAAAAAAATGTCAAGTTATAGTGCTGCAGAGATATCAACCTTAATTAGCATTAGCATTACTAGCCACGGCCCGACAGGTGTCGTAATACCAGTTTCGGCCATGGGAGGCGGTATACGGGCAACATAACCACCAGCCAAACATGCAATACACGAATAACTCGCGCGGCTTGTGGGCGTACTTGAACCTGATGTGGAAAGTACAGCCCACTACTACATTTCAGTTCAGGGAAGAGAGCGGAAGGATGGCTGAAGCCCTTGGCAAGAGACCCCTACCACCACCCGCTGCAGGGAAAAAACCGCGCTCTGAAGCACAAATAAAATCTCAAAAAGCTATCCGCCACACTGGCGGGTGAACGATCATACCAAAATATGACATTTTAAGCGCGCACGCGCTCTTCTGCCTCTAAGAACTAGCAGAGAGAGAGAGCGAGCCCCGGCCGCGCGCGCGCGCACTCACTCACTATATTCAGAGCGGTCAAGTTTCCCCGTACTTTTTGACAAGCGTCCTTGACAGGGCGGCCAGAGCTTCTTTGCAGCTCAAGTCGGCGGCGGTGTATACAGTTTTAGTAACGCTCTATCTGTTGACGGCGCTGAGGAAAAAGCTCCCGCCACTGGAAGAAGCTGTCGCCGCCCATTTGTGTCCTCCTGCGCACCCATCAAAGCCGTGCAGAACGTCTTCAGCACTCACGGATCGCGCATACTCCGCCGCTGGCCAGGCTGCTTCTGCTTTACACACCCTGGACGCACGAAACGTAACGGAAAACATTGCAAGGTGTAATGAGACCGAATGTTTTTTGGTGACTAATGATAACTTAGCTAGAAGTGGTATTGCTAATGAAAATCAAACTTGATATATGCTGCTAAATTAGCTTCAGGCGGGCAGCGTAACACTCTAAATAGATGTTGTCCCTATTTTAACTTGTATATGTGCAGCTAAGAAGGTAGGGGCGGAGCATAGACCAATTCACTTTCTGGAGGTATACTGCCCCCATCTGGTATGGAATGTGGAGTATGACTTGATTTTTTTTTGCCAGACATGACATATGGCACCTTTAACGTTACACGAAAGCACCGATGACGGTGTTTTGGGGGGCATTTAGGCTACCTTGAAGTAGGCTTCTCCATTTAAACATTATCGTACATGAATTTAATAGCATGTTGCATGATATATCAGTCTCATCATGCCATCCGATGGTATCCAAAGCCCCTCAACTTCACCTCCTATACTAATATAAGGGTAGCAGCTACATTCATAAACAAGCCTACCAGTCAACAGTGTGGAGTAATAAAGATTTATAAAAATATATATTTTTAAAAGCAGTCTCGGCCAGGCTGCATTTATTTGATCAACAATACAGTAAAAGTAATATTGTGGAATATTATTATAAAATTTTTCTATTTGAATATATTTTAAAATATAATATATAAAATGTGTAATACGTATAAAATGTGTATGCTAATATATCTAATATACTTATTTGGTCCTCAAGAAACATTTTTTATTATTATCAATGTTGAAAACATTCCTTTTGCTGCTTAATATTTTTGTGGAAATCGTGGTACAATACCATTCAAAAGTTTGGGTAAGTAAAAAGAAGAAGAAGAAATTAACACTTAATTAACACGCATTAAATTGGTCAAAAGTGACAGTAAAGAAATTTATAAAGTTACAAAATATTTTTTTTTTGTAAAAAAAAAACCCTTAATATCAAACAGTCATGCAAAAACAGTATCATAGTTTCTACATTAACTTTGTTAATGAAAAGATCCATTATGATTTCTGAAGGATCATGTGACACCAAAGAAATTCAGCTTTGCCATCATAGGAATAAATTACATTTTAAAATATGTAATAACATTTTGCAATATTATTGTTGTAATATTTTACTGTAACGTTATTTTGGCCAAATAAATAAATGCAGCCTTGGTGAGCATACGAGACTTCTTTCAAAAACATTAAGATTACATACTGTAGGCTACATACTTTTATTTAGTTGGTTTATGTTTATTATTTTTATTTATGGTTATCCCTATTCTGTCCATGAGCATTGTTGTTAATGTAGATTTGATTCGTTTATAGTACTGAACAAGTTTCTCTGTTTACTCTGGTTGCTGGGTTGTTGGGTTTTTGTGTGTGTGGTGAGGGGTGTTTTACCTAGGGTGGCAAATGTGGCAGGACCAGCCAGTGGTGCCCAGGAGGGGTCTTACTTTCAAGGGTTTTTTATTTTCAAGCTCTTGTATCTTTCTCTCTCTATTTGCAGTTTGTAAGTACAATGTAATCTTTGCCATGACTTTTTTTTTTTATGAATGAGTGCTCGCTCAGCTTCTGCCATCTGCCTCTCAGTTCGTGCTCTGCCCGGTGTGTCCCCACGGGAGATGTGTGGTGGGAAGTTATTCAATTAGATGTGCATTATTGGGTCGGCCACATCAGTGCTGCTGAGTTGATGATGTTGTGATTACCTTGGTCTGCATTCCTTTGCCCCACCACAGTGTTGTAGACTCTGCTTCATGGAAGACAGAATGGATGAGATAGAGGGAGAGTCAGTGAAGGAAGAGGGGGAGGGAGAGAGACATGGATAGAGTGAAATGGAGGTCTATCAGAAATGCCTGACTGGTTTCAAATGAACCTCCTAACCACCTCGGTCCCTGGCCACATTCAGACGCTCAGATTGACAGAGTGGGCCGGCAGCAGTCTGCTACCACTTTATCAGACTCTAATATTCCTGCTTTTTCCTATCCAAAATTCATTCAGGTTTGAGAGGTACTTTGGATCATTGTTGGCAAAGATTTTTTGACAGTTCTGAGTGCGATATGTCACCCCTGAAATATTTTTCCTCTTTGTCATTTGTTTCTTTGCACTGTCATTTTGGATCAGCAGTGTCACATCAGAGTAAGCCAGAGGAATTTTTTTATTGCTCAGAGGGGTTCCTCTTTAAGGGCTCAGGAGACTTAATCGAGCTCTCAGTTAGGTTTCTTTCAAGTGTCACCTTTATCTGAAATTTTTGAGAAACTAAAATAGACACAAATGTTACATAAATAAATATGTGAATATCTCAGCTCAGATAATTGAGTCATTAAAGGCTTTTTTTGACACATGTCATTTAGTTATTCTGAAATCTCGGACAAATCTGAGCACCGTTTATAACATTGTCAAGATCTTTTTCTCTAGATATGTGAGATTACTACTCTATCTTTGTCTCAGGAGAAGCTGATGTAAGCAGAAGACTCAATTTGTAATCAAATGTAAAATAAATCTGGATAGTTTTTTAGTCCTGATTAAATTAAAAACATAGGCCTAGGCTATTAATCCTAATTCCTTACAATTAAAGATATCTTTTGTTGTTTTGACAACAAAATTAAGGACAGATATTAGGCTGCTGTCCCTTTAAGAGCCAGTGCACGGATCCATTACTGTTTTCATTATACTGTCACATGAGTTTTATGCCTATAACCATAGATATCATATAAAGGCTAGATGTCTCGTCCGCGCTGCTGGCCAATGGAGGTCGACGTCCGCACACGGTGGCCATCTTACGACAGGGTGCTCGCTCACTCGTAACATGGTGCATGTACTTTTAAATAACCATAACTTGCTCAATTTTCTACCGATTTTCAAACGGTTTGGTTTGTTATAAACGTCAGAGATGTAGCTATGAAACTGCATACATATGAAAAATGATACAATTGGACTTCCATATGAAAGAATTATAGCCACGGTAATGACGTTTTTAAGAAACCAAACCGTTTGTAAATCCGTCAAGATTTCACCGAGATAAGAGGATTTATGTGCATGCTGATCACTCACCTTAATTCACAGAGCCCTAGTAAGATGGCCGCCGGTGATGCCGGAAGTGACTCCGCCTTAAGACATCTAGCCTTTATATGATATCTATGGCCTATAACCACTTGTGCGGATGCCCCCCCTCCCCCCTATTTAAGTTATGTGTAACTTCATCTCAGATTTTGCTCTAAAAATGTAATTGTTTACAAACTGAATGAGTATAAAGCTGTAAAATGAATGTTTATTGCATACTTCAGATAGTTTGGTCTTTGAAGGCTTTGATAACGAGTGAATTTTGAAATCTCATACATTTGATAGTAGACTTGATTTTTGCTATTTCCTCTAACCTTTTTTAGGAGAAAAAATTGAAATTTAATTAAATCTTATTTGTGATTTAAAAAAAAAAAATTCTTATGGGCTTGCAGTGATGAGCTAATAATAATAATTAGTGTTATTTGTGTTAAGAATTGTCCTAATGTTCTTCTGAATCAATTAGAGCACTGAACGAAGTGTTTTATAGCTCAGAGGTTGTTCTTTCAGTGAACATTATTTACTGCATTATTACCTGCAATCGTCAGCCTTGGCAAACTGTCCTGCGCGCGTTCATGGCAGTCTGAAGCGCAAGCTTGCTGCCGCATAATGATTTTTACAGGAGCTCAAACGTTGGGAATCTGTAAAAAGTCAATCTTCCCGATTGAGATCACGCAAGCGAATGTAATCTTTTTTTTTTATATGGGTTGCGGCATCCAGGATAAGCACAATTAAGTAGCACTTTGATGAACAATACAACACGTGCCCTCTCTGTTGTAAACGAACACAGAGTCAGCTCACGTCTGTGAGTTCGCTCCAAAGCATTGCTACGTCATTTTGCGACAGGACGCTCGTGCTGCAGACTGTTGAACGCGCTCATGACCGTTTTAGCCGTTAGCCATTTTCTCCCCATTTATTCTCAGTGCTGACCTAAATAATTTAGACATTACATACATCCTGTTTGTCATTTATTTTTTTCTTATGGATTTGCAGTGTCAGGCTTGAGGTTCAAAGTGTCACATTTGTGTCAGGAATGATTCAGGAGAACATCAGAACCAATCAGGCACTGACCACTGGTCTTTTATGTTCTTAGGAATGAGGATACACTCCGAGTGCCACATACCCAGGTGACAGTGAGGACATGAGGTTGGACTCTGTGCGTATAAGCGTGCTGAGAAGCTTCAGAGGGTTACGGTGAGCTACTGCCAGGAAAGGCTGGCTCTGGTTCCCACAGCCAGTCCCCAGATGCCCAGAGCGAAGAGGGCAGGGTGCCTCATCTGCTGTGCAGAGAATACAAATAGGTCAGTCAGTGTTGTAGAGGAGGGGCGGCCCTGGTCAGGAAGCCCTGCCAGATGAATTCCTCTATCAGACTTGATGGTGAGGGCCATCTGCTGCAAATGTGGGGGAAGTCAAGCACAAGGTTGGGCGATGTCTCCTGTTAGCCTCTCACACAGGAAAGGGAGGGATCCGGGTGGGTGGTAGTGAGAAATAAGAGTAGTTTGTGAGCAAGGTGCATACGTCAGTCAAACAAAGTTAGAGCTCCACACAGCACTATAACTGTTAGAAAGACTCTCCATTGTGCTGAAATCTCACGTAAATGCGAACTAAATAACAGGCAAGTTAGTACAAATGTTCCCAGGTCTTTCATAATAGTGTAAATAATGGAGGTATACACAAGCACAACCATGCTGAAAGATAATTAAACTTAGAGGTGGGCGAAACAGGGTAGAATGATGCCATGGCTTGCAAGTGATCCAGTGTTTTTAGGCTTGTGAAGAAAAGCCATATGTAACTTGATGAAACCTTTTACTTGTGCTTTCCCTTTCGTTTTCTTAGTATGAATTTGTTGCATTTTTATGAGCCAGGATTTACCATATTTGACAGATAAAACAATGTAAATGTGATTTCTAATAGTCTAACATGAGGTCTGCTGGCTTAAGGTCGCTGGATGTGGACGATGCTAAAATGTGGTTTTCCTTTGAGATGACATCCTAATTGTAGCAGAATTGATGGTGCCGTGGTTATTCCAGTTATATTAGGGACCAGAACTGAAGACCCCCTGTGGTGAAAATCAAGTTTTTAATTTTGTTTAAATATCTATGTGGTGTTTTTTTAATGCTTTAAGACAAACCAGGTGCAAATTAATCTATCATCACCATTGCTGAGTATTTTGTCCTTTAAATGGCAGTGTACCAAAGACAGTCTCAAAAACACGGTTTGAAAACGCCCCTAATTCCTACCATCGTATGTAACCAATCCCGTCACTGTGCGGGGTGGATCTTTTCCTGTCATTGGTTAGCAATCATAGGCTCACCGCTGTAAAAACACATTGTAAATAGAAACATTTGGCTTTCTCCAGAGCACAAACACAAATTCGCACTGGAGCGTTTACCAAATCTGTTTTGTCAATATTATATTATTACAGTATCAACCGAGGGGGCTTAGCACCAGCATCCTCAAGCATCCAGAACCGGGCCTGCCTTTGAACACTCTTCCTCTTCTTCTTCTAAATCAGTTTCTGGTTCAAACATGTATGGATGAATTAAACCAATATTTCCACTTGCCACTGTGTAGCATTCACTACATTTGACCAAGTGGATCAGTTAGTCTGATCTGGTGTGATTGAGTGGAGGTGGGGAATGATGTGCATATTCATAGATCCGCATATACTAAATGAATCAGGGGTATAGAGTTACATTCAAGCTATTTTAAGACATGAAGAAATTATTTTCACAGGAAAAAAAACATTTAAATATGTCATTGAGATTATCAAAGATGAGTTTTAATGGATAAAATGATTGACTGCAGGAGGACTTGAATTTATATGAGAGTTTAAGGGCATTTTCAGACCTGTAAATCTTTTGTTTTGTACCTAAACATGGACTTAAATTGTAACAATGTTGCATTTTCTTCTTGGTTCGGTTGTTATTGGTTTGTTTGACCAATTGTTCAACTCATTGTTTACGCATGAGTAAAACTGTCTTCTCATTGGTCAGAGTGCACCTGTGCCAGAGATGGTCTTATTATTGGGAGATACGAGGGTCCGTGGCTCTAATTCTCACATTACAGCCTTGACGTCATTGAATTTCATTCAGAGTTGTGCAACAGTCAATTAGTGATGAGAAGTTCGGATCATTTTACTGACTCGGGATCTTTCATTTTGTTCATTTCAGCAGAAAATAATTAAATGTTAATAGCCAAATTTCCTAAAACATCTACTAACACAAACGTTGATTACATTTCGAATAAGAAAAACTAATGCAGCCAAGGTCAAATTATGAGAAACAGAAATTATTAATTCATTGCTTAGCTGGGTCATCAGGCTATGCAGTCTGTTAGTTCACCTCACCTCCCGATCCAAGTTGTTCGTTCTTTTGTCACGTCACATCTCCATAAGCTGAAGCTAAACGATCCCAATCTGACTTCTGACCTGTAATGCGGCCTGAATCATAATCATACACTGTTCGTTCGTTGGCCAGAGGAGAACTGGCACTCCCACTGAGCCTGGTTTCCCCCAAGGTTTTTTTTCTCCATTCTGTCACCTGATGGAGTTTTGGTTCCCTGCCACTGTTGCCTCTAGCTTGCTTAGTTGGGGACACTCATTAGTCGTAATATTTTTGATCTGCCTGCTTTGAAAATATTGTATGCGAACTGAGCTGAGCTGGACGATGACATTTTTCTCCAGAGCTGCTGTATCGATAAATTATTTGTTATTAACAAAGTTCGGGAGGAGCACGTTCAGATAATTAGGCTAACCCTAATTAAACACCTGTGGAGCACATTCAGATAATCAAAGTTAATTAGGCCTAGTGGAGCAGATTCAGTTAATCAACCCAATCAACGAGTTAAGAGGTATATATAGCCTACAGCAGACTTACCTCTGTTCGTTGACAGTTTAACAGCATTTGGCCCCGTCCTACCTTCCTAACATGTCCGACACGAGCTCTTCCGTCCGATGAAGAATCTTTCGTCCTTCAGGAATCTTTGCTGCAATCCTCTGGTGTTATCTCGCGGAAGTCAGGCCAAACAAACGGGTCCTCGTCACCACAGTCACCATGCATCCGTGATCTCCTTCCGTGCATTTCTCTAAACCGGACCATTCAATAATTCCTGCTATAGAGAAATGGACAAGAAGGCCCGCCGAGCACCACCCTCGCGTCTCAGGCAATGCCGCCCTCTTCACGCGAAGGAACGGGCCTTCCTCCAACATCAGGCCGCCGCGCCGCAGATTCAGTCCCGGCCGTCCAGCTCACACTCTCAACCCCCGCTGGCTCAACTCCGTGAGTGCTCAGCTCAAAACCTTCTCGTTTTCTGTCCCTGGTTAAATTTTGCATCGCTTCAGTCGTTGAGTCACAAGCACAGTTATGCCTTCTGCATACTCATTTTGATTCGGGGAATACACGTTTTAAATGGTTTCTGTTCAAATTATTTGCCGTCATTAATGCGCTGCATCCTTGTGGCTTAAACTCACACGTACAAACAGTACTTTTTTTTTTTAATTTTTTTTTTAAGTAATTTAAAACTACAGCTTCACCATTGGTAAAAATCTGATTCAGAACGAACAAAATCGGCAGCTAATGTGACCCATAGAAATGAAGAGAAAAATGTAAATAAATTCATACAAGCAGTGTGTGTCCACGGCAAAGTTTAGTAATCTTTAGTGATTTTCAAACACAATTGGATAAATTCAAGGCGCAAAATTCTATGAAAAGCTCTTTGTCTTTCAACATATGTGAGTCTCTTTTGAACTTCACTAAATAAATGGACCAGCAACAAAGGAACAAACAATCATTTAAATCATATTGATCATCCAACATCAAACAACGACTACAGTATCAAATCGATGCGTCATAGGTGAATATTTGCAGGTTATAAACCGTTTAGGCTTCTCATGTATTCACTCAAAATAAATAAAATAAAAATAATTTAGCAATCGATCTCTCAGCCCCACAGGGTTTCCGCTGAGCTTTGGATTTCAATCGCTCAGGATTAACCATGGGTCTAGCCACATCCATTGAATTCTGGGCATTAACTTGGATACAGTTAATTTCCAGGCCATACTGCACAAGGAGAAATCAAAGGATATTTCTGGTCTCACCCGCATTCCCAGACATTTTAAACTGTCCTAAACGCGAACTGCTATCTTTGCTTGACCACTTAAACTTCAGATGTGCATAATCCTGCAAGGCTGCCCTCTAAACCTCTAAACCTACAAGCTCACCATATCCACCTTCCCCACCGTTCGCCCATAGGATCCCACTCGCTTCTCACACTGCCACAGCAGTGTCATCTCCTCCGCTCACACAGGAGCTCCGTCTCTGGTGTTCCTCTGGTTAACCTTCTTCACTGTCACACAGTCCATTCTGCTCCCACAGGAGTCCAGTTTCTCTGGCTAACCTTGCCTTCATTGCCGCAGCAGTGATGTCCCGTCACACTCCTGCAGGAGCTCAGTTTCTCTAGCTAATGTTCTCCACTGCTGCAGCAGTGATGTGACCATCGGCTCCCGCAGTAGCTCAGTTTCTGTCTAACCTTGCCTTCACTGCCGCAGTAGTGTACCCGCTCCCGCGGAGCTAAATTTCTTTGTAAAGTTCTCCACTTCCACGGCAATGTCACCTCGGCTCCCGCAAGAGCTCTGTTCTCTGGCAAATTTTCTCCATTGCCGCAGGAGTTAGGCCTATGTCTCCTCTCCAATACCTTACTATTCAGAATTAATATTCCTGTAACTCACTTGTT
Organism: Scardinius erythrophthalmus; assembly: GCF_964197995.2. NCBI lineage: Eukaryota > Metazoa > Chordata > Actinopteri > Cypriniformes > Leuciscidae > Scardinius > Scardinius erythrophthalmus. The sequence goes on along the minus strand of NC_138226.1, from coordinate 16,198,910 downwards.
AAAACCCCTACTTGACGCATCGCTCGACACCACCCTCCAATTTCCCCCAGAACCATCCAATCCTACGTGACCGCATGGAGATGTTTCAAAGGATTCCACTTTGCATATAACATGCAGTTCCACGTTCCCCGTAAAGGGAACTCCCGCTGCATCGATACTCGATACTTTGGGGAATGCCTTCGGCATGAAGCGTCTGAAGTCTACTATACAACTATCCCAATCTGGATTGGTGCAACGTCATTACGTCACCCGTGACGTCGCATGTGACGGTGATCCGGAAGCTATAAAACGGTCACAGGAACCAGGAAATGTTAGCTTCTGGTCTTCAGCAAGCGCTCTACTGTATGTACAACTTGTCAGTCTTATTTGGTGTTGTTTGTCCCGTGGAAAGAGTTTATTGTAATAAATATGGCCGAGAAACAGTTCAGGCAGTGTTCGTCCCCTTGCCCACGCTATCTTGCTGAGGGTGACACACACTCGCTATGCGTAGTTTGTTTGGGAGTGGAGCATGCACAGGCAGCGCTCGAGGGTGCTGTCTGTGCTAACTGTGAAATCATGCCCCTGAGAACGCTCCGCTCCCGGCGAGCTATGTTTAGTGAAAGCGGCCAGCCCCGCGATCCCCGTGGATCAGGTCCCGCGTCTGTCGAGGCAGCGCGGCGTCTGCATTCATGGGGATCGCAGCGGGATCTAGTGGATGATGTTGAGACGGCTTCGGCCCTTTCTCAACATTCTGAAGCTAGTTCCCATAGTTCCGCTCAGGGTGCGGAAGCCCGCGCTGCGGCTTCTTCCGCCCCAGCAGTGGAACCGATGCTCGAATTATCTGGTTCCGAGGAGCTAGATATTTTGGGCATTGAGGCAGGGGAATGTGAAAATTCGCCACCCCATTCCCCTGCCTTTGAGGAGCTGCTAGAGGTTGTGACCAGAGCAGTTAAAATATTTAATATCGACTGGCCATCTGAGACGCAGGAAGCGACGGTCAAAAGCAAACTCGATGAGCGCTTCCTGCAGTCTCGGTCACAACCTCTACGCCGGAGTCTGCCATTTTTTCCCGATCTCCACACCGAGGTGTCGAGATCGTGGAACAAGCCCTTCTCCTCGAGAATATCTAGCCCCAACGTACATCTATATTCTAATATAATGGGTGCTAGGGAGGAGGGCTATGGGATGATGCCCAGGGTTGAAGAGTCGTTTGCGTCGCACCTCTCCCCTGACGTTGCATCATCCCTGCGGGCTCCGGCGCTTCCCACTAAGCCCTGCCGTACAACATCGGCCTTGGTTGGGAAGGCATATATGGCGGCAGGTCGGGCTGGTAGTTGTCTGCATACGATGGGGCTGTTGCAGGCATACCAGGCCGACCTCCTCAAAGAGGTGGACGACGGTGGGGAGGTCGCCTACGACGACATCCGCGAGATGCGTCGTGTGGTCGACTTGTCTCTCCGTGCTACCAAGGAGACGGCCCGTGCCATCGGCCTGGGCATCGGGGACAAGGACAGGGCTTGTCTCCTCGATGCCCCGGTTTCGCCTTCTGGCCTTTTCGGCGACGGTGTCAACAATGTCGTCGATAGGTTTCAGGAGGCGAAACGACAGTCAGCCGCATTTAAAGAACTTATCCCCCGCCATCGTTCAAGGTCTCGTGGGTCTGCTGCCAGGGGGCAGTCCCACGAGGCCGCCGCCAACTCCTCACACATGCTGAGACAGAAGGAGAGTGTGGCCTCTCGTGCTCCCCCCCAAGGGGCCTGGAGACAGAGGCAACACCCTCAGTCGAAGCCTTCCAAGCCGAAAACAGATCTGAGGACTGTTATTCAGGTGAGGAAGGCTTCGACTAAGAGGCCGTGACGGGACATCCAGGCCTCTGAGGGCACCCCCCTCCGCGTGGGCTTTCTAAAACTTCGCTCCGCGGAGCCCTCAGGAAATCGATGTTTCTTCCCGCCGTCAAGTGCGCTTCGGGACGCATCGAATTCTAGCGAATGTATCTCACAGAATGTTCCTATGAAATCTATTGTTCTGAAACGTTCGCTACCTCTCACGAGGCCTGTAGAAAAAATGATTCGGTTAGTTCCTGCCAGAAGAGTGCTTCAGGTCACCGAAAATGAGAGTAAAGATGAAAATAGAACACCTGAGGTTAGTCCTGAGAGACTGATTCCCTTAGTAGATTATTTAGACACCTGGAAGGGTCTTCAAAATATATCTCAGTGGGTCCTGAGTACAGTTGAGAAAGGATATAGAATCCAGTTCCAGTTTAGACCACCCAAATTTAGTGGTGTTATTCATACGCTGGTATCTCCTGATCAGGCTCAGGTGATGGAAGATGAAGTTCAGACTCTGCTAGCTAAGGAGGCCATAGAATATGTGCCCTTAGAGCAGAGGGATTCCGGGTTCTACAGCCGGTACTTCATAGTTCCAAAAAAGGATGGTGGGCTGCGTCCCATTATAGATCTTAGGGTATTGAATAAATCTTTGAGGAGATTTAAGTTCAAAATGTTGACGATACCTATGATCATTCATCAAATCAGATCCGAGGACTGGTTTGTGACGATAGATCTTAAGGATGCATATTTTCATATTTCCATCATCCCACATCATAGGAAGTTTCTTAGATTTGCTTTTGGGGGAAAAGCTTATCAATATAGAGTTCTTCCTTTCGGCCTAGCCTTATCACCTCGCACCTTCACTAAATGTATGGACGCTTCCCTTGCTCCATTGAGACTTCAGGGGATCCGTATCTTGAATTATATAGATGACTGGCTTATTTTAGCTCAGTCAAAAGAGCTGGCGATTCAACATCGAGATGTTGTTTTGAGTCATTTGAGGTGCTTGTGGTTGAGACTCAATGTGAAGAAAAGTTCCTTAATTCCTCTCCAGAGGACTACGTTCCTGGGAGTAGAGTGGGACTCAATAACGATGCGGGCACAATTGTCTCCTGCTCGTATTAATACTATTTTAAACACAATGAAGAGTATTAGGCTAGGCCAGGCTATCACTGTCAAACATTTTCAAAGAGTTTTGGGTCTTATGGCTGCAGCTTCCACGGTAATTCCCTTTGGTCTGCTTCATATGAGGGCCTTGCAGTGGTGGCTCAGGAACAAGGGGTTTTCTCCTCTGGGAAACCCTTTTCGCACGATCAGAGTTACGAGCAGATGCCTTCGTTCTCTTGTCATTTGGAAGAAACCATGGTTCCTGTCTCAAGGCCCGGTGTTGGGAGCACCATGTCAGAGAAAAACTTTGACTACGGATGCGTCCCTCACGGGCTCGGGTGCGGTTATGGAGGGCCGTTACACCCGAGGTACTTGGAAGGACCATCATCTCACATGGCATATTAATCGCTTGGAGATGTTGGCTGTATTTTTTGCCCTGAGGCACTTCCTTGTGGACCTCAGAGGCCATCATGTTCTTGTTAGGACAGACAATATGTCGGTGGTCTCTTATATCAACCGCCAAGGAGGTTTGAGATCTCGCCCTCTTTGTAGACTGGCGCATCAAATTCTTCTTTGGTCCCAGGACAAATTTCTCTCTGTCAGATCCATTTATATTCCTGGGGTTGAAAATATGGGAGCAGACATCCTGTCGAGGCAGGGGCTGAGGCCCGGGGAATGGCGACTCCACCCTGAAGTGGTTGAGCTTATATGGAGAGAGTTTGGCCGGGCGGAGGTTGACCTGTTCGCTTCTCATGAGAACTCTCATTGCCCGCTCTGGTACTCTCTCTCACATCCAGCTCCTTTGGGCGTGGATGCTATGGTACAGATATGGCCGAGGTCACGTCTGTACGCTTTTCCCCCGATCGCTCTGCTCCCTGGGGTTCTAGAAAGGGTCAGGAGGTACGGAGTGAGACTACTCCTTGTAGCTCCGTACTGGCCGGCCCGAATTTGGTTTTCGGACCTTATTAGTCTCTTGGAGAGTCCTCCATGGGAAATTCCTGTTAGGAGAGATCTTCTGTCTCAGGCTGATGGTACATTATTTCATCCCCGACCAGAGTTATGGAGACTATGGGTCTGGCCCCTGAGGGGGTCCCACCCATAATTGGGTTGCCCTTTCCACTGAGGTGGTCAGGACATCCGCACTAGAACCCCACTCTACTAGGAACTAAACAATTAAGTTAGGGAGGGCATTGAACCCAGTCTATTACTGCCCACTGGCTTCAGTTCTGGTGTTCCATCCCGCTCTCTAACGGGATCTCCTGTTCATGCTTAGGGCCTCTGTGGCGGCCTAAGTGCCCTCCGCAAGCCTCTTAGGGTGTTCGCAATAGGAAGTTCCCGCTGAAACTCCATGTTCCTGTAGATTGGAGGATGAATCCTTTTCATCCAGCCTATTGGCATCAGGCTGATGAGTTATCCCTGGCACCCATCATGTCCTGTGGATGACATATATGAATATATACAAGTATATATAAGTATATAGGAGAATCTATTGAGTTTGCTTCATGCTCGTCTTACTCCCTGGAAGAGGGGTGGTGCTGCCCCCTCTCACTTACTAACGTAGGAGCCACTCTACATTATTGTTGCCCCGGTACCGAGGTACCGGTAGGCAATATCATGATTCTTCAGGTATTCCATCCTCCATCGCATGTGTCGGATGGTCAAGGTTTAGCCTTGGAGGTTCCTATGCTAGGCCTCGGGCTGGGAGGAGTCAATCCATCTAGTAATGTATCAAGGGTTAGGAGTTATTCCCCTCTATCAAGTAGACAGTTGGTTATCTGCAGAAACCACTCATAATTGAAGTACAAGGTGCGCTTTTGCCTTCACCTCTTATCTAATACTTTCTACTGTCTGGGGTTTCCCTTTCCATGGGGTCAGTTGAGCCTCCGCCTCCTCACCTCCCCTTCTTACACCAAATCTTACAACAAGCTAGTTTGGATCTGCCCTCTACTCTTTCTATCGTCCTTGAGTGTACCAGATCAAAGATTTAGCCTGAGAGCTTCTCCATTGAAGATATGCCAGAACGGACTGGTATGGTTGGATTGGCGATGAGAGGTTGTCTGGTGTCAGAGCGGGTGAGCTGGGTTCGTTGGATCCTTTTGATTAGGAGGGAGGTTTGTAAATTATTTATCTGTGGGGAGGGGTGCCATAAATCAACTTGTGGAAAAATTGGACGCCGCTAAAGTAGCCTTTGATGGACCCAACCTGGAGACCCTTAATGCTGTTGAAATGGGAGATGAATTAGGTGATTGAAAGGAGAGAAAAATCGTCTCGGGTTACGTTTTTTCTCTCAGTGTGGCGGCGTGGGTATTCGTTCCCCAAAGTATCGAGTATCGATGCAGCGGGAGTTCCCTTTACGAAAGGGAACGTCTCGGGTTACGTATGTAACCCTCGTTCCCTGAGTAGGGAACGAGACGCTGCATCCCTCGGCCACACTTTTCGCGCCCTGAGAACGACTTGCTTTGACCAATTAGAAGCTAACATTTCCTGGTTCCTGTGACCGTTTTATAGCTTCCGGATCACCGTCACATGCGACGTCACGGGTGACGTAATGACGTTGCACCAATCCAGATTGGGATAGTTGTATAGTAGACTTCAGACGCTTCATGCCGAAGGCATTCCCCAAAGTATCGAGTATCGATGCAGCGTCTCGTTCCCTACTCAGGGAACGAGGGTTACATACGTAACCCGAGACGATTTTTCTCTCCTTTCAATCACCTAATTCATCTCCCATTTCAACAGCATTAAGGGTCTCCAGGTTGGGTCCATCAAAGGCTACTTTAGCGGCGTCCAATTTTTCCACAAGTTGATTTATGGCACCCCTCCCCACAGATAAATAATTTACAAACCTCCCTCCTAATCAAAAGGATCCAACGAACCCAGCTCACCCGCTCTGACACCAGACAACCTCTCATCGCCAATCCAACCATACCAGTCCGTTCTGGCATATCTTCAATGGAGAAGCTCTCAGGCTAAATCTTTTGGTTACAGAAACACCACATATCCATTCTCCAACAGTCAAGCGTCCCAACAAAAAAATAATCAAATCTCCCGTCACTCTTTCCACATCGGGGTAGCAACCACAGCAGCCCAAAAAGGCCTCTCCCAGCAGCAGATCTAAGCTCTCGGAAGATAGTACTAAGATGCTTTCCAAAGCTAGATCAGGACCAACCGGTTCCACATTAAAAAAGTCCACCAAACCCTCATCGATGAAAAACCCTCCGTGTGTCAATCGGTAGTCGGCTGGTAGGGCCCCAGCCCGATGACGTGAGCTGCTCCCGTCGGAGGCTACATGGGCCCTCTCGGTCGGCCGCCCTTGATCTCGCTGCACCCCGCCAATTGGTCGGCAGAGCTCACCCCGTTTGATGCCGTGAGCCCTCCCGATCGGGCATTTCCAAATATTGCTGCTCCTCTTTCGTCAGCCAGTAGGGCCCGTCCGCCCGGTGCTGTGAGCTGCTCTCACAGGCCCTCCTGGTCAGGCGGCTTAAATTACGTTGCTCCTCATTCATCTGCCGTTAGGGCTCGCCCGTCCGACGCCACGAGCCCTCCAGACTGGTTGTTCCAAACTATGGCTGCTCCCTGTTTGTGGGCTAGCAGGGCCCGTCCGCCCGGCGCTGTGAGCTGCTCCCGTCTAAGGCAACATGGGCCCTCCTGGTCAAGCAACCAGGCTTATTCTCAAAACGCCAGCCCGCCAAATCTCTGCATTTTGGGGGTCTTTAGTCTGGCGGCTGTCCTTTGCTCTTTTTGCCTTTGGGGGAGTACTCTGGGTTTGGGCAAAAATTCCAAGCTCGGAGCCCTCCCCCCGGCCAGCACGCCAAATACACATAATCTTTACTCTGTTTAATTTGATGTAAGTATGAAATCGTGAAAGGGTAAAAAAAATAAAAATACAGAAAAAGTTCTTACTTCTGTATAGATGACAACATTATCAAAATGATTCCCGTTCACATGGATTCGCGAAAACTACTAAAAACGCTGTATTATGCATGCCAGACAAGTAATTGGCAATGTCACATTGTAAAGATATACGCGCTTGCGCACATACTGTACATACTCAAATACGCACTCAAATATGCGTGCCTATAGACTAAACACGTAATACGCATGCATGCTGTCACCGTTTTCACAGATTCACGTTTTTGAAGTTTACACAGAGATGATAACGATATCGTTTTGTAACTTGATTTTTGAAATCTATTTCAAAGTTTGTGTTCTCAGGCCATCAAAACTGTGTTGATGTGTAAATGACACAACCCATAACCAGAACGCAGTTGAAAACAGTAGCTACGTTTACATGGACACAATCGGAATGAAATCAATCCGATTGATGAATCCGAACAAGGTGTTTACATGAATGATAAATAAAGTAATCGGGTTGATGTGCGCGTTTATATGTCACAAGTTTCAAATCGGATCTGATGTTTTGACATGCGCACACTGCACGAATATACAGACTTTCCCGCATAAATATTCTCATCTATTGGTTCTTTATTTGTTTTAAACAGCAGACGTAATATTAATTCGTCTCTGGTCATAATTTAGAGCATATTAACCGTTTTGCCGTGCTGCTTATTGATCATGCAGTAAAAATGCCCCTCCCCGCAGCCAAAACCAGTCGTCTGTGGATGAGAATCCAAAACAAGCACTGGTGGGACGTTGTCCTGCTTCACTTCACAGACGCGCGAGTGAAATTAGGATTTTAGAATGACGGAAACTTATTAATATGACACTTTATTCAACAGGAAGAACAGCTCGTTCCGCGCGTCATACGTCATTACGCTATTTAACGTCATCGCACATGCGCAGTCCTTTTAGTTTCGGTTTTCAATCCGATCAAGTGTTTACATGTTCTCTCGATCGGATTACAAAAGGGATAAACCACCCCTTTCAATCGGATCGAAATTTCATTCGGATCGAGCTCAATCGGATCGATTAAGGTGTTTACATGAGGGTTTTTTAGTCCGATTGAGCCGTCAGTCCGATTATAATTAAGTGTCCATGTAAACGCAGCTAGTGTCGAGTAAATGGCCCCTAAATTAATAACTAATGATTTTTACAGCGGAAATGAATCAACGCTGAACTTACTTAAACTGGACAATGACTGTCTTCTAGAGCTGCTGTAAAACAGTCTTTGTTGCATTAATTATCTGTTATCACTGTAAAACAGCTTTGAAACAATCTGTATTGTAAAAAAAGCGCTACAGTATATAAATAAAGGTGACTTGACTATGCAGTCTGTACATGTAACAGAAGTGAATAGTTCACCTCCCAAGTCTTCTGTTCATCACGTGACATCCAACTCTTTATTAACACATTCAATGTTATTAAAAAGAAAGGACCATCATGACAGAAATTAACAAATTTATAAATTTCTAATTTATTGCAGGGCACATGCAGGAACTGTATCAATAACAGCTCATACGTTAGCTGAGCAGTAACGTGAATGACTGACTAACATTAAAGTTTGCAAAACAAATCTAGCTCAATCCTTCATAATTTCTAAAAAAACAAAGTAGTACAAACAACAGACAGTACATTAATTGACACAATTTTAGGTAATAGTGGCCCACAGCTGCTTTGCAGAACTATTTCAGTAAGACAGTAATAACGCGAGTTAGCGTTTAGCTGGAAATGTACACAATATAAAACACAAAACTACGCATTTTGAACACCCTGTTGAAAATATTTACAGGTTGTGATTCTGAGGAGCAAGTTGGTCCACATAAACTGGGTACTGACCCATCTTTCAAGAGAAAGCGTTTGTGGGTGGGTCAAGTTGTTCGCTAGTGGACAACGTAGAACATAGGTGGGCATTATGCAAATGTTTTTCCCTTTTCCAAAAGACTGACCTTAACATTTTTTATTTTAGTAAGTAGTGAAGCAGTTTTGTTAGAATATTTTTTTTCTAAGAAATAATAATAAAACATTATTGAAAGCTACTAAATGTTTTCTTTTCAAGAATATTTTTTTTTCAGTGCATTATGATTTCTGGATAAATGTTTTACTTTATGCAGAAGAGGTGTATTCGAGTCATTGTATGTATGAACTGCATTTTTTTTATTATGATATTTTTTGTACAAAAAAGTGAGTGTCACGTCATTGATCCAAATTTACTGGATAAGCTTAACTTAGTGTTTAGCTTAACTAAACACTTTTGCCAAGAAAGTTCTTACTATAACAATGTCCTCATAAACTAACTGTTTTTGTGTGAGCGGGAAGCCTTAATTCCAATTTTAGACCTCTCTAATGGAAATTCCTGATATGACAAATTGTGTTTAATCAGCATGTAAAAATAGAAATGTTTTGGTTATGATGTAATCTAATTGTAATATTCTTTATAGCAATTCACCCCGGTCTTGGCTGCATGCACCTCTTTGAGTGCTTGATTTACATTGGCAATAAATCAAATCCCACTCCTGATTAAGTTCAGAAAAATCCAACTAAAAATAAGCAGCTTTGAGTGACTTGCCCTGGTCAGTATCATAAAGTCAAAACAGCCTTCACCAATATGAGACATTCCAGAGTTTTACAGTGATATCGGTTTTCCTGTTTTACACCCGTGCCAAGTTAAAAGACACAAAAAGCTGATGAAAATACAGGAAATAGACCCAGTCAGAGTTGAGGGTTTTGCGGCTTGTGGAATTGTAATTCTTGCCAAAATGTAAATATACATGATCTGGATTATAATTTTTGGCTCATACAGTATGCAAGAAATTTAGAAAAAATATGAATGTGTGCAGAACGCTGTAATCATGCATGCATGCACAACTTTTCTGATTGTAAATACGTAGTGTTCGAGTAAACAAGACACATGACTATTGATATGAGGTGTTCACTGAAAGATTCACTGCTCATTGTCTGCACTTCTCCTTAAAGTTAGATGTTTGCATACCCTACCAAGTCGACTGTTTCCTTACGCTAACGCAGAATGCTTGTAATTACACTGAACTTCTGACAAATGCATTTCTTGTAATCTCTCTTCCAATTTCCCACTTACAACATAAATTAATCATATTACAATTGAACGAGCTGTCTGCTTAATACGCTCATTTTTTTCCCTCCATTTCACCGTTGCTTTGCAACACATCCGTCTCTATGATTATCTCAACTGGTGCCAGCAAATGACTGTGACCTCTTTAATTTGGCCTGTGATGAGGGCCCCTCCAATTCTCCACAGTCCCCTTTTAAAGCACAAAAAAAGTAGAGAGTGAAAGCAATGTTGTTGCCATGGCTACCTGCTGGCAGCCTCCTCCGTGTACCGAAAGCCCCCACAATGAACAGCACTGGCTGTTCCCAACCCTGAGCCTGGGTGGGAGGGGTGGAGCTGCTTGGAAACAAGGGGAGGTCTCTCTTCAACCAAACCAAGGCTGCTGGCTGGGGAAAGAGCAACAAAAGGTTCAACACAAACCCAATGCTCTCCCTTGTGTCTGTGTGGCTGGGTGATGGGCGCGCTCTGTATACAGTACTTGGCCGCTCAGATGATGCCAGGGGCTGTTATCGGTTCTCATGACAGGTTGATTAGCACTGCATTTACATTCAACTCTGCTGAAACTCCCAAAATGAATCCTTATGAAAAAGGCCCATAGTTCTTGCATACCAACTATAGTTCAACTGTGGTATTTCTTATTGCAGTGCTTAGACCCAAAGTAACTATGGTTTCTGCAGTTAGTGTTACTATACTTCCTATAGTAAAACCAAGGTTAATGTTTTGTAAGGGAAGGGAAGTATGTTTTATACAACCATGAACTCTGGGAAGACACACACCTCGCATTTGATCTCAGTAGTTTAAGGTTAGCATGCTGCTAGGCTAAAATACATAATACGCATATATTTGGTTAAATAGTCAATACACACTTAAGGTGTGGTCACATTTACCATTGTTCAGAGAATTTTCTTGAGCAAAATCCATTTAAAAAGGAATCCACACATTGGGAATTACCCACGCAGATTTCACAACACGTTCAAATTGTTGACTTCTGTCATCATGAGCTGTGGTCCATTCATCGCTACACTATTGGTGATAATAGATGAAGACAATAGACATGACCACACCTTTAGTCTGTTGCAGTAAATTCTGAATATGCCTTCTTTGCAAAGGGCATATGTGATCCTGTCTTAGAATATGACTAAAACAAGGTATCTAGGGAAGCATACAGTAATTACAATGACTACCATTGAAAGCATTACTGTGATGCCTTAAACAGCTGCCTTGGTAGAGAGTCCTCTAGGTTTCAGAACATAGCATTTATCTCAAACCTTGCTAGCAAAATTAACCACTGTAGCCTGTGAAATTCCCCAAAAGAAGAGGAAAACGACTGTATATTATTTATTAATGAAGTTGGGTAGTCGTATCTACGCCCATCGCAATGCTCAGGTGACTTTGGTAGCAGTTTGCTGGGGGTTAAATGTCAGCCCCGCCTTTGCTAAGTCAGACCCTGTGAGGGAAAACGATCCAGGTAATGGATCTGAGCGGAGATCACATAATACCCAGCCTGGACTCTGAGAACACATCGCTCTCGCTTGATACTTTCACAGCTGTCCTTTGTAAAGGTCCATTTCTCTAGTTTTGTGTGTTTGTACATGTCCATGAACATCAGCTGTTATCTACAGTATATGTTTTAGTGTGTATTTGTGCCTGTGTTGGCAGTTGCCCACAGTGTGCACACTTCTTCCTTTTGCAGATGCAGTTGCTATTGGACACAGAGGAGGTAGTGGTGGTGTTTAGGCAGCCGCCCCCGCTCCTGCCCCTGCCCCTGCCCCTGCCCCTGCCTCTGCTTCTGCCCCGCGGTGATGCGCTGACCTTGGCCACAGCACATAGATGCAGACCCGATTCAGTCCCTGCAGCCACACCAGCCAGAGCCCCCTCTTTCTGTGCAGGTGGACACACACAAACACACACAGTGCCTCCTGAAGAGTCCTTGCCCCCGAGCATGCACAGGCCATGTGCTTCTGAACTCCACACTGAAGAACATTTACTGGAATAATACACTTGTTAGCTAGAAAAAGACTGCCTGGTTAAGCACAGACCTCACCAATGAACATTTAATGTGCCTTCATATTTAAAGAAAAACATTTTTTTGACCCCAACAAGTCCCTGATCCTGTTTTTACAGTCATTCTATGGTTTGTGGTCCTTTCTTGGCTTGATGTGGTCAAATTGGTGGAAATTTCACAGTAAACCTTGCATAATATTTGAAAGAACTGAATAGATTTTAATAAACAATATCATATCTAATAAAATCGATAAAATTTACGTCGATAACGAAGATAAGCTCTGGACTTTTTTACTTAATATGGATTTATCTAACAGCCTATCACACACCAGGAATAAACGCGACAACAGCCATTCAGTGCATGTCGCAAATAAGTGATTTCTGCGTGTCACTGTGTCAATGAACAACGTGGTTTTGTTCACCATTTTATTTGATAAAAACGACCGATAAAAACACTAAAACTGAAACCAAAATGAAAGATTTTCACACAAAAAAACGTCATAATAAAAGCGTCGGTTTAATTCTGAGAAATGATGACAGCAATGTGTCACTTCTGTATACTAAAATGTACTTCTCAAAGTAGTAATAGTAAAATTATTATTTCTATATGATATGATACAACCAAGATATGTTGTTCATACATGTTTTAAATCTATACAGTTCTGTTGTGCAGCATCTTATTTGACAAAAAAAACCCTGTTTTGTTGTAAATTGTTATTTTTCATTTGATTACATTTTAAATGCTTGTTTAAATTTTCTATAAATTTATAAAACACAACCCCCTCCCCCCCCCCCACTCTCAAGGTATAACAAATATGTGGAAACTATTTCCTTTCCAATTAATGGTAAATGAATATCGTGCTAAATATTGATATCGTTTGATTTAGAAAAAAATATTTTTGGCCATATCGCCCAGCCTTAATGCTAGGGTGTTGTGAGTGGTTGCCAGGCCATTGCTGGACCAAGTAAAAAAAAAAAAGCTACAGATCTCTTTTCTGGTCCCCAGATACAGTATAGCTTAGCTCTCTCTTTCAGTGTAAGTATGTGGGATTTTTCACTTGGATTATCCTCCGACAGGCTAAAATTGAGAATCCAATCACTTTGAAAAGTAACTTCACACCCATAATTTGAAGTATATTTTAAGTTCATGTTATTTGCCGTAAAGTCCATAACCCAAAAAATGAGCAATAAAAAGTAAATAACGAGTAAATATTAATAAATATTTCAAAATCATGGCAAATGTAAATGAGCAGTAAGTAAATAACGAGTTAATATCAATAAATATTTCAAAATCATGGCAAATGTATGACATTTTTTTTGTGTTATAGATTTGAAACTAATCTTGTGTTGAATTAGCATGCCAGTGAGGAAACATGAGCTTTCTGCCCTGAACCGTAGCATGCTGTTCATCACACTTGAGATCAGAGATCAGAGCCCATACAAGTGAAGTGACCAGACAGCATGGAGGAACACCCTGTTATAAAAAACCCATCTTTCTCAGATCTTCTGGCTTGATTGGAGCAGTGAACCTCTGAGCATGACCTCATCGACAAAAGTTCCCATATTGTTTTAATAACTGAAGCAGGTCAAATTCATTCAATTGTGTTTAACAGAAACAACTTATTCTGAATTAATTACAGCTTATGTCTCACATCTAACAGATGATGGACCTTGCATTCAAAATATAATTTTGCCAGTTAGTTCTCACATGATTCATTTTGGAATTAATTTATTGTTATGAATTAGATCCTTATGTTAAAAAAAATAAGTACTATGGTGATACCATAATGTGATTGTGTCAGATGGCAATAATATGGTACTGTAAAATTAGCATTTTTTCATATACCATTTATTTACATGCAGTACTATAGTATAACCATGTTACAAAAAGAATGAAGATACCATGCTACTGGATTCAGAATCTAAAACTTTAAAACTTAGAGTTTTGTCATACGTACATCATTGGTGTTTGATTGTATTAAAATTCAAAGAATATAATCCCCAAAGAATATAATTTACTAATTAGCTGTTAAAGTTACTGTAGATGCTGAACCTACCTCTATGTAATCTAATTTCTAATCAAGCTGTAGTTTGCATCATGCGAATGATTTCATTTTGAATTGAACAATTAGTAGTACGCAAAAACAAAAATCTATTATTGTAGTGACAGTTCTCATTTACAGCAGTAAAGGATGTGCACATAATGTCATGATGTTTATATTACAGTCAAATTTGACTGTGAAATGGTGTGAAGTAATTCCTTTTCTTGTTCTGCGCAGAATGTTCAGGGCAGGATCACAGACAGCGGCAAGTTACCCAGCAGGAGATGCATTTATTGTGCCGCGACGGGTCTCTCATGCAGCCGGGAAATCTGTGTGGCTAATGCGCCATCAACGCATTTCCCAGCTTCTGCACTCTGCCGTAGATCGCTAAGTACTTTGTTTATTGATGGCCCACCATTGCCCTCATCAAAAGCTAGTTCTTCGCACTGGGACATTTCGAAGTCACCTCATTGAGTATTTCTGCAGTCACATCTAAACATTAAAAGGTTGTTTGCTCTAGAATACAAAAAAAAATAAAAAAATCTCCCATGACATTTTTAAACCTTTTTTCTATTGTGCAGAAGACAAAAGGAGATCTTTAGCATTTGGACCAGAGACAGTTGTGGTCACCATTCGTTTTCATTGTATAGAATAAAGCAGCTTGGATAGTCTGCTAAGCATCATCTTTTGTGTTACGTCCAAGAGAGAAAGTCATACAGGTTTGAACAGCATGAGAGAGAGAATAACTTGACACGCTATCCCTGAAATGGACCTTGTAGAAGTGTCGTTTTTTAATGGTGAAATAGATTAGGATTGTTGGAGGGATGACAGTCACGGTTTTACTTTGAATAGTGCTGGTGGAACAGAAATCTTTGGTAGCATGTCATTTATAGTTGATGTGTAAATGTGTATATATTGGCCTACATGGGCTTGGTTAATCTTATCACCTTACAACAACTGTTTGCCTGCTGTGCAGTTAACCATGGTAAACACGGACATTGTAGCCCACCTAATCGCCTTGGGTCCTCTCTGTGCCACTTCTGTAATCAAGGGTGTTCACTCTTTTTCTATCTATCTTTGTCTCTCTCCGCTTTGCAGGGGAGCTAAGATGGGGCCATGTTCCCTGGCAGAGTTCCATACACGGCTCACCCTCCCACTGGAACGCCTGATTCCAGTTCAGCCCTTTACAAGACATGCCAGGACCCTTTGTGTGCCAGGCTGGGCTGGGTGTGCGGGCAGAGCGGGACTGCTTCCTCGAGATGTCATTATTGCTGGGTAAATTGCCACTCTTGTCAGAGGCTGCAGCTGGGTGGCATAGCTTTTCATAAAGAAGCATCAGGGCTAATCAGCATTAAAAGCGTGAGCAGAGTGGTATTTCAATGCCCATTTTAGTCAGACACAAGGATGAAGGTCTTTGTTTTTTCTCGTGTAATTCACCAGGATGATCTTGTATTGATATGTCTTATACTTATCTTGTAGTTTTTATGACGATATGGGTTGTCGTTTGCGGGAATCAATATTACATCATTCTTTTTAGATCTGAGAAATTTCATCTGTATACTCAAGTGCAAAAATATATGATGTGATACACCTTGGTGTTTAAAATGGATCTATTTAGGTAATGAACTTAGGGATGCCACTATACAGCTTTTAATTGTCAAAGTCCCAAATTCAGGTTTCCATCACATACTGTATGATGAATTCCAAACATGAAAACATAGTGTAATATAAAAAGGCCATTAAGAGATTTTTCTGAAAGAGATTTGGTAAAAGCTAACATGGGCAGAGTATTCTTCAAAGCACTATCAAACCCCATCAGCTTGTGTGTGCGTGGAACAAAGTCTATCAGAGATGCAAATTAGCTCTTTTTCCTATACATTAATTAGGATTCCCAGAAGAGCGAATCTGCATCTTGAAAACCGTAGCTGCCTCTTCCATCGCCGAGCCTTTGCAACATTCCCTTGTGCATGCTTTCATAAACAGAAATAAATGGCTTTTAGGATTGAATTGTAGTACAGAGATGCGTTCATAATCTAACGGAGAGCAATGTCTGGTGACTAATAGAAATGGAGCCAATTAAGAGCTGTGTGTGGCAGACGGTTTCTTACTAAAACATCTTGTAATACAAACATGAAATGTACCGATTTATACGTTAAATGCATACAGAGAAGTAGCTTAATATTGTTAATAAATATTTTCAAATATTGGGATAAATGTGATAAGTTTGACAGTAGGTCAAAATCTGATTTTCCACATAATTGCCAAACTGCAAGTGGATAAGCTAAATATGTAAGACAATACAGCATGACAGTTTAATAATAACTACTACTACTAATTATTATTATTGCATCATATTTATGTAATAATTTAATAGATTATTGATATTTTCTTTTAATTTAATTGTTAATTTAATTACATTTTAAAAATTGTTCCATGTTTTCCACTGTAAAGCTCTTTTAATGGTCTGAATTTATATAAAGTAGGGTACTTTTTTGAGAAAATATACCCTCTTTCTCTCTCTCTCTCTCTCTCTCTCTCTCTCTCTCTCTCTCTCTCTCTCTCTCTCTCTCTCTCTCTCTCTCTATCGACACGAACAAGATGATGAAGAGGAAAGTCTCTTTAATTAATCCACAGTCATAAATCCAAAAAAGAGCGAGAGCTACTCACACACGTAACATAGGCAATACCCGACAATGAACACAAACAGACCTGAACTTAAGTACACGTGATAACGAGGTACATGTAGATAATGAGTGCACAACTGCACGTAATGAGTGACCAAGACAACAAACAACTAACTCAGGCAGAAGGTGGAGGAACACAAAAAGTCCAAACTAACAGAACCGTCTCTCTCTCTCTCTCTCTCTCTCTCTCTCTCTCTCTCTCTTCCCCTTTAAACGGGGAGGTACTCTAGTGTTTCTCCGCTGCCTGTGCTCAGAGACATGTCGGAAACCTCCCACGAGGGGCCCCGTGTAATTCGATGCATGCTGTTAAAGCTTAGAGTATTGTCTTCTCTTGCTTATGAAGCCTCCACCCACCGGCCCACCCTACATTTAGCGGATCATGTGACCGTGGTAAGTCATTTGCAAGTACAACAGTTCTCTGTGAGCTCCCATTCATTTCCTGAGAACTGCCCTGAGCAGCTGAGAGGAGCAGAGAGGGGAGGGAGTCACACACAGTGAGAGAGAGAGAGAGAGAGAGAGTGAGAGACAGACAGACAGAGAGGACTGTATAAGGAAGACAGTTTCTGTCGCTCTGCAGCTCCTGGTCAGGTCTGTGTATGTTTTATTCTCTTTCGCTTTTTATCTCTGTTTTTCTTTTCTTTTCTTTTTTGAATACTTCTGTCTCGCTTGTTTGTCTGTGCTCCGTGCATCTCGTTCAGCTGTCACCGTAGAGTTACGCTAAAAAAATGACAAGTCTGATGCTGTCCAGCCTTCTAAAATAATCGTACAATGCAGGTGGTCAAAAACATGATTAAAAAAAGCATGATGTCATTTTTTTTCCCCTGTGTTGTCCACTGAGTTTGAAATATGTAGTGCAATGCACAATATTAATGTACTGTAAAGTGGTTTGAAGTGTCTCAGTAGAGTTTTATTATTTCTCTGGTTCATTTGGTGTGTGTGTATTTTGGAGAAGGTTTAGTTAAAGTTAAAGACAAAGTGGTTTTCTGGGTTAAATATTGACACACTGTCAGAGTAGTGTATGCGAGGAAAGTGAGCCGGAGGTTTCTGAGCAGCCACTGTTCCACTCTCAAAAAAGTTTCATCCCCCCGTTCGGCATGAAAGCATGAGCGTAAGTGAGTGCGAGCGCGTATGAGTGCGTTTGCCGATGGCACGTGTATCTCTGAAGCGATGACAGGCTTCCCGGTGAGTGGAGTTACCGTGGTGACAAACTGGGGTAGGAATCAGAGACTCAAGTGGTGGAGGAAGGACAGCGAGGGGGCGGGAGGCAAGCGTTCGTATGTGTGTGCCGGGGTGTTGCATGGGTGGTGTCGTGGATGTCATCTGCTCCTCAAGGAACAGTCATTGGTATTGATGGCTGGCTGTCAGTGGCGGGCTCCTGGTCTGTGGGCTGGCCCGTGGCTGTTCTTTTCAATTACGCCAGACCTCCGCAACTGACAGCGAAGGCATTTGTTCACGGAGAGAGTGGTGTGGAGGTCGATGTGCATTTGTGTGTGTGCAATTTTATGTGGAGGTTGGATTCCTTATGTGTGTGTGTACTTTGGTACTGTGTCCTGATCTGTGTGACTCTTCACAGTGCTAATGTTGGTCACTCAGCCTTAAACTGTGAGGCAGCCACTGCTGCTTAAGGCTATTCTGCCAGAGAGATGAGGTTATTTAATGCTTTTCTGGTTAAGACCCTTGATTCAGGACACAGTGAGTGTATGTGTGTGTATTGTCCAAAACACTAGTAAACTATACTATTGCTGCTGATACTATAGGTCATGTTGACCAAAATTTTTATTTAACCCTTAATCGCTGTTTGGGGTCATTATGACCCCACTGGACTTTTCTTTCATTTTTTAAAAATGTTACCTTCATATCAGAGGCATGAAACTCTGGGACTTTTCCTAAATAACCTATCTAAACATGCACAAAAAAACTGGGCTTGATTTGGTTGTTCTAAAGGTGTGTAAAAAAAAATTTACCGTTTAAGCTGTTTGGGGTCAAAATGACCCCACATTGAAAATGAATGGGAAAATGAAAAAAATGACTTTTTTTTATTTTGTTTGTCAAAAAAATAAAATTAAATCCATTATAAATCTGAAAATTTATACATATAAACCAAGGTCTGGTCCTAGAGCATAAATAAAAAGTAGAACGAACTTTCTATCTCATACACACACACACACAGACACACACAAACACATAAACAAACACACAAATGTATGTGTTTGCAACAGAGAGCATTTTTACAGAAATTGGTAAATAAAATAAACAAAACTGGCATAAATCTAAAAAAATTTACATTTAAATCAAGGTCTGGTCCTAGCGCATAAACCCAAAGTGGAACGAACTTTCTATCTCATACACACACACACACAAACACACACAAACACACACAAACACACATGTATGTCACTGCAACAGAGAGCATTTTTATAGAAATTGGCAAATAAAATAAATAAAACTGGCATAAATCTAAAAAAAAAATTACATTTAAATCAAGGTCTGGTCCTAGAGCATAAACCCAAAGTGGAACAAACTTTCTATCTCATACACACACACACACACACACACACAAACACACACAAACACACACGTGTATGTCCCTGCAACAGAGTGCATTTTTATAGAAATTGGCAAATAAAATAAACAAAACTGGCATAAATCTAAAAAAAAATTACATTTAAATCAAGGTCTGGTCCTAGAGCATAAACCCAAAGTGGAACGAACTTTCTATCTCATACACACACACACACACAAACACACACATCTATGTCACTGCAACAGAGAGCATTTTTATAGAAATTGGCAAATAAAATCAACTAAACTGGCATAAATCTGAAAAATGTCACATATGCAACATGGAACAAGCTTGTTCACACACACACACACACACACACACACACACACACACACACACACACACACACACACACACACACACACACACCACAGTCATGTCATAGTGGTGACTTGTAATGGTTCTGCAAATGTATGTATAATAATTTGCAAAAGCAGATAATTCAAAATATATCAGAAAACAACAACAAATTCTAACTCTGACAAAAATACAGATTTTTTTATGTATTTCAAAATGTTTAAATAAATATTCACAAAATATATATATCAAAGTTGTGAGGAGAAGTTGAAGCATCACAAACAATAAAGTGAAAATGAATGAGTCTCTATGGCCCTCTATTGGATATATGTGGTCATTGCACTTTCTTTCTTTAATTATAATTTCTAAAATTTTTCCACAAACTAGCAGATGTCAGTATTCTATCTCTAACACATAGAGCAATGTCCAAAAACTATTTAGATTTAATTAAGATCATCATTTAAGTGATTTTTTCTTTAAAAAATCATTTTTCATGAGCCAATTTATGGCCTAGTTATGTAATTGTGCAGTAAATAGGTAAAAAACTTCAAAATTTCCACAAAAACACAGCATAAATGTATAGTTGAGAAGTAAATAAAAAAAATGATATATAGTTTTCCATATAAAAAATGTATATTTCCTTATGCAATTGCTCTTTAAAAGTTTGGGGTCAAAATGACCCCAAACAGCTTAAATGTTGTCCTTTTTTAACAGCGATTAAGGGTTAATGGCACTCAGTATAACAAACCATTATTGTTGTTATTATTGTATATATTGCTACATTTTTTTTGGTTAAAGGTTTGAATAATGCCTCAAATTGCTCAGGAGAGTACTAAGTGACCAATTTACGGTTTTCACCTGGCAGACCATAAAACGGGTGGGGGAAAAATCTCTTAGATTTACATTGAAAGAGGGATCTTTGAAGGAGCGTTTCTTTGAGGTGGCCTCTCACGTCTTGGGTCAGTAAGTAACCACCTAGCAACCACACAGAACACCTTAGCAACTGCATAGCAACATACTACAAACCACTCAGAACATCCTTAGCAACCGCAACCAAAGCCCTGGCAACCACCCAGAATACCCTAGCATTGTGGCAGTCAGTTCTGCACAGCAGGGAGCTCTTACATTCTTTAGAGAATCAAATGGATCAGTTTTTTATTTTAGCATGTCTATGTTGGTGTTCAAATCTACATTTATTGATAACTGTTCATGTTTCAAATGTGTTCTATTACTATATATATATATAAATCACTTTTTAGGGTCACAGTTTCGATACGGTTCGGTATTCAGGGAAAAAGGGTCTACTGTCAAATAAAAATAAAGAAGAACAAATACAGTAGAGCAAAGATACAATTAAAATAAACAGTGTTTTTCAGGTATAATAGTAGTTTCTACGTATAGAAATTGAATAAGTAATCAAAAGTAAAACAAAATTGCATATAATCTTCACTGTATAAATTAAATAAAGATTAATCATTATTAAAGTTACACAAGCTATTCGGTCAAGAGCATTGAGTAATTTTTTTGTATTTTGTTGTTTGATTAACATTAAAACCACAGACAGCAGGAATATTAGGCTCCTGTCACTTCAAGACATAATTCACTGATCCAGTACACTAATACTGAACACATGCGTTGTCTTTCTCGACTGTTTACGTTCACTTCACTGTGTTTACGACACTCGTATGTCACGTTCACAGACATAATACTATGTTTGCTAGGATATTTATACCAAGACGGGCATGTTGACAATTTTTGTGTGAATTTGTCCATTCAAGCGCTAGACTCGAAACTCAATATTTGCGTGCTGTCTGAGCCGCGGCTCTCTGTGTGTGCTATATATGTGTAAAGCATGTTGGACACTTTCTGATAAAAAATCCAATCTTTAATTTGATTCATTTGATTCAAGTTTAATTGTTTGACTCTGTGGTCCCTGTCAAAAGTGTATTGGAGGATTTTATCGGTGGCTTCGAGATAGCAATCAGCCAGATAGAGGGCTCAATAATGGGACCCAATAATCACAGGACAGCGTATCTGCTTATCACCTCAGCTTTACGTTGCGCTGGAGGATTCCATTAAAATGGTTTCTCCATCCACACAAGTGGGCCCTGATGGCCATGTGGATCGAGAATTAAAAGGTTAGCACCCTTCTGCTCGAAGGAGCTTCACGCAGGTGGGCTGGGGATAGTGAATTATTGATGGAACTTGCCTGAGACTGGACACCTTGCTGAAGGGATTATATGGGAAATCCTCAAAAGACACCCCCAGAACACCCCACCCCAGAGGAAGTGGGCAGGGATTGAAACCCAAACCGGCCCCATCTGTACCAAGCTCAGCCCAGGGGACTCAGGAATGCCCCTGTGGTCTACATAGCTGTCGGCTCCAGCTGATCAAATGTTCAGCTTTGCCCCCAATCCCGCTTTAGTGACAAACAGCTAAAGAGCACAGCACATTCAGAGCGGACATGTTGAGTTAATGTTGGGTTTGTCACCGGGCCTGTCCAATGACACAGAGAGCGTGTCGGTTTAATGATACCCTTCACTGCACTGATGGATCCAGGTGTGTGGTTTGTGTAACCAGACTAAACTGAGCGATTCTGTGGTGCATACTACAAAATAGTATGAAAAATAATTTGTCATTCCTTATTGGATCATGACATACAATATGTGTCTGCGCTAAGGCTGGCTTCATGCATGTCTGTGAGTAAACTGAAACATGTGACAGAAACAGAGTGTGTCCTTCAATAGAGTAATGACTCATAAATGTTTGCTAACTCAGAAAGTAATGTCATGATTGTTTGGTAATACAAGAGGGATGTGGATGCCACTACTCACTCACTTTCTATTTGATTATTTACAGATTATTTATTTATTTATAATTAATTAATTAATTATTTCAGAAAACAGCTTCAGTCCATTTTTCATTTTAAATATGTTACGATCATACATTGATTTGTTATTTATTTATTTCATGAACAATTTTGGGCCGTTTTCCATTTGCGCTAAGAAAAGGGACAATCTGAGATTATCATTAATATTATTTATCTATTTCATTAACAATTTCAGGCCTTTTTCCATTTGATATATTTCTGAAAAAAGGGATGGCCTGAGGTAGATTTAAAAAAAAATTATTTAACAATTTCAGGCCATTTTCCATTTGATATATGTTTCTAAAGTAAGAGGACGATCTGAGATTATCATGATCATTCTTCAACGTCTGTGTTTAGTGCCCATACAAAAACTAACTAAGAGAAGAGTAGGTGAAAGAAGGAATTGTGGGTAACTACGTGGGTCTTATGATCTCTCTCTTCCTCCTCATTTCAACATTTCGCTAAGCTGACAAAATGTTCTAGTGTGTCCTCTGGTGTGTTCAACCCTTGACCCTCTTGTCCAGCCCTGGTTTGTTTACTGAAGCTGTGTGTGGTGAGGGGGAGGGATGATTGTTGAACACTCTGGCATAGAAAGCAAGACGTGGAATTCTACATCTACTTCAAGTACACATATTTTCAATGACACATGTCACTATTCAGTATCAGTAACTCTGGATATACCCTACACTCTTTATTTATGTCATGTATTCAGAGTGGTCTTAATGGCATGAATATCTGTACTGATGTTTACATATGCCTCCTTTCAGTTATTAGACATGGTATGGCTCTTCATGACAGTAAGAGAAATCGAAGACGACTAAACCTGCGCTGTACACTATCTATGTGCTGTTCTCTGCCTGTCGTCATGACAACACCGTTAGCGCACCTATCTGCCGTCCCTTAACCTAAGATGACTTTTGGGAACTTAATGGAAAAAAATTGAATCAATATAATCCCTCAAAGCGTAACAATACATCCAGGATTTGTTGTGATTTTTTTTTTTTAATTGCTCAGTCAGGGGACTCAGAAACCATCAGTAGGACATTCTGAGATATGCATGAACTTTGTTAGCAGTTTTAGGTCCAGCGATCGGGGGGTTGAGAAATTATGCAAACAACATATGGAGTCAATTACGATCCAAAGGCAAAGCACAGCATGCATGGCTCAGCTTTGAGAGACTGGAACGTGAGTCTATGTCATATAGTATAACTTCCCTCCGGCGACTAGCTCAGACTTGTACCTGGCACTTAATGTTGGATATAAGCAGAAAACGTGGAAAAGTAAACTGAAAAGCAGACGCTGCATGTGAAGCATAAATAGAAATCCAGCTGCTTATTCTATTAAGTAAGGCTATGGGTGCCAGAATGGGTCTTTATTTTATTTTATTTTATTTTACACTCTAACGAAAGGCTCAATCTAACATTATCCTGAGTATTTATTTGTTTTGTTTTTTTATTAATTAATTAAAGGGTTAGTTCACCCAAAAATTTATTTCAAGATAAGTTTCTGGCCATTTTTCATTTGAAATATGCTCTAAAAAATTACAATCTGAGATTATCACAATCATAATTCTTTTATGTATTAATGCCATGAACAACTTCAGGACTTTTTTTCATTTTATACATGTTAGGTTACAGCCTGAGATTATTACAGTCATAAATATGTATTTCTTTATATTTTTATTATATACACATACATATTTATCGATTTATTTATTTGTCACAAACCATTTTCATTTGTTTATTTATCTGGATATGCCCAGACTGGGACCTAAATCTGGATATTTGCAGAAAACGTGGAAAAGTAAACTGAAAAGCAGACATTACATGTGAAGCATGAATATAAACCCAGCTGCTTATTCTATTAAATGAGGCTATGGGTGCCTGAATGGGTCAGATTTCAGGACAAAAACACCCTCATGAGGACTTCCTGTTTTATTTAATGTTTGAGTGAGTTGAACTCTTTTTGCTCTGTAGTTGTTATTTTACTTAATGTGGCAAGAGTGCCGGTTATAGATTTGCAGAAAGAAATCGAGAGTGCAAGCGTCTGTGTGCTGTGCTTCGTGCATGTTGTGATAGTGTGTTTTCTTGTTTGGCACAAATGCCATTGCTCAATCAGAGAGTGTGTGTAGGAGGTTCTACAAGAGGATGTGAGCTGTGTAAATATGCACGTTCTGAAACTGTGAATCTGGGTGAATCTGAAATTGTGAATCTGGGAGATTATTATATAGGTCCATCCTGTTCCCATTTAACCTACCAAAATTCTGCTGGAGTTTAGTTAACAAACTAGTAGCAGGTAAGTTTGCGTTTGTGCATTGATACCTGGTCTTGTTTATCTCAAATGTATGTATTTATGTGTAGGGGGAGGGTGCCGGTATGCAAGGCATTGAAAAGCTACAGAGAGGCGTCTTTAAGAACCTCTTCACCATTAAGGCTGGAGGATGCAGCCAGCCCCCCCGAGACATGAGGAGTGGGTTATTGTACTGATGATAATACACTACACCACCTCCACCCACAGACCTCCAACCCTCCTCCCATCTACCTCCGCAAACACTTAACAGACTCAATACATTGTATAACCTGCACTGCTATACATAGTACGACTGCACTTATTTCCATATGATGTATGGTGAACAGTAGAATGACATGCTATGAATGAAAGGCCTGTAGCTGATCTCCTTATATAGCATTGATGATAGTTGTGTAACTGCAAGTGGCATTCAAGTGCACATTTCATTTGCTATTATTTACAGAAAATCACCAGTCCTGATACAAAAGCATGTGGTATAACTAGACCTCATTTTCTGAAGAGAATGCGAGTGCTGCTAACCTGTGCTAAGCTAACGATTTTGATGCTAAGTGTTGCCAGGGCATTGCTATAAGTGTTTTTTTATAGCTCACTGCTATTCGGTTCCTGTGATGTTTTGGGTAATTGCTTACTAGGTTCAGAACCAACCCTTAATGTAAAAAATACTAGTACTGCAAATTGTCATATTAATTTAGTTACATAATTGATGTTGGCTGGTCAAACAGACCACTCTCCTAAATTCATATGGTTAATGTGTATTATTATTGTTGTTATTATTGTTATTATAAATACACTACCGTTCAAAAGTTTTTTTTTTTTCAGTAAGATTTTTTAAAAGAAGATTAATACGTTTATTTAGAAAGGATGCATTAAATTGTTCAAAAGTGACGGTAAAGATATTTATGTTACAAAAGATTACGAGTTTAAATAAATGCTGTTCTTTTGAACTTTATATTCATCAAAGTATCCTGAAAAATGTATCACGATCTCCTCAAAATATTACAGCACAACTGTTTTCAACATTGGTGATAATAAGAAATGTTATTGAGCAGCAATAATGATGCTGAAAATTCAGCTTTGCCATCACTGGAATAAATAACATTTTTAATAACATAAATAACATTTAAACAAAAACAAAAAACAGTTATTTTACATTGTAATAGTATTTCACAATATTACTGTTTTTTTGGTCAAATAAATGCAGCCTTGGTGAGCATAAGAGACTTCTTTCATAAACATTAAAGGTCCCGTTCTATGCCCCTTTTCACAAGATGTAAAATAAGTCTCTGATGTCCCCAAAGTGTGTATGTGAAGTTTGAGCTCAAAATACCCAACAGATCATTTTTTACAGCATGTTTAAATTGACATTTTTTGGGGCTCAGAAAAACGAGCCGTTTCAGTGTGTCCCCTTTAAATGCAAATGAGGTGCTGCTGGACGACACAGGGGGCGGAGCTTCATGAGCTCGTGCTCAGTCTGTCAGGAAAAATTCATCTCACGGAATGATGATAATATCAGAAACTCTCAGTAACGGCGTTCATTTCGAGTCGGACAATAATGCCTACAGAGTCAGAGTGCTGTATAGAGATGAAACAGGTATGGTTTAGTAGTTTAATTACGGTTATTATAACGTATTTGTCATCTGCTTGTAGGCTATGTATCCATTATTTATTAATAGCCTACAAGTCTGCTGTCTGAATGATGATCAAACATGTACTGATGTGTTTAATAAAGTTTATTGTACATCACACAAAAGATGAAGCGTCAGTTTTACTTCAGAAAATCACCGTAAGAGCTGAGTAAACACAGTAGGCTAAGTTATAGGAAGTGCGCAAGTAGCCAGTAGAGTTGAGGGAGCATTCCTGTGGGCGGAGGTTAGTCAAGAAACGGTTCTGGTGATGTCACTAATGCAGGATGTAGAGGGGTGTAGTCCAATCGAGACGTTTTTTGTAGTCAACTTCTGTTAAATAAAATATCTCGCTTGGCATTGAACTTTGAGCTTTATAATTTTACAGATATTATTTATGCTCTAACAGCAACATTACACACTAACTAAAGTTTGTAACATGGAATCGCATGCAACGGGACCTTTAAAACATTTTTACTGAATTTTACTGAACTAAAAAAACGTTTGAACAGTAGTGTATATAATTTGAATGTACATTTTATAAGAATATGTATTAAAAATATGAGTTTAGATGAGTAAGTCACACTTTACTGCTGTAAGCATAAAGGTGGATATTTGCCCTAAGCGTCTGACAGTGCACAGCTCGAGTGTGAAACAGTATTGTTGTTTGCTCATCTGTGTGTGATGTTTTCTTTGGATGGAACTTCTACCTTTCCAGCAAACAGAGCCACCCTGCAGTCCACAGCTGGTACGAACACATATGGCCCTTAAAAGTTAGCTTTGGACACCTTAAAATGGATTTACTTGAATGCAGGGGACAGCTGTGAGCGTCTTCTTAGCAGGCGTAGGATTTGAGAGGAGGGGCAATCTTCTTAACTGTCAATCACATCTTAAGCAATTGTGGTTGGATGACAAAGGGATGTGCGTTTCTAATGGGGAGAGTTTTTTTTTTCAATTTATGCATTTAAGCAATAGCCAGAGAATAACTTGGCTCTCCCAAATAGGACTATTGTAATAGAGCTTATAATTGTAACGGTCAAAAAGTCACACTCTGAGAAAGTGGATTTTTCTTTTTTTTTAACAGCAGTGACTGTCAATGTATTGGTCACATGTCAGTGACAAGACTGATTACAATGGGCTGGGTTCATTAAAAGTGGATTAATGGCATGTGAATCAATGTGACATTACCACTACATGACTACTCGTTAGTCATAATGACTTGTCGAAAGAAAAACACAGAGGTTCGATTTTCTTTTTTTCACTTCTGTGATTACAGTGCAGCATACTGTAACACAGGCAGTACTCGCTTTCTGTGGACAGACCATTGTCCATTACCATAACATACAGTGTGTAATTACTTACTTTTTTTTTTTTTAATAATAGGACATTTTAGACTATAACAGAATAAAATCTTTACCTTTATAACTCAAATTCTTTATACAGCTGTTAACTGTCTGTCAAACTGCTATGCATTATATTGCAATTCAGTATGTGTGCTGATATCATTGTCCACAAGCATTAGTTTGAAGGGTGCAAATGTGCTGCAGAATAATAGTCTTTGCAGGTGTTACAAGTGTGCGTTGATGGCGTTTTAGTATTAATAATTTTAGTATTATATCCTATTTCAGTATTTATTAATATTTTGAATTAACTTTTTATTTGTATATATTCAGTTTGTTTGTTTTAAAAATATATTTAAGTTTTTTAGTTTATTATTTAGTTTATTAGTTCTATTTAGCTTTAATTTTTATATCAGTTTTAGTCATTTTAGTGCTTCAAATTAAACCTATTTCAGGTATTTGCCAAAACAACATTTCTAATTGTATTTATAATGTATAAAACAGATGTATGTAACTACATTGCTTGGCATAAGGATTATTATTTGTTGTCAATAAGTATAAGTTTTGTTGCTGTGTGTTTATTTTATGAAATCTTGCCGGCTAAATGTAGTAACCATTTGATGAAAATAAAAAAGCCCCATGAATCCATAGGTTACGATGGTTTTAGAGCATCGCTCCGCATTATGGGTAACAACGCCCCTTAGCTGCTCTAAAATCACTGAAAAATATGGCTTCTTGAAGCTTATTCCTCTATTACGTTTTTTTAAGTTCAAGTTCTTCATCTAATATTTGTATTTTGTTTTATTTGAGCTTTATTTCAGTTGCTAAAAATGATTTTTAACAGTTTTTGTTTTAGTCAACAATACTTCTACTCCTAAACTAGAAAGGCCCCCGGTTTTCATTTCAGAAACCTGGTCACTTTACAGTACACCAACTCCAGACTTCTGACGTGACACATTCTGAGAAGGAGAGAGAGAAAGCGGGAGCTGTGAGGCATTGCTGGTCAGAGGCAGTTCATTAGCTTTCTTTTCTGAATTGGAGATGAGGTTGGGTTTCCAGTTCCTGTGCAAACTGAGGGCTTGGAGGGAGAAAATATGGAGTAGGAGCAGCCTATCAGCACATGCACATTCCTTATTGATCCAGCACAGATCATCATCAGCATTTAAGTCCACCTCTCCCCAGCTAAATCCCTCTGCGGTGACCACTCCGCCCATTCCATACCTCTCGGAGCAATTGAGGTTTTTGTGTCAGGTCTATTTTAAAGCATGGACCACTGAGACCACAGCACTTTAACTAAAGGGGGAAGGGAAGAGGTGTGCTAGCAGTGGCCAGGGTCTTGTGCAGCCTACAATTTCAGATTACAAGTAGTGTGTATGTTTAACAGCAGATTTCTTTGTATTTAATATCAGGTATAGGCAACATAGCAAAAATCTATTTATATATATATATATTTATATATATATTTTTATATATTTATATATATATATATATATATATATATATATATATATTCTATTAAATCATTATTTAAAATGTTTAATATATTGTTAGAAAATCTTGTTAACATAATCATTTACAAATTGTATTTTGTTCAAATAAAATAATTTTATTCCAAATCTTAAAATCGTTTTATTTTATTTTATTTTAAAACTCGGTGTTGCATCAAAATCATTGCAAATTTATTGTAAATATTCAATATATCGCCCAGCCCTATTTCTTTTCTACACTACTGTTAAAACAGTATGACACTACAGTGAGATGGATATTATAGAGACAACAGTATACATTATGTGTGACAACTAGGGTGAATTGGAAATTCATGAGAAATATTTCAGAAGTCATAGAACGATTTGGCTGAAGAACCACAGCTCATGAAGCCAGACATGTTTACTAGAACCTGCAAAACCACGTGAATGACAGAAAAAACAAAAACAAAAAAACAATGCCTTTGCTTTAGCTGTGAAGACGCCTCTTTGCTGAGTTGAAAGCCCATCACTCTGCATCCTGATACTTCAAACTAAATATCTAAGCTGTGACTAAATGTCCCAAGGGTGCGTTTAGCGAAACTAATCCCTTTATTCTGTTTTCATAAACTTTGACAGATTTTTCAGCTGAAAATGCTGATCAGGACCAGCTGATCAGGATGCAAGTCAAGTCACCTTTATTTATAGCACGTTTTACAATACAGATTGTTTCAAAGCAGCTTTACAGTGATAACAGGAAAATAATGCAACAAAGTTTGTTTCTGCTGTACAGCAGAAAACAGCATCATAGTCCAGCTTAAGTAAGTTCAGTGATGGTTTGTTTTTGTTGTAAAAAAGTTATTAATTTAGTTAATTTATATATATAGCTGCTCTGAAGAAAACAGTGATGTCATCATCCAGCTCAGTTCAGTTCTCATTTAATGGTGTCAATGTAAGCAGATCAATAATATTGTTGAATATTAAGATATCATCAGATATCGTTCTGTGTAAGTAACTGTGTAGGTGATGCATAAAAAACAACAACAAAAAAAAACAGTTAATTTTAAAATATTAGTATTAGTATTTTTCTTAGCATTACATTCTGCTGTATGGATTCCACTAAACATTAATTTGAGATGTTTTCATGTTTTTAAAAAAGCATGAGTGAAGAATGGACTCTGACCCCTCTTTTCTCCTTTACTCCCTTTTACACAACTCATGACCTCTCACCCCCATAGCACTGACCAATCAGTAAAATAAACCTGGCTGATACTTTATCTCATAATATTATAGGAAAGGATTTGAGAATAATAGTTTTATGCATGTGTTTCAAACGGAAGTTTTTATACCAGATTTCATCTCTTTTCTAAATTTCAGAGGAAATGAATGGCTTAATTAGGCATGATTTTTCTTGCTCCATTAGGAAACGTACAACCGTACCAAAGTTTGACTGTGTGCAGCTTTTTATATGCGAGTAGTGCGGACTAGGGCCGTATCTCATGGACTAAGCTGTCTTATCCTCATTGAATCACTGACACAGGATCTCCCTGGGCAGAAATAGCCAGAGCCCAAGGGCATTTTGCTGGACTACGGGTGCTTCCGTCAGCCTGTGTTTTGGAAAGTTGGCCTAGTGTTTACAAGAGCCTCAGCGTTCTATTAAAGGTCTCTCACTTCCTATCAGGTGTGTGAGGCCTAGTGATGGGGGTAGTTGGATAAAATTGATGTACAGTACAGGAGTCTTTTTACAGCTGCCATCTTGGACGGGTCCCAGCATTTGACTCTGCTGATGGTGTTTAGGGCTTGCATGTTTTTCCCTCTTCTGAGTGATCTTTCATCTTGATTGCATTGACATGGCTCTAAAACTGGCATTCAAGAGCAGCGCATTCCCTTGTGACCTCATTTTTTGTTCAGAGGAGTTTATCTGGTCATGTCTTTCAGCACTCCTTCTGTTCGTCTCTGAGTCAGAGTACATTTGTCACACTCAGAAAAATAAAGAGAGCTACAAGACAGCAAATCTGCTTGGTTGGGGGCCCGAGTGAATGACAGGCATTGTTGTGTGGCTGTTTTTAGACAGAGGAAAATGGCAAAGTGGGCTCCCTGAGGTGAAGCGCTACCGTCTGGATGCGTAGGGAGGAGAACACGCACTCAGATTACTTATCCACAAACTCAGCTGGTACTGAAGCAGCACATCTCTCTAGAGCTTGAATCAAAAAAGGTCCCAATAGCGGCCAAAGTCTTAGGGCACAGACTTGCCTGCCAAGGAAAATGCGCCTTATGAAATGGAAAGTCTGAAGTCATTCACAGTATGCCAGAAAAGATTAACCAAAAAAAAATAGTCCACTCTGAAGGATGGGGAGCATTGGGGTTAGAATCCACGATATCTACCAGAAAGAGAGATGGATGTGGGTGTGATTGTATTATGTTTTCTGAAATTCATTCGCTGTTCAGTTTGTGTAAGGGGAGAAGTCAAGAAGTAAATTCCTCTTTAAATGCAGTACATCTGACACTACCTGAGATGACCTTGATGTTGCTCCAGTGAAAAAGTTTATTTGGTAGTCAGATGGTAGTGCTATGGTACTTGGTTATTTCCAAAACAGTTACGTATTTATTTATTACAAGTTTATGACAGTAGATGTTGGTTAATACACCAAAAAATCTCATGACTGATACCATGTGCGAAGAAAAAATTCATGATACTGAAACAAACCGAGCTTTCCACTAAATACCATCACATCTCCCCCTGCCCCCCGAGGTTGAGTTACTGTGTCCAGCATGACAGTAAATGGAAAGGCGGTATTTAGCCTGCATGTTCTCTGCTGGTAATGACAGAGTGCTGACTCGTCATATTTGCTGTTTACAGGGGCTCCAAAGTGGGAAGTGAGCTTGAGCCGAGCTCTGTCTTGCAGACATTGTCTGGCAGTGGCGAGAGGAAGCCTGATTCTCATTGCATCATGTGAACTTGTTGATTTTTTGACTATTTTGGTTACAGGATTTTTATTCGGTAGATCAGCAGGAACTTTACTTCATAAAATGCATAAATGTAGATGTAAAAAAGTTTGAGTTTGGGCTGGAACTATCTCTTTACAGACAGTCACTTTTTTTTTTTTCAAACTAGTGGTTCAGAAATTGCACACTTCACCTTTAATATTTCCAGAGTGTTAGTTTTTTGCAAATCAAAAGCCAAGGTAATCTATTTACAAGAGCTCAGCGGGAAGCAGCTCTCAATAGCTCTTCTTCTCAGTGTGGAGTCTGATGTTACATAAAATGCTGTTCTTTTGCTCTGGTTGAGTCTGAGAGGCTCTCTTGGCATGTTTGAGTTCAGTGTTCTTGTCTGGTTCTTGGCTGGGCTCCAGTGCTTAAATCTCTACCTCCCTCCTCAATCACCTCCTCCTCCTTCTCCTCCTCCTCCTCCTCCTCCTCTCTTCCCCATCTGCATTTCCCCCTTCGGCCCATGGCAGCAGGACCAGCCTCTGTGCCACAGATGACTGTAGTTGCTCTGGGCTCTCGACATGGGAACAAAGCATTGGCAGGACCAAGGGAACCCGTCTGTTAGTGTGCTACTCCTCCAGTGCAGATATGAATTCAGATATGAAACGCCTCCAAGCAGTAGCATGATCATCCTGCTCCTCTTTCTTTTCTGCTCATGTTCCAAATTTTGTCTTTTTATTTATTCTGAAATTTCTTGGTGTTTTGGAATATTTTATATTAGGATATATTGCTGCCATATCGGTTAATGGCTGATATTGGACATTTTTTCATGGATGTTTAATACATATACACAAGTTTAAGATGAAGTACTAAGATTACTGAAATAAATAAATAGAACTATTAATATATAGAATGAAAAAACACTTTTGTGCATGTCTGCATGAAAGACACTGTTTATTGAAGAATTTTCAGGCCAGTGCTGCTTCGTCAGAATTGTCACAAAGGTTTATCATATGCATGTGTTTTTAAGTCTAGTATATTTAAACATTCAAGTAATTTTTAACTATTCAAGCTCAAGAAGATGTGAAAAAGAACACAATTCGGTATTTAAGAGAGGCTGTGAAAGAAGAAATTGAGTTCTCTTTTGCGTCTTGTGCTTGAAATACACACAAAATTATGTTAAGTTTTGATGAGTAAACCTTTGCGAATGAAAACGCATGTTTAACAGTATATTGGATCCATGCATTAGCTCTTAAAGTGACAGGAGCCTATTACCTGCTGCTCTCTGTGTTCTTAATGTTAATCAAACAATAAAAGACAGAGAAAATCACTCACTGCTCTTGACTGAATACCTTTTGTAGCTTAATCTACATTTAATTTATACACTGAAGACTATGCAGTGTTGTTTTACTGCTGATCCTTTAATTTCTGTACATAAATACTACAGTTAGGCCCACCTGACAAACTTTTTCTATTTAACTTTCAATTTTGCACCGTCATTCATCTTGGTTCTATTGTATTCATTTGTGCTGTTGCTTATAATTTGTTTATTTGTTCGTATTTATTACTGACTGTTCACTTGTCTTCAGTAATAACTAGTACTTTGTATTAGTTAGACTAGTACTTTTTGCTGTGGCATCGAATTTGAAATCAAGAATTGTGAAATTTCACAACAATGAAAACAATATTTATTTATTTATGCAAATAAAAATTTAAACCAGTGGCCCAAACAGTAAAAAATCCTTAGCGTTGAGCCCTGCTTTTTCTAATGTAACTTAGTAATTAAAGGTGGTATCAGTGATTTCAGGCCCAAAAATATTTTTATCACATTCATCTAATCTTTCCTAACGATCCGCTAGCTGCCCGCCCCATAAGCATGCCGTCAAAAAAACGCGTCTCTGTAGGCAGCCTAGGCACTGAGATCTGCACACAAAAACAAATGGTTTAGCCAAACACTCAAAACCAAAACAAATAGTGTTCCAACCAATCACCGACAAGGGGGAGGGTGTTGTGAGGTTTTGAGACAGCTTTTTCTTCAGCTCTGACTTCGTGTGCAGCCGTGCAGGAGCACAAAACCTCACAACACCCTCCCCCTTGTCGGTGATTGGTTGGAACACTATTTGTTTTGGTTTTGAGTGTTTGGCTAAACCATTTGTTTTTGTGTGCAGATCTCAGAGCCTAGGCTGCCTACAGAGACGTGTTTTTTTGACGGCATGCTTATGGGGCGGGCAGCTAGCGGATCGTTAGGAAAGATTAGATGAATGTGATAAAAATATTTTTGGGCCTGAAATCACTGATACCACCTTTAATCTTTAAAAACACTACTAATTTAGTTAAATGTAATCCTTAGCAAATCTTAAGATGAATACCCACTTTATATTATAATGTAATTATGCCTAAATTCACTTGACACTATTAGTTTCAGTTGCTTTGTATTTTATTTTCAACTTTTTCTTTTTGACAAAAAAGTAGACAATTTAAATATCTGCCATAACACAAAAATGATTATCGAATTATCGGCATCGGCCAAAATTTAAATGTCAGTGCTTCCCTATTTTATACCCCTTGACAAATTGATAGGCTATTACTTTATAAATACCTCCAAACCACTTAAATAAAGGTTCCCACTATACACTGTAACGCCCCTCACATCAATGACACACCAGGCTTGGCGAGGTAGAAAGTTATACAATGAGGTATGCAACCGGCTCCAGGGGGCAAGTTGAATACTCTTTAAATCATTGTGTAGCAAGGTCAGCGTGGGGTCCAGGAAGGTCAGGCTTTTCCACCCAGGCCTGTCACCTCATATTGATCCGCTCGTCATTCTTTGGGGTCTGCCTGCCGGTGCTCCGTCTGCACCCACGTCCATCGGGGAGTTCTGGAGCTACGGCTGGGCATGGGAGTGCCAGCCAATCCCCTCCCCTGGCTCCCCCATCCTCAGCCGGAATCAAATCCCAGGCGGGCCCCCTCCCTGTTGCCCCGTTTCCAGTTGAATTGCCCTCATTCTTCTCAGGGAGCCTCTCGGGGGACGGCTCCAGCCGTGCATGGCAATGAGATGCCTGAGCACTCAGTTACTGCACCTTCCATGCTCATAACGCTCACACCTGGGATCACCATTTCATTTCGGCGTCCCGGTGAAATGGAAAGGTGATCTTAATCTCTCTCGCTCGCTCGATTGCTCTCTTTCCATTTCTCCAGTTTTTTAAAGGGATAGTTCACCCAAAAATGTAAATTCGGAAACGCATTACAAGAAGGTCTTATTAGTTATTTAATGCATTATCTTACAAAGAGCAATACATCTGTTATATTATTCATTCATCTTTGTTAACATTACTTAATAAAAATACAACTGATTATTGTTAGTTCATGTCCATTAAATAATATTAGAATGCAACTTTTAATTTTTAATAATGTATTAGTTGCTGTTGAAATTAGCTTGAACTAAGATTAATAAATGCTTTAGAAGTATTTTCATTGCTAGTTTGTTAACTAGTCAACTAATGTTAGTGAATTGAACCTTATTGTAAAGTGTTTTAGAAAATTCTGTCACACATTTACTCATCCTCATGTTTTTCCAAACTAGGGGTGGGGGAAAAAATCGATTCTTAGATGAATCGCGATTCGGGACGTGGACGATTCTGAATCGATTCAAAAATGTCAAAAATCGATTTTCTAAAAAAAAAAAAAAAAAAAAATTCTAATAACATAACATTGACGGAACGCAAAAGGCGGAACTCTGAAGCGGACGTGCACGTGCGCGGACAGTCTGTGGCGTGCACATAACAGAGACGCGCACATAACGGACGCATGATGGCTGAGCGCCAAATGTGCAATGCCAGTCACAAAAAGTTACATTTTGACTGTAAGTTACTCTCTGCAGATGTTCATTCACTTTCTTTGTATAAGCTGTTTTTGATTGTGGTATACAGCAAACATTTCAAGTCATAACTCTTTATTATTTAGTTGTGTATAAGTCAAGAGCGACTTTGTATGTTACTAATTATTCAGAATATGCATAAGTCCACAAGCATTATACGTTATGATAGCTTCTGGTACATAATTCGCTATTTTTGAACGAAAACTGTTTGTGAATTTGCTACAGCAAAATGTTTTTTTTTTTTTTTTTGTCTGAAGGATTATATTGCTCATTGGAAATAACAAGAGGATGTTGGTTAGAAGTCTATGATTAAATGCTACTATGCTAGAGATTCAGAATATGCTGAAGTTTGTATTACCGTAATTTACTACAAGTAACGCTGCTAGTACAAGCACACATTTATTTTCCTGTTGGTTCTCAGCAATGTTGGGACATATGTTGGCAAATGTAACCTTACAGTTGACTTGCCAAATCACTTCCATTTGTCTAATTAATAAAATTTATATAAGAAGTATTGGAAGTAAGTTCGTTATGGGTCATCATAAATACTTTGCTTTAAAAGTACCAAGTAAAAACATTTTTTCAATGTTTTTGATAAAAGGCACTTTAATGTCTCCGTTTGTCATTCTGTATAGCAAAGCAGATAAGAGTAGATCATGATCAGAAACCTGATTAGAAATCATTATGAATAAAATCGAATTGTTTTGAATCGAAAATCTTTTTGAATCGAAAATCGATTTTGAATCGAATCGTGGCCTCAAGAATCGGAATCGAATCGAATCGTGAGATGGTAAAAGATTCCCACCCCTATTCCAAACCTGACTTTCTTTCTTCTGTGGAACACAAAAGATATTTTTAAAAATGTCTGGGTTTTTTTATACATAGAATAACATTTAACGGGGTCCACAGTTGTTTTGGATCCCATTGACTTTTACTGTATGATTAAAAAGAGTTGAAACATTCTTCAAACTATCTTCTTTTGTGTTGCGCAGAAGAAAGAAATGCAAAAAGGACCCCTGCTCGGTGTGCTTGATCACATTGAATGCAGGTCAAGGCAAACAAACACACACCCATGGGTCTGTTTTGGAATTAAAACTAAACTTTACATGCTCAAGATGATTAATTATCCATAAACAATATCATAACATACAAGTCCTAATGTGAAAATTCCTTTGTTAGGGTCTGCTAGGGTAATACACTGACAGTATACTAGACTAGATAAATCGCACAATCTGATCAAGAGCATTTATGCTGTTTGGAAAAGGCGGAGGAAGATGGATCTAGAATTAGTCATCATTACTCTTGCCTCTAGTATCACATTGCCACTGTTAAATACAGTTGGCGAAACACCATCCCTCCATCACAACCTCTTGATTAAGTGTTAATCAATTGGAGCTAAGATAGACAAATTGTGCCTAAATGTTAACCTCATGGTGCTGTACTCAATTATGCTAATAATCTGTTCATTTGATGGTTAATGAAACAACTGAGACCTTGCTCTTGGTATTGATTTCCCATTTGGAGCTCTCTTAAGGGACAAGGTTAGTTAGGCAAGAGGTTGGCTCATTTATCTGATCTAATGATCAATGTCTCAGAGTGATATGCTTACACAATACACAAGAGTGTGATGACAGCTCCTTGGACACACACGCACAAAAAATAGCTGGCTGTTGAACAGCGAGTGCCCTGGTCAACTGTGAAATCTCGCATGTCAATCCAGAAGGACAATAACCCTCTGAGCTCCAACTTGAGTTGCCATGGCAACATTATCTCAGCCCACCACTACCTGGAGCCATTGGACATCCTGATCACAATATCAATCCAATGCACACAGATTAACTTGGAAGCACACTCAGTTACAATTCACACAGAAATTATATTTTGCTTTTAACTCCATATGACTAAGACCTTTTTTAAAGCTAGAAAGCTTTTTAAATACAGTTCAACTGTGCTACTGCTAAAGGCTAACATGCATGCTAGTGCTGATGTCTGAAATGAAATTACTGTTAACTTATGTTTTTTTTTTTTTTTTTAGCTATATAATTACAAGACAATATATTAAAGAATAACACTGCAAGATATTAATAAAAGCATGAAAATGTTTTTTAGGAGAAATGGTAAACGCTTTTCTGGTAAATGCTGTTAACATTTGAAATCTCCAAAACAAACATGCACCTGTACCCAAATGGATCACACCCCTATCTTGATGCCTCCGCCCCCACATTCACGTACACACTTAGCACAAACACTCACGTACACATGCTTTACACATAAACCAAAGCAGTTTGTGTTGCTATGATAATTCAGGTCGAATGTCTATTGTTATTTCGCTTACTGATCGTAACCCTTCTTTTAAAGTTATATTGGCATTTTCCTCTTTTGTATTTTCTCTGCCATCTCTCACTTTCTATAGTCGTTCTGCTAATGTCCGTCTTGTGCACTGAGCTCTCTCTCCGCCCCCATCATGAGTGGACACGCCCCTTACTGCTGATTGGCTACAAGTGTGTTTTAGTGCTCGGTCCGATACACTTTTCAACAGCGTTTTTCAAAAACCGCTTACAGTGCTGCGTAATATTTTAGTGGTAACAGTGATAAATTTTTTTTCCAGTATATTTTAGCGAATACAAAGTTCAAAAGAGCATTTATTTGAAATGGAAAATGTAACATTCATCGTTATATGTAACATTCAAAATGTCTTTACTCTCACTTTTAAACAACTTAATGAATCCTTGCTGAATAAAAGTATTAACAGTATTTCTATCAACAAAAAAGGAGAAAAATCTTTCTGACCCAAAACTTTTTAAATTTGGTTATAGTTTGGTCAGTTAAAGTTTTTTATCACGTATTAATTGTATTTGTAATGACTAAAATTAGTAAAGGCTAAAATGCTTGAATATGACAAAATGTTAACAAATCTTTTGTCAAAACACAATAGCTGTGTGAAAATGTACACTGGTTGCATAAGTTAAAGATGCATAACAATGTAGATTCATCCAGTGGACTGCAGTGTTGTCTCATCTTCACCAGAATGGGTTCAGCCCAAGTGCTGAGTCGAGATCTGGGCCTCATTTCCTGCTGCCCATGCCAAGACTGAAGTGTAATAGAGATGTTTAAAGCATATCTGCTTTGCTTGCATTCCATCATGTGCTGCTGCTAAAATAATAAGGGCACAGGTTACTTCAGGACAACTCCCTTTGAGCCACAATCGCATTGTTGTGATTGGCTCTTTCCTGAGGTTCCCCTTTGCTAAGAGTCGTAACAACTCCGAAAGCCACACTGACCGTATTTACAACACTAGTGACAGATGTTCCTACGAGCCGCACACTTCAAAGTAAGTCATTTTGACAGGAAGAGATTTATGTTCACTCCTTTCAATCCTCAAGACAAGTCACCTGTCTGTTTGTGTGCAAACTCATCCCTTCCAAAAGGCGAAACCCAAACAAACACGAGGACACATGAATATTACATTTCCCAAGATGCCCATGTGTCTATTACTGTGCGTTTATGGTGTTAAACATGGTAAATTGAGTAGACGGGGGAGAGAAACTGTCTCTGTGGGAGTTCTGGAGCCCATCATGCAGTGCTCTAAGAGCTATATTAACTTGTAATCAGATTCCACCAGTTCATTAAGGCTGTCTCCTCGTGCATCCCTTGGATGTTGAGGGAGGTGGCCACTTTTTTTTATTTGTGAAAGAGTCTGGTAGAGCAATGCCCACTGTAAAGCACAGAGCTGTAACAAGCCTGTAGTCTTTGTTCCGAGACTCAGACGCCTGAGGGGAGTTTGCACAAAGACGTGGATTCTGTTAGAAAGTCTTGTCATTTGTGTGGATATACAAGAAGAGAAATGTCAGGAGACTCTGATAGCAGAGGCAGCCTTGGATGTGTGAATGCACTGTATGCAGCTATACGTATGTGTGTGTGTGTTGTACGAGTGAGTGCATGTGTTTGCTAGCACAGCTCTACCCTATAGACATGCAGCAGGTCGCCTAGGTGATGCCGAATGTTCTTTCCTGTCTACAGGTCTCCTTTACACCCGGCATTAATGCATTTTCAGATCTCTGAAATTCGAAGATGGTCTGGAATGTTTTTTGCCCGTATTAAGGACATACATTATTCATTCAAGTATTTTAGGAATTACTATCTGATTAACAGAGCTGTAGGCTATATATGCTTTTTACCTGTATTGTTTACATACATAAATAAATAAAATACACATTAAACTACTTGTAAGTAAAATGTAACGATGTTACTTTGCAAAGAAGTTGTTCGAGCAGTGGTTTCACAGTGTTAAAAAAGAACAACAGATACTGTGGTCTTGTGATTTGCTCAGCAATATCTGATTATTTATGAATTCGACTCATTTTGTCTTTTCAAAGAGAGTTAGCCTAGAGCTATGCTAAGCTATTAACATACTAAACTAAGCTATTAGCTTGAAGGCTAACTAAAAAACACAAAAAGGTAAATGTTTTGCTTTAATAATACAATATGTGATATCTAACTAAATAAACAAAAAATAAAAAGAAACATGAAAAATGTTAATTGATGTCTATTTTTGATTAGGCATCAAGAGTACTAAGTACATCATAAAACGTATTCTTCCAGTTGATGGAGTAGCTTTGGGATCCAAGGGGGATAGGATTCTGAAGGGAGATTTTGGATGTCTATAATGTTTAACAAAAAACTAAGGACAAATCTGTATTTTTCATCTCTAAGTTACTTACTGATGTTTGTTCACAGAAAAAAGCTTAGGCTACTTGATACTGTATTTATCCTGGATTCTCTCAGCTTTCTCTCAGATTTCTTACTACGCTACATTCTGTGTCGCTCACTCTTCACTGCCCTTTTGGTGTAAGATACTAGCCAAAATACAGGCCAGATGCGTTTGTTTACCCTCAGACATAAACCTGAACTGCTTACTGACTGCATACCGTCATGACATCATTGCCTGTTGCATTGTAGCCTGCGCTATTGTTTCGGAGCATTCTAGGTATGGCGCAATCACTGAAAAGGTGAGAGGAGTCACACGCAGCTTTCTCATGCCTTTCTCTTTTTCTCTCTCTCTCTCTCGACTCGCAGACGCCATCAATAACAGGATGTTAATGCTAGACGGAATGCCTGCAGTCCGAGTCAAAGCAGAACCTCTGGAATCTGAGAGAGGGGTAAGAGAACAGTTGTTTTTCATACAAGTTTTGTCCTGACCTCTTATCCATTCTCTTGTACCACCCTCCACTTCTTTCACCCCTCACACGCCCACCCTCTCGCTGTGATACCCCTAATTACTCCCAGGCGTGTGTGTGTGTGGAGCAGCCCTGATGTGGAGAGCCACAGCTGAAACAGGAATGCTCCCAGGGCTTGCAGACAGAGCCACTGCAGCCAGGACAGCCATTTTGGCAGGGCACAAGCACAGATGCAGATACACTGCTGTTGAGAGTCGTTTTCTCTTTTGTGTCATTATTTCTTCATATGCTGCTTACCTAAGTGCGTATATACTCTACATGATCGGCCAGGCACATCTATTAGAATACTGTTCATCTATATATATCAGGGTTTTCAAACAAGCAAGAGGGTGCTAGGGGATCTGTGGAGCATTTCAATGAGAAAAAGTATTTTACATAATGTGTATTTTAGGGTTGTCAAAGTTAATGTGTTAACACATTCATCAAATATGTTTAACATATTTGTAATTAAAAGAAGAAGTTTTGCAAGCTTTTATAAGTATTTTCGGTTCTGTTTGTAATTTATTAATTATGATTTTTTTTAATCCTATTAACAGCCATAGCTTCTAACGGAAATAAATAAAAATATATTTGTAGTTATATATTAAACACTGTATATGGGGTCATGTTCAACATTATGTATACATTATGTATAAGTTTGTGGTCAGTAAGATTTAATGCTTTTTTTCAGCAAGGATGTATTCAGTTGATCAAAAGTGACAAAGATGTTTGGTTGGAAAAAATATTAGAAATAAACAGTTTTCATAAATAAAATGTTTTTATTTAAACAGTCTATTCATCAAAGAATCCTGAAAAAACTATATTCAACATTGATAATAATAAGAAATGTTTCTTAAGCACCACATAAACATATTCGAATGATTTCTGAAGGAATTAAAATATATTCAAATAGAAAGCAGTTGTTTGAAATTGTAATAATATTTCACAATATTAGTGTTTTTACTGTTTTTGATCAAATAAATGTAGTCTTGGTGAGTATTTCTCTTTAAAAAAAATAAAAATCTTACCATACAAACAGTTGTGCATCATGAAAAAAATGTGGATATTAATTTGTTTCAAAATAGGGATTGCCATATTCTGTGGTTCTTGAAAGTTTTAAAAGCCCTGAACTGTATTACTAACCTGTCACATTATCATAAGCTTTTGACTCAGCATAGCTTAGTGTATAAATTTGATTCTATTCAGTGAACTCCACATGAATTTCTCACAAAAGCAGATAATGGATAGACAAACCACTTTCTTAAATAGAGAACCTGTTAATAGTTGCGTCTGAGAGCCAACAACGTACCCTCGTTATGTTCTACCTCACAAGCCAGCATATCAACACCTTGTTTCCTTCCTGCGAAAGGCTGGTAGACGTATTTATCCATATGCGTCAAAATGCTGTCGAGCGCCAGGAAGTGTGCAACCTACACAATGACTCTTTGAAGTGCATCTCATTGCTCAAACATGGTCGTCATTCCGGTGGCCACTTGCCAAGACCTTGCTGAGAACGGTTTGCCCCAGTTAATGCCCTCACTTGCTAGACCGAGATTTCATGTAGGATCCTCAAATAAAGTAAAAGTCATCAGTAAAGAGCCAAGGTGGAAAGTACGCGCGGTTGAGGTTTGAAAACCTTTCTACAGAAACAACTTTTTATCACCTCAAAGCCTTTCATTTACATTTCATTCCATATGAAAGGGGGTCATGTGTGCCACTTTCAGTCTGCTATGGTTTACAGTTTCATCTTGTTTTCTTTCCTATTCACATTTAATCTCGAAATGTTGTATGTTGTGGATCAGCCAGTGATACCATATGAATAATCATCAGAGGTGTAAAGAGTACCTGAAAACCATATTTAAGTAAAAGTACAGATACTTTACAGCGAAAAAGACTCCATTACAAGTTAGAAGTCACCAATTTCAGTACGACTAGAGTAAAAGTTGTTAATGTTAAGTAATTTATATTTAACGCCTACATGCGCTGGACATGCTGGTTTCTGCCTTATCATCGGCTGCATGTTCTCATCTCATATGTGAAACGCCGGCGATTCAAGGAGCTGGTTAGAAAGGGTTTGTCCCTTTTGCTTGGAACACAAAAGATTACAGAGGCAGGTTTTTTCAATTAGATAGCGAGTCTGTTAAGCATGATGCTGATTGGTCATTAGAGGCACCTCCCTTCCCTTTCATACAACCCTCATTAGCAGGGTGCTGATTGCATGCTATGCTAATAGAAATTCACTCACTTGGTTTGATTACTACCCTGTCTGTGCAGCTGTGCTGCATTTTTAAAGAATAAAATACTAAAATTGACTAAAAATCTGACCATGTTCAGCATTTATTACAGCAAAAAACAAGATTATGTAAAAATAATAACATGCATTTTATATAAATGTGTTATTTGATTTGCGATCAGGTTAATGGGTGTTTATTATGAACCAGGAGGTTCTCTTGTTT
Source organism: Scardinius erythrophthalmus (assembly GCF_964197995.2). Taxonomy (NCBI): domain Eukaryota; kingdom Metazoa; phylum Chordata; class Actinopteri; order Cypriniformes; family Leuciscidae; genus Scardinius; species Scardinius erythrophthalmus. The sequence continues at coordinate 16,155,339 of NC_138226.1, read as the reverse complement.
AATTTGATATATGCCTATTTACTCAAAACATTCACCTAGAATACCCGTTATCTTTTTTCAATTGTTAGCCAATGTTTTCATGTGTTTGTTTAATAATGTCTTGCCAATTTGGTTGCTGTTTTAGAACATTTTAATAAATAAGTATTTTTTTTTATCAATATGCTTAAAATACAGTGGAGTTGGTGCAAGGGGTTAATGAGGGTTGGTGAAAAAAAAAAAGCTTTTTTTTTTTTTTTTTTAAATGTAAACTTGTTTGGCCTGCAAGAGAAAACTGACTTGGAGATATTTGCAGACCCTATAATCCCTTAATAGCCTCACCAGTCAATTGAGTAGAGCTGTGAAAAAGTTTCATTGTGCTTTTTCTTTTAGCCCAAAAACTCCTGAAAGAGACTAAATCACCAATGAACCATTGTTGTCAGCACTGTCACACTTTGCAGAAAGGGGTTTCTTTGTTCTTAATATACTGCTCTTTTCCCTGCCCAGTCATATCAGTATTGTAACCCTGACCTTAAGGTCATGTGTCCTGACCTGTGACAATGCCCTCTGAACCCTGAATGACTCCACCTGGTTTTTTACGGGTCATGTCAGCATATTTAATTGCCTGACATTTGTTTGTTTTTGGATTCAGATGCAGTTTTATTGTACCACATTCTGCTGATTCATGGGTCGGTAACGCTCAGAGTGACTCCACTTGTCCGGTGTAAAAATAGTATGAGCTCTGGGGGGAAAACTGTAATTTGCTACAGGCCCACTCAGTCTGCATAAAGAAAAGTGAGTCTATAAACAAAGTCAAGCCGCGATTCTGCAGCAGACCGTTTATCACATCTGCAGTCGCAATTCGAGAACTTTTCCCCTCGTTTTAATGTGCTGCTCTGTCATGATTAGCCGCCTGCTCAGGAGTGATCATTTCACTGTATGCGCTTACTGCAGAATTGAGCGCTTGGTCTGCTAGCACTTTAGGTGTTTTTGAGCAGACAAATATGTGGAGTTGACAGATCCTGTCTCCAAGATGTAGTTCTGATAGTTGAGAAAGCAAAAAAAAGTGAAGCTATGTTTTGTCCATTTTGCGGACCACAATTTGAATGTGCCGGTAATTGTTATAAATTATATTCTGAAAAGTTTTTCTTCATATTTTTGATTAACTGTATATTTTAACTCTTTTCCTGCCATTGAAAGAATTTTCCGTCGTTTGACACCACTTCTCCGCCATTGACTTGATTTTCCGATAATCCATGTTTTCACTGTTATGCGGTAGGGGCCTCTATTATGCATCTTCTGAAATAGTATTGAATCTCTGGATCTAAAAACAAGCGGAGAAGAAGCAGAAACATGTAAGCTAACGCGATCAACAAACATTGAACAGCATATAAATCAAAACTGCCTAACGTTAACGAATGAAATGTCGACCCAGGACGAGATATACGACTGTGCAAGCTTTGGGGGTGTTGATGGACTCGATCTGTTTTGATCACTGCTCTGAATCCAAACCGGTGGTGGCCTTTGACAAAAATGAGAATGTCTCAGCTTTTTTTCAGAATGTTGCTTTTTTTTGTGTTGATAAAAACAAATGCATGAAGCTAGAATAAAATGTTTTTTTTTTTTAAAAAAAGAAAAGAACAGAGCCTTTGCTTTTAAACAACAAAAAATTTAAGAAAATATTTGGTGGCCATTTTTAAAAAAAATGCTGACAGGGAAAGAGTTCATATTTAAATACAATTTAAAATATAAAAATTAACATAAAATATAATTATTTTTGAAAATGTTTGTTTAAAAAAAATCACTGAATTACTGTCATGATGCACATAAAAAAAAAGAACTCATCAATGAACGTTTGTGTCAGAAATTTGATTGAAGTTTTTTATGTATGTCTTCCTTGCAGTCACCCAAAGTGCACGGCTATCCTGATATGGAGGCGGTGCCAATCCTGCTTAGCAAAGTGAAGGCAGAACCTCCAGAAGACCTGCTCTCATCCGAGCAGTTCCAGACCCAGACGGAGCCCGTGGACCTGTCAATCAACAAAACACGGACGTCATCTCCTTCATCCAACACCTCACCCATTACCTCAGCCTTCTCTCCATCCTCCTCTTCATCATCGTCGTCCTCACCTTCCGTCATCGCCTCCATCTCCGCGGGAATGCCCTCCGTTTTGACACCCGGGCCGTTGGTGGGCTCTTCTCATGGAGTTAGAGGCAAGCAATTTTTGCACATCATCCACCCTGTTCCCCCTTCGAGCCCCAGTAAACTGCCCAGTCAGGTGCACCGTATCCCTGTGGTGGTGCAGTCGCTGCCCCTTATGTACACCACAGCCGTACGCTCTCCTTCCACCCTCAACTCCACCATCATGTTACCTCTCCTGGACGAGGCCAAGTGCCTGGGCAAAGGTAAGGACCTCATTTTAGATTGATTCCAGTTGATTCATTTTTCATACAGTTAAAAAGTAAGTTGATTCCTTCATTTGAAAAGTTGGAGGTTTGCAACTTAACAGTTTGAGAATTACTTCATTGATCACCAACTGTGCCCCTGGGTGAAGCACTTAACAACAACCCGCCCCAAGGGGAATGCTGAAATCAAATGAAATTTTGATCACAGGGGAAAAGAAATCAGCTGGAATGGGGAAAAAATGAAAGCTGATTAAAAGAATCTGTTTCGGATTTGTTTTTAACAGACTAGCTTCAGACAGCAGAATCTCTCTGTCCTTTCTTCACAATAAAGCACCACACTCATAATGACATGCAGATATGGGTTGATTGTCCTCAGCTGCCTGTGTACTTCCTGCTGTTAGGGAGTATGTGATGTGTGTCAGGCCTTGCATACGCATTGCTTCTGAAGTGGAGGGCATATAAACTAAAAGCCTAATTCCAAATCAAGCAAGCAGGGTGGGGAATTAATTCCTACCACCATCCAAATGCTAGTACTGTTTGGAGAGTGGCGGGTCATTTTGATTGATGTACCAGCCAATATGGCGGTCCACCTGCGAGCCATCTCAGATTGCCATTTGACGAAAAAATATGGTTGCTTTTTTAAAGAAAAGCATGTTTGTTGAAGTAATATTTGATTTAGATTTGGAAGTCATTTGAAAAGCTGACAAGGTGCATGTTGTCCCTATATACATTATTCAAGATATTCCTAGCACTTTGCTGCTTAACACACCCAAGCATGTGAGGTATTTTCACACTTGCTTCATTTCATCTAAAATTGCAGTATACTGCGTAAATGCTAATAGTGAACTAATAGTCTTTCACGTATGGACCAAAAATTAGATGAAAGGAAAAATGAAAACACTAAGAGAACTAATTTCTTTTTCACTTTGTTGAAACATTTTTTTTTTTAATTTGAAAGGTCAGAATTTCGTTCTTTTTAAAGAGAACTCAAATGTGAAAACACAATTGAGATTACAGCTACAGTGGAGAGATGTGCTTTTTACATTTGTTCAAGTTCACATATGGTTGTTTCTTCAACTTTTGCCACTTTTATATCCCAGTTTTTATTATACGTCTAGCCCACAGTTGCGGTGTAATTTTGTCTTTTTTTTTTTTTACCTCAAACAACAATTTTGCCCATAATAATGTTTTATATATAAGTTTGTGTACTCGTTTACCAAGGACACAACAGTGTTCAGTGAGGAATGAAACATGAGACATGATGTGTAGAAAAAAAAAACCCAAAAGAAAATGGTATGTACCATAATTTTATTATAGTAATTTCAATTACATTATGTGTATTCAGGATACATAATGTGTTAGCTGTGAAAATAGCCGTAGCAAGATTAAGGTGTCTTTTTATTTTAAAAAAAGAAGCTCAAAATGTCCTCTCCACCACAAAATTGTGAAATGTTAAGAAAAAAAATGACAAAAATTGTCCTGGAATGCATGTTTGGCCTCTGTTGGACATTGTTAGTAGACAAATTTACTAGTGAGAGAAAGAAAAGTCTAACTAAAAGTCAACAGGGCCAAAAGTGCCCATAGTTTAAGAAACATCCATATATAGGGAGTTGTATATGTTTATATTGAATAAATAAAAGTCCCCACCCTACAGCTACTGTAAGGCCCACAGTTATGCAGTATCTTAAGACACTAATCATCCTTGGATGAATGTGGTTTCTTCAAATGTAGGATCTGTGTCATTGTCTCAATTCCAAGGTCATGCAGAAAGGTCCCACATGCCCTAATCAGAAGCACACATCTTGCATGGTGCGTTCCCAAACTCTCGAGACCTCACCGGACTGCTGTTTATGGTTGGTTTCCTGTAGGGCGAGTTTTAATACTCTGGCAGTAAGCCATGATGTTCTGGGTGTTGCTGTCAAATGGTGTTCGGCCCGAGTGGAGGGCACAAGGGAGCTGTTTGTTGCTCAACCTCTTGTTTATCTGGGAAGGGTGTCTGTCCCAAATGGTTGGGCAGGGCTGGGCATCCTGTTAGAAGGAGGATTTAAATACTGGGTGTCTCGCTCAGCTTCAGATGAGGAAAGAAAGGAAAAACAAGGTTTGCATAATGGGGTGGGGCGGATATTGAAGATGGGTGGCACCGCGAGCAGTCAGGCACATAGCAACATGGACTCCACCCAGAGAGCTCCGAAACAGCACAGAGGAAATGGGGTCAGACCTGGGCGGGGTCAACAGGGTAGCAGACGGTGAGATGCTTACATGATAGTGAGACAGTTACATTTTACCACTATATTGAGACACCAGTATGCACCGATCAGCACTTACATGTAAATGTTTTCATCATGGCCAGTGACAGCTGGAAACACAATGGACAGCGCACACTTTTACATGCTCACGCATACTCGTGTACAGGTTGCCAGGGGGAGGTGGGAGGGGGTGTGCCCTTCTCCACAGCTCTGTCTCCGGCTGAGTTACCATGGAAACAGGCTATGGCTGGAAACAACAGGAGAAAGAAACCATGGGGTTTGCTTCACCACCTCTTATGAACTCTCGCTTTTGTCATTGCCTTTATATGGTCGTTTTTAAGGAATATCCATGCAAGCTATGAACTGTAGGTAGCTTGAATGGATTATGGTGGAAACAGTCATCAGAGGGAGTACAGAGACAGGCCATTTTATTTGTGAATGCTGTCTATAATATCTGTCTATACTATCGAGTAAATTCAAAATTATAATTTTTTTTAAAGGTGGTTTTTCATGATTTAGTCTTGCATATTTTAGTTTAGGTATATAGCACATTAAAAAGTGCAGCACAAACTAAAAAGACAAATAAAATGAAATAAAAAAAATACAATTTCAAAAATATAATGCAAATAAGAAGTTATCAAATATTTGAGTGCATTAAAAATAATCAGGGGAATCAACAGTATACAAATATGATTCTGGATCTGTTTTAAACATTGATCTTGTATCATAATGTAATGTAGAATATAGTGTTTTGAATTGTTTTGCATTATACAGATGTTGTAATCTGCAATCATATGCCATAACTGATTTGTGTCTGCAATGGAGTAGACACAATGGAGAAGGAGAGAGAAAAGCTCCAGGCTCTTGTAATGTGTCCAATTAATCTTTCAATGAAATCCTCCGTTAGTTTTTGCTGAGCGTTTGTGGCTAAAGTGGATGTTTAAGCTACCCTTGCAAAAGGCATAGAAACAGCTTATGGCTAACGGTAAAAAGCAATAGGTGTGAAGCTAGACCAGTGCATGTGATGTTTACTTAATGGTTCTTTACTAGTAAGTTGCACGTCAAAAGTGGAGTGCTGGTCTGTTCTCACAGGATTGTATGTACACTACTGTTCAAAAGTTTTGGCTCTGTTAGATTTTTTTAAATATTTTGGAAAAATCTCTTATGCTCGCCAAGGCTGCATCTACTTGATCAAAAATACAGCAAAAGTATTGCAAAATATTATTATAATCTGTATATATATGATTATTATATCTGTAATCATGTTAAAGTTTTTAATGTCACTTTTGGCCAATTTAATGCATTCTTTCTGAATGAAATAATTGATATAAAATAATAAAATCATGCTGAGTACAAACTTTTGAGATTTTTTATTTTTTTTTAAACATTATCAGCGTGTAGTTTGAGTGTTTTTTGCTGAGGTGCATTGTCTGCAGTGGCAGCTCAAAAAAAATCATGGCCCTCAAACATTTTACGTTTTACACCGAAATGCTTCTGAGATCAAATAACTGACATCTTAAGTGTTCCCATCATTCATACAGATTTTCATAAATTGGCAGCATAACTATGTCCAACACCCAAGAAACAAAGGGTGAGTGGCAGCACAGTGCTGTTGTCTTTAGACGCTCTCCGGGCATCTGATCGCCTGTGCTGGTGACATGCCCGCAGGACACACCGCCCTAGGCTGATTGGGAGACAGCACGGACACCTCTGATCCGGGATCAGGTCTGACAGACTGCTGAGAGAGCAGCGAATTAGAAGCGTAGCCCTGCAGCCTGGACTAACCCACATAATATTAACAAAGCTTTGAGTCAGGGAGAATGCTGCTCTCAATCTGTGGGGAATGAGATACAGTAATCAGAGACGGGTGTTCTGTGACCGCCAGTCTAAAACACTGACATACAGCAAGACATATGCAGGAGTGTCTGAATTAAAAACCTGTAATTGATGACAAACTCACAAACAAGCACACGCCTGAAATGTATCATATGCTATTAAAATACACGATGTCTTCGTATTACATTATGTCCGAACCAGGACATGATAAAGCATCAATATTTTTCCATTTATGCATTCGGTAGTTGCTTCTAATCAAGGTTTACTTTTTTTTTTTTTTTTTTTTTTTAAGGCTAATAACTGTATGTTCTGATTGTCTGGGATTCTGTCACTTCATACCATTGTTGTTATTGTTAACTAAAACTATTAAGAATCCTTTACAATAATTGAAATAAAGCTGAAATATAATCAAATATAAATATTAAATGAAAACCTTAAAATAATTGTTGCCTTGGCACCTAACTGAAATAAATAAGTTTAAGTACTAAATTACTTAAAACATTTTAAATAAAAATAACAAAATTGCTACAAATAAAATGTCGCTGGAAATGCTGTTGTATTGTGGCTGGTTACCAATATGTTTTAATATACCAGTTTTTAGGTGCTGTAAGATAAAGGGTGTTTCTTTTACTATGGACCCTTTTGGCCCTGTGCAACTTTTAGTAAATAAACCGCAGGGTCATTTCAACCATCTCAAAATGATGTGCTGTGTTTAATATCAGTCTGTGGTTTAAATTATATTTATAACATTTTTGGGCATTTGAAAAGTTTCAAATATAAATAATGAAGGCACGATAATGTTTCCAAGACAGTTAATGTGACCTTAATACAATTAACAGAAAAAAAAGTTGAAATCTGTTCGTTTGAATAAAAATCAACCCCTGGGACATTAAGGTGCCAAAAGTTGAAGAAACACCCTGAAATGCTGTGCTAATTCCTGCTCGGCGTCATGTAGCATATTGTGAGCTTCTGAATGGGAATGAGAATGTCCTCGGGCAGAGCGCATATTACAGTCATGTAACTAACCTCCTCCTCTGTTGTTCTCCCCCTGCGGCAGCACAAACAGACCCCAATGGCTTGTCACCAAGACAAATCAAAAGTGACAGTGATGATGACGACCTGCCAAACGTGACCTTGGACAGTGTTAATGAAACAGGATCCACAGCGCTGTCTATAGCACGAGCAGTGCAGGAGTGAGTATCCTCCAAAGACACACTCTCACAAACACACCAGCATGCACTGGAAATCAAGCTCCAACATATGCAGACTGACAATCCTCTGCTAGAAAATTGTATCGACGTACTGCTAACAGTCAATTTGGAGATTCTGCTTTGTAGTTTGACTTTAAAGTAGTGGAACCAAGGCCCCCCTTAGTCCAAGATTCAAAGGCCCTTCCATCTGCTGATATGCACTTGTTGTAATAAAAAATAAATAAACTAGAAAATATGATGATAGTTTAATGTTGTACATCTGGATTTTTAGTGTATTGTTTTAGCATTTTAACTAGGATTTTGTTAATAAAACTAATTAATTTTGTTCATAGACAGGGTTTATGTTAAGCCAGGAGTAGGCCTTTCAATTAGGACATTTAAGTAGCTTTTATAAATGTGCCTTAAAAAAAATTAGAGACAAAACAAAGGCACTGACATATTTTAAGGTATGTCAGTGCAAGTTGCTTTCAGTTAAAACAGTTAAAACATGCATTTTAGTCTGGGACTTGGCTTAAGCCTTGTCTGTGAAACCAGGGGTTAATATAAATAATTTGAATACTTATTGGGGCCCCCTGGTTAAGAACCACTGCTTTAAAGAGGTTGTTCACCCAAAACTTATAATTTATTTACAGTTTTGTGTTGTTCCCACTGTTTGACTTTCTTTTTCCTGCGAAACATAAAAAAGATATATTTAAAACATGTATTTGTGTTTATTTTTGTCTGTACAGTGAATGTCAGTGGGGTCCAATCAGTGTTGTTTTAAACCTCTTTGACTTTCACTGTATGGAGAAACAGTTGACACACTCTTGAAAATATCTTCTTTTGTGGTCCCCAGAGAACAAAAAGTCATGCAGGTTTAGAACGACAAGAGTGTGAATTAATGATCATTTTTGGATGAACTATCCCTTTAATTTATTAAACAGTTGGAAATGAACACCTATCAAAAGACTTGTGCAAACTGTGAAGCGTTTCCTTAAATGCCATTCTTTGAAATACCAGCTCTTTGGTAACATTAGCTGTCATCTCCCATTCTTGTCTGCACAACTCCACGTGTCTTTACTCAGATGAGGTAGTCGTCCCATTAAAGACAGTGACATGATCAAAACCAGAAGACTCTCAAGCCTGCAGGCTGTAAAAAACACAGTCTAGGACTTCTCCCAAAGAGTTTTCCATGAGCCAGCCCCCTACCAGCACCCTGTCGTCTGCCTGTTATTTAGGCAAATGGTTTGGAAAGTATTCCTGGATTCCTCTGTATGTCAGAGCTCATGCACTGATACCGTGCAAATGTTTCCCTTTGCTCCGAATGTGATGCGAACGAACGGTACTAGGACTTTGCCCCCCAGTGCAGCAGAATGCCAAAACACAGTTTAACCAGGTTTGCAAGAATGGTGTTATTGGGAGAGCTGCTGCTTTTGGCTGTTTACAGAGAGAGTGAGAGAGAGAGAGAGATGGAGAAAGAGGTCATGTGTGCAGCTGTGTTCATTCTAGCATGTGAAATAAGATAACATTGTGGGCAGCGTCACCATAAAATACTCTGATAGCATGGCGGACTCAATGGACATGAACAAATAAGCATTTATCACATCAAGGAAGTGTTTGATGAAGAATATTGTCATTTAACTGGGTCAGTGTTTTTTGCGCAGTAATCGAAGCGGAAAATACGAAATGCTGGGCAATAAAATGCAGTCTAAACTGAGACCAGAGCGTCTAACGGTAGGAGTGATGCCTTCCCTTTGAGGGGTGAGTTTGTGGACGCATAGGTTGGCTGGCACCGTGAAGCCCGCGGGACTAAAATAACCGGGCTCACGGACCTGTCAGAGGCCGACCCAAAATTACTCAGTCTCCACTATAAGACTGTCCTCAACACCAGACGAGCCAATTTAGGAGACAGAGAACTGCTAGCTCTGCACTTAATTTAAATATCCATGCTGCTAAAGAAGCCGTCCATTACATCGGGGCACTCTGAGCGAGAGGCCAGATGTGTTATGTGCTGATATCTGGCTTTAACTTACTGATATCAGTTTCAGAAGAACAGATGAAAAGCCTGTGTCCAACTTTCACATCTCTGAGTGACAAATGCATCTACTGTATGTGGGTTGCTGTATTTTGTGTGTTCAAAACAGCCTCTGCTAAATCTATGAATCCCTATGGGAAAGGGACTATAATATCGTTAAAGTGGCCGTGGCAGGTTCATTTGGGTCCCTCGAGTCCCAAATGTCTGGTCATTCGGTCAGACAGGTTGGGAGTGTGGCTACACACACACAGACACACATGCAACTACACACTTTCAGTTCTTTTAGGACAGAAACACATTTGCATGTTCCTGCATTACTGCGGCATTATCAAACTTCAGTATTAAGGATGCATGATTATATTAATTATTATTTACTGCTGTGGCCTATTTTAGATATTTATTGACTTATATTGGATAGTTTTGCCATCGACTAGTGCTGACTAATTCATATAGTAGATTATTAAATATAAATAATAAATATGAATATTTTATCAATACTAAGTGAGCTATCCTTTTATGTCTAGACTCTAGAGACATGCAGTAGTCTAACCTAATCTCTCCCTCTCTCCCTGGTTCTTCACTGTCATTCCTTTCTGAAGCCTGCTTTCTCTTTGTGGGATTGCAGGATGAGATGCAGGTCTTGTTGTGACAAATGTTTAGGGGAGCGTATCAGAACACCCGGAGCCCTCAGCAGAAAGCTTACTTCGCTGGTCACTCTGAAGGGAGAGCTGAGACAAAAGGAGCTCAATTCAGTCTTATTTGAAACATTTCAGAACCAAACAATTCATACACCCCACCCCCAAACACACAGACAAAAGCACAAAGCCAGGATGACAGGTTTATGCAGGGTTTACACAAGAGCTGTTTCAAAGGTCTAGGCATCATCTGGGCTGCAAAGCTCTTCTATGTTCTACAGTAAGTGACGGCACTAGCATTATGTTGGACATGGATGGATCAGTGGCTGGACATGGACAAAGGCTTTGATTGAACTAAAATTGTATATAAAAGCGAAGAAAAAAGTGGGGTATAAACTAAAAGTAGCTCGGTCCTCATCGTGCTGGGGGATGTGAGGGTTGGGCTGGGCAAAATAGGGGTCCATCCAACCAGGAGGTCATCCTAGAACCCGCCTGGTGTTGTCGCACCAGAATCTAGAGGACACCTGGTGCCTACAGGGAGGACGGCAGATGTGTGAGACTGGATGACAGTCCTCTTGGCCAGATGTTTATTACATTATAGATTTAAATTAAAGATCTTCTGAAAATGGATTTAGCTGATATCAATATCTTAATAATATATAATTATATGATAATAAATCATTTTGGATTTTAAAGACATTAATACTTTTATTCAGCAAGTGTCAAGGACACATTCAATTGTAAAAAATAAAAAAAATATTACAAAAGTTTTCTATTTCAAATAAATGCTGAATAGGCTGCTGAAAATTCAGCTTTGCCTTGACAGGATTTCAATTCCGTTTTAAAATGTATTACAATAGAAAACAGCTTTTTAAAATTGTAATAATATTTCACAACATTTTATTGTATTTTTGAACAAGAAAAAAAATGCAGCCTTGGAAAATCTTACCGGCCCTAAAATGTTGAACGGTAGTGTGTTTATATTCATTTTAATATTTAATTTCCCTCACGTGTTTGTGAGCTGTAATTATAAAGTAATTTTTTACGTTTTTTTTTTTTTTGATGTATAGCTTTGGCTGATTGAATAACATAATATATTGGTCGACGTCTATTGACAATGCACCTGATTTGAGAAGGACAATAAGGGAAGAGTCGTCTGTACAGTACCTGTCAGGTGAATATATATTTTCAAGTCCACGATTCAGACTACTGTATCACTATTTATGTCAGTGGCGTCCCCTCTGAAATATATTAGACTGTAAACATCCTGTGAGAGTTCTTTCCACTGTAAATCCTGTCACTCCCTTCATGCTCCCTCACTCCCTCCAAGCTCTCCTTCCAACATCAACCCCCCTACATTTTTATCTTGCCACCAACTTTCATTCTCACAGAAACTCTCTGTGACTCTCTTTCGCTGTAATTTATCTGAGAGAAAAAAACAACCTGTTTGGCTCATTGCCTCTTTCTCGGCTTCTCTTTGTCTCCTCTTCTCAATTTCACTTCTCCCCTCCTGGGTCTCTTTCTCTCTCTCTCTTTCACTCTCTGTGTGCTTTTGCTCGAGGCAGCGAGAGAAAGTTCAGCCTCATTTCTCACACATTGGCTCATTTCCGCTAGGCCTTCGCTTGGCAGCGCACCAACACCAACAGGTGACCCAGGAGCAGAGGAGAAACAGGAAGTGGGCTGCGTGTGGTGGAGACAGTTCACTGGAGGGGTTGTCTGGCTCCGCCCCCCCCCCCCGCCCCCCCCCCCTAGGCCCAGCCCATGCCAATCAGCAAAGCAGGGGACATACAGCTCTTATTACCTTAGAAGGGAAGGCGAGCGAGGACAATGTAATGTAATTAGGCGCTCCTCTCTGTCTCTACCTATGGGAGAAATGGAACAAAACGACTAGTACACTCTCTCGCTTTCAAACACAGCGTGTCCTCACACTTACGTGGCTCTCTGCTCTTCTCCAACAGTTCAGTGAGCTCATTGGTTGATATCATGTACAAATCCTCTCAATGAGAGCCAGCTTTACAGTCTGAAATCGGGCCCACCGTCTGGAATGGCAATAATTCATTTTCCCACAGCAATCAGAACAGACAGTGTGTTAATACTGTGCAGTTTTATGCATCTGATCCTGCATTATTGTGATTTGGAATAAGTACGTAAAAACATTCTCTTGGATTTTACTAACAGCAAACTAACAGGCAACAAATGTCACATCTCTATAAGAATTATGGCTGGTTTTGTACGAAAAAAAAAGGCATGTTTTTTGGCCTCTGAACAGTTGTCTTGTACCATCAAAATGCAGCTAGCCTACAGCGCCATCTAGTGATACATTTTGAGTAGAACATTAGCAATAAGTAAAAAAAAAAAACCATTCTGATAAAAATCAGTAAAATATTGCTTAGAGAATACATTTTAATCAGTATATATATATATACTGAGAAAAATCTGTAAAATATTGCTTAGAGAATACATTTATATATATATATATATATATATATATACACACACTCACTGGTTATTTATTTAGGCATGTAGACATGATCAAGACAGTCTGCTGAAGTTCAAACTGAGCATCAGAATGTGGAAGAAAGTGGTATGGTTGTTGGTACTAGGCAGGCTGGTCTGAGTATTTCATATACTGCTGATCTACTGGGGTTTTCTCACACAACCATCTCTAGAGATTACAGAGAATGATCTGAAAAGAGAAAATTTCCAGTGAGCGGCAGTTTTGTGGGCAAAAATGCCTTGTTGATACTAGAGGTCAGGAAAGAAGAACAGGAAACCGAGGCTACAGTTCACACAGGCTCATCGAAATTGCACAATAGAAAATTGGAAAAATGTTGCCTGGTCTGAGGAGTCTTGATTTCTGCTGCGACATTCAGGTGGTTGGGTCAGAATTTTGAAGTAAACAACATAAAAGCATGGCTCCATCCTGCCTTGTATTAATGGTTCAGGCTGGTGCTGGTGGTGTAATGGTGTGGAGGGTATTTTATTGGCACTCTTTGGGGCCCTTAATACCAACTGAGCATCATTTTAACACCGCAGCCTACCTGAGCATTGTTGCTGACCATGTCCATCCCTTTATGACCACAGTGTAAAAACCTTCTGATGGCTACTTCCAGCAGTATAACGCAGCATGTCACTGTTCAAATCATCTCAAACTGGTTTCTTGAACATGACAATGAGTTCACTAAATAGAGCACTTTTGGGTTGTGGTGGAACAGGAGATTCACATCATGCAAGTGCAGCCAACAAATCTGCAGCAACTTTGTGATGCTATCATGTCAATATGAACCAAAATCTCTGAGAAATGTTTTTAGCACCTTTTTGAATCTATGCCATGAAGAATTAAAGCAAATTTAAGGCAAAACCATATATACATACATATACAGTACATATATATATATAATGTATGTGTGTGTGTGTGTGTGTGTGTATTATTCAAATGTTCTTTTTAAGAAATTAATACTTTTATTCAGCAATAACACATCAAATTGATCAATAGTGACAGTAAAGACATCTAAAATATTACAAAATATTTGTATTTCAAATACATTTTATGACAGTTTCAAATGAACATTCTGCTTCCAACATTTGTAATGATAATGTTTCTTGACCAGCAAATTATTTCTGAAGAATAACCTGACTGAAGACTGGAGTATTGGCTTTTCCATCAAAGGAATAAATTATATTTAAAAATATATTAAAGTTGAAAACGATTTTAAATTGTAATATTGGTTAACAATATTATTGATCAAATAAATGCATCCTTGGCGAGCATAAGAGACTTCTTTCAAAAGCATAAAAACATTATTAGTGACCCTAGCTTGTGAGGAAAAGTCAGTAGAAAGATGTTTCTTTCCATTATTTACTTCTTATTGCATTACATTAAGATGGCAAGCTAACATTCACAGCTGAGGTGAAATATGATTTCATTCGCCACACTGCGAGCGCTGCTGCTGAAAATTAGTGCTTGAAACACTTTATCATAATAAAGATAACATGTAATACATGTAGACACATGCAAACGTGGTCCATGTCTAAGTACTACTGCTTTAAAATCATGGCACCACATGGTGGCAGCAATTGGCTTGTGTACATGCTGCTGTGTTAAGGATGCTGAACAAGTTAGTCAGTTGGCTATTTCCTGCAACATTGTAATGTTTAATTCAGTGTGATTAAAATATCTTTCTCTCTGCCTCAGTTCCATGTCACCATTCAGTATTGAGAGCATTCGACGGCCACAGCCACCTGAATCTCCAGACTCCAAGAAAAGACGCATCCACAGGTGTGACTTTGCAGGCTGTAATAAGGTTTATACTAAGAGCTCCCATTTAAAGGCACACCGGAGGACACACACAGGTGAGTGAGCACACAAATGCTGTCCATACACATAGTTTCGCTACCAATTTATTTGATTTTGGGGGATTCTAGTAAACCAGTCGTGATTGGTTCAGATTTTACGAATTGCGTCTGTGTCTCTTTTTGCTTAAGTGTGATCCATTATCTCCACCAGGTGAGAAGCCATACAAGTGCACCTGGGACGGCTGCACATGGAAGTTCGCCCGCTCGGACGAGTTGACACGGCATTACCGTAAACACACAGGGGTCAAACCCTTTAAGTGTGGGGACTGCGACCGAAGCTTTTCACGCTCGGACCATCTGGCCCTGCATCGTCGCAGACACATGCTGGTCTGAATCCACACACACACGGGAGAGCTGGATCTCCCCCAATAGTGTTCAGCTGGGCTGGATACAAAAATGGCCATCCCTGCCCCTGAGAAAGAGAGAAAGAGAGAGAGAGAGAGAGAGAGAGAGAGAGGAGTACAATGCTTTCCTCACATTTGCAGAGCTAAACAGGGTCCATTCAGGGAAGGGAGGAGGCTCATCTACAGGCCTGAAACATTTGGAGTCCAGGATGTTGATTGTCTCATGTGTGTTCAAAGGAATATTTCCCTCGGACAAACTGATTTTTTCATTCTGAATCATCCTTGTGTTCTGTTTAAACATGGCTGCTTCTCGGTCGACATCTACAATGTGAAGGAACGCAGAGTGGAAGGGCTTTACGTGTTGTTCAGGCAGACGCAAAGGGGAGCTTGACCGGGAATTGTATGCTTGCACAATTTTTTTACATTTACATTATTGTGGAACATCAAGAGCCAGACACATCTGTGAAGGATCATGCAGTTCTTCTGATGACGGAGACTTTGGGCCAGTGATTCTGGAGGTTTCAGAGGTTGCCATTTACAGGTTAACATACCAGCGAATGAGATTACGCAACAAAAACAACTTATGTTTTGGGTCATTATATCTTCTGTTCCCCACAACTGTTGATTTGAAACTGAAATTGATTCAATTTGATGAACAGACAAAACATGCTTGGGCTTCTGCAGTCTGCCATCCACATTTGTCTTAATTTCATCACACTAACTCACTAATTAGAGTAAATCTGGATAATGAGGGTCTACTCAGACTGGTAACTTGAGGTAGAAGAGCAATATACTCATTCTGAGCTGGTCTGGCTCTTACACTTATACAGTACGTACATATCTATCTATCTATCTATCTATCTATCTATCTATCTATCTATCTGTATGTACAGTACGTACTTACATCAGGTGGCATTGAAACACGGACAAAACTTTGGATTTCTACCAGTGCCGCTTTGTTTTCTATAATTCCTATACCTCTTTTATTTATAGTGGATTTCTAGCTGCCACATTTTGGAGGTGAAGTCGCTTTGTAGAATATGCAGAGGAATCCTCTGTTTTCTTTTCCTTTTGTGAGATTGCTTTTGGACTATGAAGCCTAGATGTAATTTATGGTCAGTACAACAGCATTGATAGGCTTTGTCCTTTACTTTGTATTTACTGAAGTACTGTAAGTACTGTGTTAATGCTTCAGTTAAAGTCTTTGCAAACATCAGTGCATTCATTTGTTAATTATTTTAAAAACACTTCAAGTAGTTAATGCATTGGGTAACATTGAACTAACAATGTACACTACTTTTCAAAAGTTTGGTGTCTATATTAATACTTTGTTTTTGAAAGAAGTCTCTTATGTTCACCAAGGCTGCAGTTAATTGATCAAATATACAGTAAAACAATAATAATGAGAATTAATATTACAATTTGAAATAACCGTATTTTATTTTAATATATCATGTATTAATATATATATAATATACAATTAAATGTATTCCTGTGGTGGCAAAGCTGAATTTTCAGCATCATTTAAATATGCTTTCTGCCCAAGAAACATTTTTTATTATTAATAATAATGTTGAAAACAGTTGTGCTGATTAATATTTTTCTGGAAACAGTGATAAAAAATAATAATTCAGGATTCTTTAAAGAATAGAAAGTTAAAAGGAACTGCGTTTATTTGAAATTAAAAAAAAAACGCTTGTAACATTATTACTGTTTTTATTGTCACTTTTGATCAATTTAATACATCCTTGCTGAGTAAAAATGTTAATACAAATAAAAATCTTTCTGACCCCAAACTTTTGAAAGGAAGTGTGCAGTACAACAGTATTTAAAGCGTTTATAAATCTAGGTAAATGGTAAATTATAACTATACAATTTTTCAGTTCATGATATATTATACAATTCATGTTTATAATATAATACTGTTAGTTTAAACAACTTGAAATGTTCAAATGTAGGCTATTAGTTTATGTAAAAATTACCATTAACCCAGATTAGTAAGTGCTATTCAATTTATTTCATGGTTAGTTCATAATACCTTATGTATTAACTAATATTAATGAATTGAACCTTCTTATAAAATGTTACCAATGTTTTTTACACATAGCTTTTCATCACACCATTTGGACAA
Organism: Scardinius erythrophthalmus; assembly: GCF_964197995.2. Lineage (NCBI taxonomy): Eukaryota > Metazoa > Chordata > Actinopteri > Cypriniformes > Leuciscidae > Scardinius > Scardinius erythrophthalmus. The sequence goes on along the minus strand of NC_138226.1, from coordinate 16,138,185 downwards.
TCCCCAAAGTGACCAGTAGAGGGCGGCCAGTGAGCTAAATTTCTCTGCAATGCTGTTTAAAAAAAAACTATCTATCTATCTATCTATCTATCTATCTATCTATCTATCTATCTATCTATCTATCTATCTATCTATCTATCTATCTATCTATCTATCTATCTATCTATCTATCTATCTATCTATCTATCTATCTATCTATCTATCTATCTATCTATCTTAAAGGCATTTCTTAACTTATCAGTATATAGACACACACACTACAATAACTTAGATACTCAAAAGAAGCAATATGCCACACTTGTATGAATACAAGTAATTTAATTTAACTCATACTGTACCCAGATAAATCCACTGTACGTTCCCCATGATCGAGTTCATGTTTCTGAAAGGACATCTGTAATAAGCTGTCAAAGACTTCTGTCCCTTTGATCCAAATGCACTTTCAAGTGGCTACACAAAGCCATGTGATCGCTTCTCAAATGATTAGATATTACTATAATTTACATTGCGAAAAGCCACTTGACTGCATGCACAGACAGATCAGGTGATCAAACACACTGACTAAATCTACAATCAATCACACAGTTGCTGGTGCATGTAGGAACTTTTCGTCACCAACAAAAGAAAACTGAAGTGCTGTGAAAGGAAACATGTCAAGAAACATTCTTTACATAGTAACCGTTTGTCAGTTAGAGACGACCAATCAATTTCTAGCATTTTTTTTTTTTGTTTGTTCGTTCGTTCGTTCTGAAGTATTATGATCCACCATGTTTTATGTCCCTCACTATGTATTTGTGTACACACGTGTGTATTCTGTTGTTTATGGGCTTGAACATAACATGAGCACCTTGTTTTTATGAAGTAAGGAAGTAATTATTTTAAGGTAGATGTGACATTAATCACCAATGTATCTTATCATATTCTGTATTTTGAAGCGTGTCTATAATGTGGGACACTTCATCAGCATATGACTATTTTCTGTACAAAAAAAAAATACTTTTAAAGATGTTGTAATATATGTGAAAGTGAAAAGATATTGCTCCGTTTTACAGGCTGTAAATACCTATCAAAATAGGGCTTTTTTAAAATACAAGGGATTATCTTTATACGTAATATGCAGATTTTTCAGAGACATTCATTTAGCTAATATAATAAAAAAAAGTGTTCAACTGTTCTACAGTAAGTGTGAGAACAATAAAGGCTTGTCATCTTAAAGAGATAAATCAGCCAAAACTGAAAAATCTGTCATCATTTACCCACCCTCATGTTGACCGAAACCAGTATGACTTTCTTCTGGAACATAAAAGAAGATATTTTGAAGGTTTTTCTTTCACTGTATGGACAAAAAAAGCTTCAATATATATAAGAAAGAAAATCATACAGGTTTGAAATGACATGTGGGTGAGTAAATTATGTCCGAATTTTCATATTTGGGTGACCTATCCTTATTAACGCACATGTAGGACCGGTTCGAGCCCTGCTCTGAGCTGGCCGAGTGAAACCGGTTGCAGTTGCATGTAGTTTTTATAAAAAAAATCAAATTAAATGTTCATTACAGTATTCAGGCGGTGCTGCCTCATTTTTAGCAACTATTTCAATGTTTTTATACTGACTCTTAAAATGTGAATGAAGTAAAAACAACCCAATGAAAACAGTGTATCCAGCACAGTATGCAAGAGTCATAAGCAACAAATATAGTGATCAATATTCTACTGGAAAGAGTTCAGAAAAATAAAGGGTTGTTTTACTCAATTCTGCATTACTTTCCCTCTCCTTTGACATTCTTATGTTTTTTGCGGCATAATTTTGCAAAGGCAAACAGGGTCAAAGTTATGCAATAATGACGAGTGCCTAGTATTATTAAGATCCTCACGTACATGAAGTCACAGTTTCCCTGGTTTAATCACCCAGACACGTTCTTTTAAAATGCACTGAGCCTTATGAACCATTTTGAAGCTGTAAATATCCAGGTTGGTGTTTGTTGAACATTCTTTATGTGTCTCCTATGGAAGCTGCATAAGATTTCTATGGTTATACTCACCTACGGAAGGACACATTTGCTTAATTAACAGGACTCCGGTTTACCTCTGACTTCATAAAGTCGTGTGAACTTCTGATGCGCCCCCAGTTATGGAAATCGAGGAAATATTCTGAATGTTAAGACACTGGTGGTACGGTGTAATAATTCCTCCGTGAGCAGCATTTCCCCTCCTTCGGTCTCTGTAAAATATTACCTTTGTTTATGTATTTGCTTTACTTTCTTTGGAATCAAGTATTTACTCAATGGCCTTTGTTTCTTGTTTTGCTGATATTCTGTAATTATCTTTCTTGTATTTATGTATAGTGTGTGTATTTGTAAATATATTCAGAGCTTTTTGTTTTTGGTTTTATTGTAAAGTTGTGATATTTTCCCCAGCTGATCTTCAAAGGGATTCCCTTCCCATTGGAGGATGTCACGTCCCGATCGTTTCAGAGGTTAAAAGTGTTTCAGCTTTATTTTGCTTCTCCAGAAGTCGTCTAAATATTCTGTGCTTTTTGCTATTCTCTGTATTTTCTTTCTTTTCCAGAAGATTGAGCTGTGAATTGAAATTGAGGTTATACATTATACTTGTTTGATAATCTAATTGGAGGCATGGAAGTTAATAAACTTGCATTTTGTATGGAACATATTGGCATAAAGTCTTGTATTTACATTTACTTCACGTTAACATTTCAAAACTGTTAATAGAATAAAGATGTTCAGTCCTAAAACCTGAAAAATTTGCATTTTTGTCCCATGAATTCCCATGAGAATTTATGTATTTTTATAGCATTTGAATTATAGTAATATAACATTAAGCAAGTTGCTAACAAGTACTAAAGCTACCATATTTATAAAAAAAAAAAAAAAAACACAAAAAAACATTGAAATTCCTAAGGGACGCTAATGGCAAATTCGTTTTACAGGTTGCACAACAAACTGACATCATGACTGAACAGCTCTAGAACAGAAAATGAACACTACCATTTAAAAGTTTGGTGTTGGTCTTTTTAATTAAGACGTTTATTCAGCAAAGATGCATTAAATTGTGACAAAAAGTGACAGTGAAGCAATCTATAATGTTCCATTTAAGGAACATTATATGGAACATAAGGCACATTCTATTTTAAATAAATTGTTCTTTTGAAATTTCTATTAAAGAATCCTGATTTTTTTTATTTTTATTTTATCATGGTTTCCACCAAAATTTCATGCTGTACAACTGTTTTCAACATTAATAAAGGTTTCTTGAGCACCAAATCAGCATATTAGAAGGATTTCTGAAGGATCATGTGACACTAAAGACTGGAGTAAAAATGCTGAAAATGAAGATTCAACATCAAAGGAATAATTACATTTTAAAATAGAAATGTAATATTTCACAATATTACTGTATTTATAATCAAAGAAATGCAGTCTTGGTAAGCAGTGTTGGGGAAAGTTACTTTTAAAAGTAATGCATTAAATAACTGTGTTACTCCCTAAAAAAGTAACTAATTATTACTTAGTTACTTTTTACAGAAAGTAATGCATTGCATTACTTTTGCGTTACTTTCTCTCCTGGGCTGGGCTGGGCTTGCTTGTTTGTTTTTTAATAACAAAAAAACTATCTTCAGAAATAAAAAATGAAACAAATATGATGTTTATACATGACCAGCGTCGGCCAATAGTGAGCCTACGTGTGACGTACAACACAGACGCGCTACGCTGAAATACTACGCGAACTCACTCGAGGCACAGAGAGAAGGAAATGAATAGTGGCATAAAGTCGTTATTTTTGTTTACTTTTTGCGCACAAAAAGTATTCTCGACGCTTGATAAACTTAAGATTGAGCCACTGATGTCACATGGACTACTGTGATGATGTCTGTCTTGCCTTTCTGGACGTGAACAGTATGCCGTCCATTGACTTTCAATGGAGGAACAGAAAGCTCTCGAACAAAATCTAAAATATCTTAAACTGTGTTCCGAAGATGAACGGAGGTCTTACGGGCTTGGAACGACATGAGGGTGAGTCATTAATGACATAATTTTCATTTTTGGGTGAACTAACCCTTTAAATACATAAAGTATATATTTGTCACTTCATATTTTTGCATAATTATCTGAGTTTGCATTTCACCATGTTTTTTAAATAATTTTGAGGAATATTGATTCTGTTTTAGTGCCAGTGAGATGGGTAAATGACTGCTCATATTTAGTCTAGAACTACAATAACCCTCATATTACAACACACATAACGCCTCTGCCCTTACTCCTGATTTATCCTAACATGGGGACAGGAGAGGTATCAGTCAATAAATGGCAACACAAAGTATCTTGCATTACTTATTTGAAAAAGTAAATCCGATATTTTGTTGTAAATGTAAAAGTAATCTATTACTTTACTAGTTACTTGAAGTAATCTGATTTCATGACGCGTTACTGGTAATGCGCTACCTCAACACTGCTGGTGAGCATAAGAGACTTTAAAAAATGTAAAAACATTTAAAAAAAAATCTCACGAACCCAAACTTTTGAACGGTATAGTGTATTTATCTGAGATCAGGGCCTTTATAAGACTATAAACACAGAAACCATGATTGTTGTGTCAAGTGAAACATTTCAATTGATATTGCTTTCATACCAATATGATTTTGTGGGAAAAATTAAATGGTTTTCCCTGGGTATGAGCAACATCACAGTGATCCAATAAGTGCTTTCAGTAAATGGCATTCACTAAAGAGGATCACAGCTGAGCTACTGTTTGATCCATACTCTCATCTGCAAAGAACATCTAAATGTCAGGTCAAATAGTGAATTAAACTATTGTTCCTTTCCATGAAAGAAAATAAATGAGTTCCCTATTGACACAAGTCTTTTCAAAGAAACATGAAGGCATTGGCTTCATGATAACAATCTTCCTCAGAGACAAAGCAGTTGGGCTGCTTCCAGTCATGTTTAACAAGTATATTATATAACATAAAGATTATTTTTATCAGCCAGCAATCACTAATATTCAAATAACATCACACTCTGTTTGACCAGTGAGGTTCTACATTGAAGTGACACGTGAATGTGCTGACTTAGCATGTAGCTAGCATGATAACCTCTGCTAAAATGTATAAAGAGGCCGCACAAGATAAAACTCTTACTATAAGATGGACAATACCTACCTCAAGAGTGGTGATTGTCTTGCACTCTATTTGGAAATTGTATTTTTATTTGATAAATACTAAATAATTCCACATGCTTCCATCTTAGGACTTGTTAGCGCACACACTTCTGAAGTTACAATAGGCCTACACCAACATGTAGTCCATTCAGTTGACATATTTTGGTGTATTTGTTCCGGTGTAGGCTTGACTGTTATTCATTTCTGGATGATAGCATCAGTATCTATTACTTAAGTAGGAAAAACATTGTAAATTACTCATGTTCAGAATCTGTTAAGAACTGATTCAATAATATACACCCTAATGATGAAAAGAATGCATTGTGAAAACGTCAGGTTATTTCCATGACTGAGGCCTTTCTGCTGTTACTCAGTGATTTGTATACAGTCAAGATAATTATAGTATCAATTTAATTGGGTGTTACCACTCAAAACTATCAACTTTAAATTCAGCGACTTAAAATCTGACAGACCGTATTAGCAACTGTAACCACACCTCCATTTATTCACCTAATCACATGTGAGACGACGGGACACTCCAGTTTAACCCGACATACTGAGACTTTAAAGATCTGCCTCTATAATAACAGTAATGATGTAGCCTACATATTTTACATTACTGTACTTATCTAAGTACTGCAAATTAGAGCGATTAGAGGGTGTGTTTAATCTTAAGCAGTCTGAACCTTTAATTACTGTAATTAAGAGTTTTTCTCTTTGGGTTTTGGTCACAAAATGAAGAACTTGTAGTTACAAATATGTTCTTCCTCTCTCTTTAACACATATACTCTTTAACACTGTGGATCCTTGTATTACATTACCTCAGACAAATAAAAAAAAACTCCATAAGTCCTCTGTCTTCCATCTCAATAACAACATCAGCTTGTCATATGTAATGAGTCCCTTCTGTTATGCATTTGTAATGTCTGAAAAATAAGGTGGAAAACATTTTTATCACTGTAATGGAAAATAAGAGGTTTTATGAGGCCACACATACAGATGTAACACACCAAAAGCCAAACTAACTAATGTAAACAATCATCTGCCACATTGTTCTGCAAAATGCAGCCATTCAGAGCACTATTAGTTTGAACAAAGAGTTTTAAAACCACTTCCCAGTAACCCGGTGCACATTTCATGTGATCGTCGAGTTACATTTTATAAAATATAAATGGAAAAACAAAACAAAAAAACAATCTGTGCAAAATAAATACACGTCTTATGTACATTTAAAGCTATCATTTATCCCAAACAAATGCATAGTAAGGAAAAATAAACAACTATGGAAGTAATCGATATCCAACCTTGCCAGGAAAAATACAGTATTTGTACCACTTATTGCATTTCAGTAAAACACACATAAAGGAGTTCAATCAATCTTTCAGATTGTGCTCTTTCAAACATTTTGCCGACGTAAAGCGAATCCTCTTCGACACATATCATAGTTTGGACTGAATCCAACTCTTTGGTGTTCTGAAGCTACATTTAATTTTCTAATTACCCGGCGACTCCCGCACAAATTTCTGAAGCACTGTTTCTTATCAAGCGCTGCTTTTAAGAGACCTTAATTCATAGTGACTCGCCGTTCGTGGCTCACATACTCATGACTGTTCTGCGGTTTGGTTCTACAACCAAGACTACAGCTCTGTCTTGATATTATTTACCTTGTGATACAAGTACGAGTAGTCGCTTACAGGAATATTATGGGTTCAGTACAAGCTCAGCTGACAGAACCTGTGGTACCACAAAAACTCCATTTCAATGGGGCCAATTTGTAAACGTTAAAATTCTCGATGTTTCAATTGTATAACACGAGACGTAAAGAATGTTTTAACATGATTTTAGTATGAAAACTTTGTTACCATGTCAAAGCAAAGTCTTAAACTCTAAAAAGACCGAACAATTTTACAGCTCAAATAATTCACACGTTTTAACAGAAGAATTAATGCAAGTGCTTATATAAAATTATAAGCTTCACATTTCAAATTGGCCCCATTCACTTCCACTGTAAACTTGATTTTCTATATTTTTTTTTTTAAACTATTTTTGTGTTCATCAACATTACACCACAAATGATGTAAATTAAGCTTAACTTAAACCCAGAATATTCCTCTATAGTGGAGTAAAACTGTAAAACTGCCCACAAGATCTTGCACATTGTATATTTTACGTGGCACCTCAATTCTATAAGGTAAAAAAGGCACATTAAAAGTAGTTATGTCATAAATAATGACCTCAAAGTATGCAGACAAACGAAGAAACAAAAAAAACATGTCAAAAGAATGTCCCATCTGGCAAATGAGCCAAGTTCTCATCAATTAGCTGGTTTTGCGACCACAGGAGCCGTACCGACGGCAGGGTTTGGTCCTGTTGTACCTGATGAACTGCCAAAACCCAAGATTAACCAACACACCCAAATCCTAATTAGTATCATCAGCAGAGGTCCTGATAGCCCTCCCGCGGCACCGTCAGAACAACGAGAGCGGGCAGCTCTAGTTCTGGTGCCTTTTCATGTGGAGGGCCAGGTGGTCCGATCGGGAGAAGCAACGGCTACATACGGCGCACTGGAAAGGTTTGGCCCCCGTGTGCTTCCTGAAGTGGCGCGTTAGCTCGTCAGAGCGGGCGAAGCGCCAGTCGCAACCCTCCCATGAGCACTTGTATGGCTTTTCGCCTGCAAAAAAAACACAGGCCAATACAGTTTGAGGGGAGAGCACATCACAGTTTCGTAGGATAAAACATTGGCAAGAAAAAAAGGTCTGTACACAATAACATACAGCGCGACTATTATCATCTGATTCACAAACAAATTACACCAATTACACCACATCATCATCAAATTGGACATTTTTACATGGAAAACATGAATAATAATTATAATTTTATAAAATTATGTTTTACAGAATAAATTGGTAAAGGTTAGGTTTTTGTTGTATTGATTAGTATATCTGTTAACTGCATAATTTGGGCAGGTTGATTTTAACGAATGTTGTTTTTAACTAATGTTTTTGTCATGCATCAAGTTATACCATACCATACCATACCATACCAGGGACATTATAACATGCCTGAAGGACTCAGCTTGTGAATCAGAATCAAATCACTAAATGTGTAATTCTGTTTAGTCAACTTTATTGAACTATTGTATGACAGTGATATCACACTGAAAATTGTGTGAACAGCTCTGTTGTCTGTGTGATATTGCTGCTTATTAAAAGTCTTACTTACCTGTGTGAGTACGTAAATGGGCCTTCAAATGTGAGGACTTGGTGTAAACCTTCTTACATCCTGACGAATAATACAATAAATGTCAGTATACATCATAACCTTTACCATTAAACCTTATATCCATTATATGAACGTTCATCCAAAACCAGTATGACTTTCTTTCTTCTGTGGAACATAAAAGAAGATCTTTTGAAAAATGTCTCAAGTGTTTTCTTTCCGTTACAAAAAGAATTTCTTCAAAATATCTTCCTTTGTGTTCCACAGAAAAAAATAAAGTCATTCAGCTCTGGAATGACATGAGGGTGAGTAAACAATGGGTCAACTATCGTTTTAACATTCTGGCCAGCTCTGACTTGTCCAGCAGATTCAAATACAATGTCAAAAGGTTATGCCATTGTGTCCTAAGCCTCTTAGTCCAACTTTTAGACCGGTAATTGCCAGATGATTAGTCACGTCAGTCCACAACATCTATTCAACAACGTTAAATCACCTGAATGGCCATTTAAGCCTGCGCTGTGTCATTTATTTGGAAAAAGCTGTGGCTTCCTTGAAAATCATGTCAAATAAAGTGTACACTATATTCACATACTGAAGAGTCTAGATGCTAAATTCAATCTTACCTGGTACATCACAGTGATGTATCCTCCTTTTGTCTAGATCGGGATTGTTCCTGCGGTTGTATTGGGCAGGTCCTGCTTGTGTCTGGACAGAAAGTGCTGGTCCGGGAGTAAGACACGACATTTTAGATGCCATGCTGGCAGCATATGACGGAGGTGGCGATAAGTTCTGTACGAGTTCTTTCCTCCTGTCCGGGCTGCCCGGTTCTGAGTTAGGAGGGGATGGTGGTAGATAGGCCGCCCTCTTCTGAGGATGCTGACCAAACTGGGCAGGT